>NC_134707.1:32232156-32549344 GCF_043290135.1 Rhipicephalus microplus | reverse complement strand
CTTGTTTTGCGGTTGCATCTCGGGTATCAGCGGTGTCAGGAAGAGGAGGTTGCTCAGATCGCGTCCTGCTGTCTTCGTGGACTTGCTGGTGGTACGTGCTTGAACTTCGTAACAGATATGTCCAAGGGAAGATGCAGATGCTATGGCTTCGCAGCGAATCAAGGTTGAGAGCCTGCCGTATTGAGTGCAGTGATTCGAGGGTTATTGCATACCCACTACTGTCCTGCGCGCATTACGTACTAGGACTGATAGTAACCACAAATAATATCGATAAAACTTCCAGTATAAAAATAGGCAAATACAGAAAACTTCGCGCATGCAATTGAGAGCTACTTCTGAGTCACAACTATCAGGATATGAGGTATGGTTCCTAGTGTAAGTATAAACAGAACGCCTTAGAATCTTAAGGCCTTTTGTGTCGGTGTTGGACGTGGTTGGACAGGACGCCGATGAAGATCAAAGGGTCCCGGACACAGAGCGCTGGCCGAGAAAAAGACAGCCATAGTTGAGACCAACAAGAACACTCACGCAATTTTCTTTATCACCATGTACAGGCAAGGCCTCCTTAATAAAATTATGCCTGGAACGTGAGCCGCGAACACGGTGCCCTACTCCCATAATTTACCCACACCCTTCGGAAGCGATGGCCCCTGCGAACACAGCAATGCTCTCACAGTTGCCCCCGAGCACTCTTACAGCATGCCCCCGAGCAAGTGTGATGTCACGTGACTGAACGGTACAGTTATGTCACGTGACTGAGTGGTGCGGAGGCGAGCGCTCTCCCGCGGCGGCTGGTCACAACACAAGGCAGGAGGAATAGTCTCCGATATTGCGTGCTAGAAGGAGGTTCCCGATTCAGGAGAGAGCGACGTTCCAGGCATAGTTTTTTCCAGGAGGCCTTGGTACAGGCATTATATACAGAAGCAGTGTACCCCTTGAAGGCCAGTGAACCAGTTCGCAAACCGGAACCAAAACCACAGTACCACATCATTCCCCCCCCCCTCCCATTTGAATTCAAGAGCATGCAGATGTTCTGCCACAATAAAAATGGATAATTAAACCACCATGTACCATCTATTATGAATTTTCATAAAACCTTGACGTATGAATTTAATCATCTCTATTATTCTCAACAAAGATATTTCGCGACTACAATAAGATTTCACTGTTTTTTTTCTGAACGCCGAAAACATACATTATGATCGGAGCTGTTCGGGCATGTGTCCCTGATTTTCAGGGCCGAGATATACATAAACGCCAAACGCCGATGGTAATTTGCATATCATCAAACCATGTTAGTAATCTTGCGGTAACGTTGGTAGCATTCGCGTTGATGGTAAATAACTAATATTGACGCGCAAACTTAACAAATAATCAGTTGCTGTTACCCATCTGTTGTATTTCGTTTACCCAATTCTACGAGAAAGTAAACACACCAACGCTAATTTTGGCTTCAACGTTCAGAGAACAGTTATTTCATAGCGAAAATATTGTATACAGAGTTACCTTGTCTATCTTTAACAGTAATAGAATCCTTAATGTGTAGAACAACTAAACATTTTAGCATATAAAAAAGACATTCATATTTTTCTAGCAAAGCACTAAGAGACAAGGAGTCGAGGCTGCAACTGTACTCTGAAATTATGGTGCTCACAAGTTCTCCCGACATTGATTCCAGACTTTACACATGACCGTTTTCGGTGGCAGTATCCCTTCACCGAACAGAGAATACCACGTGTTGAATTATTGAAGGTACATATATACCCAACTTTTCTCAAACACCCAATAGATATACTAAATGCGAGAATAAACTTTATTTAATCTCCGACAGTTTTCTTCGGGCGAAGGCGTTTATACGAGGGTATAAAACACGGTTATAGAGTTCAAAATGATTCCCTGGACGCACTTGAGTACAGACGATAGAGCCGACTTTTATTCGTATCCCTATTTGAAACTACAATTGGGCAGATGCATGCTTGAGTTACTTACATAAGATTATTGTATATGATAATGATTCAGTCATTTAGAGCACCGGACGTGCACTGTATTTGAGCTGCTGAAGCAAAACAGATGAGCTACTGTTGAGGTTAAATGATGAACTGTTGAAAAAACAAAGAACAGCAGAGTGCAATATTTGAACTTTTTCCCAATAACTCATTGTAATATATATTCCTATACATACAACCGTTAGACGACCGTTTAAGTATTTTTCCTGAATCTAAATTTAAAATGTTTCTTTTTATTACCCGCTGGTCAAAATGGCCGATCCCCTTTGAGGGTAGAAGCCACATGTAAATTGTCAAGAAAAAAACCAGCAAACTGCCTTTGTCGCATTGTTTTATTTACCAGTGGCTCCTTGGGAAATGCCTAATAGTGGGTAGGAGCCTGTTTTAACGAGCAAACAAGCAAGCAGGCAATTCATCGGCTGAGATTATGAAGGAAAAGAAGCAGCCCACCATTTGCTTCGCAGGAAACGTACGTATGTTACCCACATGTAACGAATATTTGTTGTAGCTGCATAGATGCAGCGCTGAAGAGCGCAAATTAGCTACGGGACATGGAACAACATACACAGCATATGACAAGCACGAATTTGTTGGTTTTTTTTTTATCCCCCGCGTAATCTGCGGTCTCCTGCTTGCCATCGTAAACGAACTATCCTAGCAGCAAATTGCCCCACGTTTGTGGTGGTTTCGGCCGGCGACTCACCCAGAACCTCTCAGTGAAAAGGCCAAGACTTCGAGAGAAATGTAAACGGACGCTTTACTCGGCGTCTTTACTCAGCGAAAGCTAAGCTGCGACTAGTTCTTGTTCTTGTTGCCCTTTACTTGTGGCTCATACCCACTGTGGGGAATCGGCCAATCATTGAGTGGTCTTATAAAGTATTATTTTATTTTAGAGTAAAGGAACTTAAAAATTGAAAACGTTACAACTATTTCTGTTTGCAGCCGTTTACCGCGTGCACGGAGTGCGCCCGCGGTCGTCATCCTCTTTTACGAGCGCTCCCACAAGGGGCAATATCTACTCGAATATATGCGCGGCAGGAAAAATATTTTACATATGAACCAACCTACATGTATGTGCAACTATCTTTTTATCTTTTTTTTCAGTAGGATATATGTGCGTTCGACTTTTATACCTTGCGCTTATTATTATTTCCAAGTAGTACGTTATTATTCCCAAGTATGAAAACTATTTGCAAAGGTAAAAACTGATGAGATTTCTAAAGCATTTCCCTAAAACATCTCACGAGCCATGCAATTTTTCTTCTCACCTAATGTATTGAGCTTCATTCATTCGAAGTACTTAACAAGTTAGCATTTAGAAATGTTGAAGTCATGCCACAGCAAGCGGCAGGCAGATTTGAACTTCATCCGCTTTCACAGGTCGAATTTCCAATTGATAATATTTTCCCGTGAAACACCGTTTTCCCCACTGCAGACAACTGAATTCAGCCTACCCAGTCCGAAGATAAGAGCTGCTGAGGTACGTGTTGTAACGTTCTATAAACCTTTCAAACGTGGTACACCTAAGGAACTTTTGTAACAGAAACTTGCTCAAATAAAGCTCTGTTGGAACATGTAAACTTTCAACCTTCATCTCAGGCAGCAATAATAAATTGTTATTCATTATTAGATGTTAATTAACATGATTAAAAAAAAGGTCATCACATGACTAGAGATAACTATGATTATGCTTACAGCCCAAAAATATTGTGACAATTGAACCACTACTACTAGTGTAGACATATTTTTTCTCCTTCTGCGTCGTATAAAGTTTTTCTTAGAATTCGCACTATTTTATTGGAACTCTTTCAAATATTTTTGAGAATAAAGGAGCTCGATATATCATTGTATAGATGAGCCAATCGACAAGTCTTGCCATCTAGCGGACAAAGTAAGAAGGAGTGAGCTGAAAGCTTGCCCTTTGAGATGCGTAGCAGGCTCTGCATAGCGCACTCGTTGGTGATCATGAGTGCGGTGTTTGAAAAATCTATCCGTGGGCAGGCGAGCACGCTAGCTGCACCATCTATCGGGAAAACAGCAAAGCTTTGTACAGTGGCGCCTATAGAAGCGGTGCAGCTCTCGGGTGCCAAACCCTTGCTTTATTTTGGTTATTGTTTGCTGGCATTACAAATTATTTTTGCGCGAAGGATATGTCTGCTACTTAATTCCTTTTTACACGCCAACGCACAGGATGAGTTGCAACGTGAATGGAAGCACAAAGCATTGCGTTCATGAAGCAGCCGCTTTTGCGTGCCTGCCTTAGAAGGCGCCTCACGCTATTTGCATGTGTTGTTTTCTATGGTACGAATGTTTGTTTTAATGGGAAGACTGGTACAGTGTTTAATCAAAACCGTTATTTCCGAATGGCTAAAGGTGTAACGGCCGAAATATTCTCATGCACGTGCAACAGCTTCAGTGAGCAGCGTTATGTGTAGGAAGCCTTTCCGAATTCCGTTTGTTGTTCACCTTCTTGTGCTCATTTAGTTTACCGCCAAAACTACTACAATCTCATGAGTGCCTAGTCAAGACATATTCGTAACGTTTACCTTCTCTAAGAAATTACACGGAATAAACAAGTATTTATATTACACAGATTGTGATCAGAGTAGTGTGAGCAAAGCGCAAAATTTGCATGGAGCTGTGAAAAAATTTTTTTGCTAACCCAGTTGCATTCAAGTTATAATAATTCATAACATGTCAGAGAAAATATTTTTTATACAGTAAACAGTCTAGCTATGCACTACTCTTAGCACATCAAAGCTTTCCATTTTGAATGGGAAGCATTTCATTGTGAACCAAATGCATTTCGGGAGTTTCGAGCTACGTATTTTTTTTTTTTCTATTTCGCCGTCTGGGATGCTCTCGTGATGACCTCATAAACATGGTGGAGACCCAATCGGCATCAGAGGTGGTTCTCTTTGGCGCCACTGTTCTTAGCTTACGCTGTGATATTAGTTATTAGAGGAAACTAGTATGGGCCAGACATTTAGCGCGTAGACAGGATAACCGCTGGTCATTAAGGGTAACTAACTGGATCCACAAAGAAAGCAAGTGGGTTAGGGGAGACAGAAGGTTAGATGGGCAGGTGAGATTAAGACATTTGCGGGTATAAATCGGCATCAGCGAGCACAGGACCGAGCTGACTGGCGGAACATGGGAAAGGCCTTTGTCTATCAGTGGACGTAGTCAGGCTGATGATGATGATTATTATGTCGCATAAAAATGAACGCTTATGTCACAAACAACGTTTCTTTGTTGATATCATCTTGATCTCAGATGTGTCTTCGCTGATTGTGTCTCATTGAATCGCAGGACGCAATGTCGAAGACGAAGCCGGCATCCGTGTCATGCGCCACGTTTACGGAAGCTGCCTCCATTACATATCAAACTTCTCGACGCAGCTGTCATTTGAAACAATGCTGAATTCAGCTCGCGAGCAGCTAAAGCAATTGCGAGTACGCGGTGCCCAGAGTCACAAAGAGATCGTGGAGCATGTACTACGATCGTCGATCTTGTCTGAATATAAAACAATAATGGCCGTAAGGGTGTTCATCAACAATAATCCCTTGACGGTGAGCGTCTCCCCTGGTCGTTCACTTTTGCGTAAGCTGACCACGGCTGGTGACCGACTTGGAAGGGGCCTTAGAACGAATTCTCAAAGACGACCTGCCTACGATAGTAAACGCCAACGTCGCCTTTTTTGCCGACCCGGGGAGTAGATGCTTTGCAGAAGACAACGGCAATCAGGATTCAGCCGCTATACTCTGAAAGATTTCCAGAATGGCACCTTTCCCAACGTGGCGGTAAGGGACTGGGTGCAGGCTCTCAACGACACTCTGGAATGAGAGTACTGACTTGTTCGTTCCGCTGGCGCCACCTCCGCGACCGATGCTCAGTTCTTCGGGAATGCGTTGCGCAGTTTGGCCGACGCGAACGCTGTCGGGACGACTGCGCAGCAAGCGGCGTCACACCTAGACGCCGAGGTACTGTAAATTTAGTTTTACCAAGAACTGCTGCTGTCGGACCATGAAAAAAACAACGAAATTATGCGTTATTCTGACGGGATGAGGTCTCAGGCATTTGGAGCATTAATAATTGCAGACATTATCAACGTCAAACAAAGTGTTAAGCTTGATTTATATGTGGGGTTTAACGTACCGAAACCACCATATGATAATGAGAGATGCCGTAGTGAAGGGCTCCCGAAATTTTGACCACCTTGGGTTCTTTAACGTGCACCCAAATCTGAGCACACGGGCCTACAACATTGCGGCCTCCATCAGAAATGCAGCCTCCGCAGCCGGGATTCGAACACGCGACATGCGGGTCAGCAGCAGAGTACCTTAGCCACTAAACCACCGCAGCGGGGCCAGAGTGTTAAGCTTGTGCAAGCAAGCAGAAGCTAGAGCAAGCGTTACACGTTGCTGCCCGTAATGTTCTCGTGTGGCTTCCGGTTGCAATGTGGAGATCATCGGAGATAAACGTTGTTTCATTGTCACCAGCAGAGGTGTCCGAAGAAGTTATGGTGAGTGCATGCAGTTAGTCAACATAATTTTAATGCATAGCTAAGCGAATACTATGCCAGACCTTTGATCTTAACAACTATACTTGTGTTTTCTAACGATGATTCACTCGAACTAACTTGTGCAATAATTATTAACGCTCTCTGAGTGAAACATGATGCGCTCTCATTGCACGATGCATTACTTACATATGTCTCCAGAGCTCTGTTCACGAAGAGGAAGGTCTGTATGTCTGACACAAGGTCGCTCACAAGAGTATTGTGTGGAACATCATTGAATAGAATATTATCCTATTGCATCATACTTGTGAAAGCTTAAATCAAGCCTAAACATATCTGCAGAATCGTAACACAAATCATCGATTGCGTTCGACGAAAAAAGCGCTGAGACGCTGAAGTGTGCTTTATGTCTTTACTAGTTTGTACCGTCTTAAACTGTTTGAGACGATCGATCCGCAGAAGTGTTGTTTATTGTTATCGAAACATCCCACCTCTTATTGTCGGTCTGAATGAGATCGGTGGGGCACTGCGAAAACCATGTAAGCCCAGAACTTCAAGTGATCAAGAATAGATGTATACATACGACGACCCTTTTGTAAGAGCCAACTACTTTCCATGGAATCGCTTCACCCAAATGGCAGATTATTCATGACCGAAGACTCTGTCTTTTGTCTATCGTGTTAGTTACAGAGTCACTTCCCTGGCTGGGCACAAGCTTCTTCCGTAATTACTTCAATTTTTTACTGGTTTAGCTTGTCATACTCTTTCGAATTACACACCGATAGCTTAACCATGTACCTAAGCAACTCCGGGCACCAAAGTGCTACTGGCTTATAAATGCCCACCATTGGGAAGCTGCAATTTCGTGAGCTAATGACCGAGTCACCCATATACTTATAGTAAGCGCTTGCAACGCTAAGCAAAATTAGTTGGGCAAAGAAGCGGGCCTTGATATCTGCTACAAATACTTACATCTGCCAGAAAAGGGGGATTCGCCGATGGAAAAAACGGTCATAGGCACGATGAATACGATAGAAACCACAAAAGGCGTGCACTGCCGTCAGCGTCAAAGCGACCACGGCAGCTGCTCTGACAGGATACGGGGGGTGCACGTTAAAGAACCCCACACTGTAAACAGAAATAAGTCGAGATGGGAGTTAATGACCTTGTCCTCTAGCGCACGCCCCGATGGGAGTTTTATAAACACCGTCCGGAGGGAGTAAAAATTTACTCCCCATCAGTAGGGGGTTTTCGCATGGTGCCAGGAGGGGTTTTATTTACATCCATTGGGGAACTTCTTCGGGTCAGTATGGGAGTAAATTTTTTTCATCGACCGAGAAAAAAATTACGTCAGCAGCCGTACCATGCGCAACTTTAATTACTTTACATTTGATGCGCACAACAAAGATTACAGTACACAAACATTATCACAACGTTCACCTAATATCACAATACTCCCACTCACCACAGCTTGCCACACGCAGTGCACACCTGACATATAGTCACCGGGTATATATGGGCACCACATTCTTACCTCCCATGCAGCCCTGGTGAAAGCCTTTTTTCGCTAATAATTAAGCAATAAATACGCACGACGTAAGTATGAACTTGCGTTGGTCCAATGTAAGCACTTCAACACACATGCCTTTTATCCTAAGCCTGCCTAATATTCAATATTTTTCTACTATAGCGAAAACGTTTTATCAGTTCACGCTCTGTCGTACGGGCTCAATTTGCATTAGCAGTACTGTTTGTGGACCCGTAAAGTGCACTGAATCATACACAAAGTGGGCGCGGACTTGAATGAACACATTAACGAGGCACATTTAGCAGCTCGAGGGATCAACCGAGGTAGATCGCCGCTACCGCGTTCGACGACTAGGCCTCACTCACGAGTACGGCACGGTGATTCGATGAATGAGAGCTGGCGATCACAAAATGCTTGCTCATGTGCAGTTTACGTCTCGTTGTTTTTCCCATGCACAGAAATTGGTGTCCGCTATCCACGCAGTTTAAGCTACGGAGCGATAGACTTAAACGAATGCGATGGTTCGCAGTCGCTGTTCCCGTTGCACGCATGCCTTGCATGTCTAGCTCGCAGAGCTCGCCACGGTGGCCGGCGCGCAGTGCGAGCTCGATACGATGCCGACTTGATACCGACGCCATAGCGAGGCCTTCCTACCACTTAGATGTTGCAGCCAGTGAAATACCGGTGACCCTCCGAGAACTCACCATCAGCGCAGACGGGGCGAGCGCGTCGCCGGCGCAACTCTCACATCGGTTGCTGACCAGCCTGCCGTGGTCGAGCGAAGCCTACTTCAAACCGCTTCGAAGTTTTACGGTGCAATCGCTGACGATCTTACTCCGCCTCGTTCGGCGCTCGCCTTGTAGTTAGTCATTGACAGCTGCGGTCGCAAGGCGCAGAAGACTGTTATACATCCCAGCAGCCTTCATTTTTTGTGAAACACATTCTTTGCCCTGCCGGTGGTCGGTGCTAGCTCGTAGCGCTTGCCGCGGTGGCCGGCGCGCAGTGCGAGCTCGATACGATGCCGGCTTGATACCGACGGCATAGTGAGGCCTTCTTACCACTTAGATGTTATAGCCGGTGAAATACCGGTGACACTCCTAGAAGCCACTATCGGCGGAGACGGGGCGAGCGCGTCGCCGGCGCAACTCACAGACCGGTTGCCGGCCAGCCTGCCTAGTCGAGCGAAGCCTACTTCAGACCGCTTCGAAGTTTTTGACGGTGAAGCTCCAGGAGCAGCCGCTGACGATCGTAACAGCTTACTTTTGCTACCATTAATTTATTCTTCGAAGTTTTTTGTTACTCGGCCCTTTGAAGCGCGGCATTCACGACGTTTCGTTGAGGAATCAGACGGATGTGCACGTGGTTTAACGGTGCAAAATATATTGAAATGTTCACAGTAAATACCAACCGGTTGTTGCTATTCTTCGCTGCACTTATAATTTCGTTGCCTGTTGACTGATGCTTACACGGTTAGCCACACAAAGCAGATGTACCGACGTGCAAACATATGCCCGTACACACACACACACACACACACACACACACACACACACACACACACACACACATACACACACACACACACACACACACACACACACACACACACACACACACACACACACAAACACACGTCACGCCCAAAGAGGGTTTTAAAGCTCCTATATAGAGTTTGTAACCACGTGACCTGAAACTCCCTGGGGAGTTTAACAAGGTCATGTCGTTCATAAACTCTGTGATTAAGCAGGGGGCGTTTTACGATGACATGTGCCGAGTTCACTCCCTACCAGTAAGTAAATAATTGGGGCAGGGGAGTTTTCTGGGCTCATGTGCTGGAAAAACTCCCATCTCGCCTAACTTTTGCTTACAGTGCAGGTGGTCGAAATTTCCGGAGCCCTCCACTACGGCGTCTCTCATAATCATATGGTGGTTTTGGGACGTTAAACCCCACTTATCAATCAATCAATTACGTGACCACACGACGAAAGCGGTAGCGATTGCCACTGCACCGTGCTTTGACACTACGCTTGAAGCGTTTTCGCTTCCATTTTATATGAAAAGACCGTAAATTGTTAGCAACCGTGAGGGAACCATAGTGTTACCCTGCGTGTTTTTTTTTCGCCAGACTTCATGCATCCTCAGGCAAACGCGGCCACACCAAATTCTCGGCGAGATTTACGACGGAGGCGACAAGCCCGTTGGCTGAAACTGCATGCCGCTTCACTCACTAAGCGATCACTGCTTATCATCCTCGGGCTAACGCGGCAGCGAACACGGTGACAGCTTGTAACAGACGCCAGAAGTGATTTCACTGTCACGGTTCCTGCAGGGGTACTATCGCGGAGTGATGCCTTATGTGATATGCAAAGCTATTCCTATCGTCCAACACACGCAGCTGGCTGGTCGTGTTGATAACGCGAACGAACCGTCGCTCTGACTTCTGGTCACGCGCGAAAAACACAAAAAGCCTTGAAATCGGAAGTGCCATTATTCCACGATTGTTCCCTTTTGTGAGCGACTGTGCACATCCTTCTAAGTCGGAGCATGATGTCGCTAGAGGCGCCATGGGCACCATTATAGGTCTGGCAACAAACGCGTTTCTTCTTTTCTCTCGTTTGGTTTTGTAGACTTTGCCGACAAAGTCTGAAGACTTCACAGGTGTTTTCCATTACACAACACAATGCCAGCTCTAGCAGCGAGACACTCTAAGCTCACACGTTGGTTAAACTGAACAGTCTCGGATGCTACATATAGAAGCAATGTTTCGAGTATGCACAGACATGTACCACTTGCCCAAAGCAAGGTACCGAGGCGTGACCAGCAGCCTTGTTTACGATATGGCTCGCCGTAGCAGCACGGCGCCCCGCCATTATATGCGAGATTCCATGAGTGACAGGAACTGAACGAACTGCTTTCTTGACCAATGTAGATACAACTGGCAGCGAAGGCTCCATAGAAGACCATACGTTCAGAAAATGGCGGCTTATCATCTGCTCATGGGGCTTAGTGCCATCTCGGTGAGGAGGGAACACTTCCGATGGAACCAAAAATAAAGGACATGTGACGCAATAGCTGGTGATCGAGTGACGTCATTTTGTGTGCATGAGCGCGAACTTACTTCACATAGGCCCGTGATCGCTTAAGGCTCGCGCTATGGTGATCGCCGGCAAGTCTTCCGCGTGTGTGCTTCAAGTCAACGCAGCTAACCTAATACTGACTCATTACTAAAGCGTTATGTTGTCT
Source organism: Rhipicephalus microplus (assembly GCF_043290135.1). Lineage (NCBI taxonomy): Eukaryota > Metazoa > Arthropoda > Arachnida > Ixodida > Ixodidae > Rhipicephalus > Rhipicephalus microplus. The sequence goes on along the minus strand of NC_134707.1, from coordinate 32,538,045 downwards.
ATCGTTCAGTGTGCTATCGTTCACTTTGTCTCGGGTTTACAAGGCAACTTTGAACATTTAATCGACGTTTGTGGCATTTTCCGAATATGCAATTAGGCAACTAAAAGCGCATACTTGTCATATCTGTCGCATTGCTTATCTGTTTCAGACATACGGTGGTGCTTTAGCATGCACAATGATGATGTTCTTTACTTTTAACAGAAAAAAATGGTACCTATTCACGCCAAAATTATGACCCTTCAGATTTATTCAATGGTCATAATAACTCAAATTTATTACACTGCACACAATAGTGATAAGCACGAAAATATCTGCGGAAGCTACTTGCGATAGTTATTTTTCATGCATTTTACTCCGATAAATTACCGTACATATGCGAATAATAGAGCGATGGATAACTTGGCGATCTACTCTCAGATAACGCAAATGACCGTAGGCCCCGCATGCTCAACACTGAAAACACGCTGCAAGAATACTGAAGAATGAAAGTCCAGCGAACACGGTACCCCGAACAATTGCCCTTGCTTCTTATACAGAAGACATTGGTCACCAGACATACCTTTCTTGCTATTGCATCCTTGCACAGCACATCGTTTCCGCAGGTACGGACGAAAGCGCTCACGGTAAATAAAATCAACATTGTTCCGCTGCCCCTTGGACACTGCACCCAAGATATTCACCTACGATAAAACGCACAACAAAATTTGACGTACAGGAGAGAGCACAAGCCAGTGCGGAGCACTAAAACACGTGAGAAGGTGTGCAATCGCAGACGAATTTTGCAAGCGAGCCTTTCCATGCAGTTCAAGGGCGGCACCAAGTAATTATAGCATGCGCAGAGGGCGCCACGAAAAGGATTTTTTGTAATCATAAAAATAAGTCATAAATTCTTTGCTCATTGCGCGTATACCTAATATTGTTTGGGGAAAAAAATGTCATTCGTGGAACTTAGTGATTGTTTTAACTTTGAATAAAACTTGGTTTTGTATTATTAGTGTTTGTTCCCTCCACACATCGTCGCAGTTCTATCGCAGCTCCCATAACTTCTCACGCTGATGTCAGTGGCAATAGCTTCTGAACCGCTTTTCACCCAAACTTTCACGACCCATTTGAACAGACATTGTCTTGACGCTTGAAGCCGCCTCCTGTATTCTTAGATGCCACAAACCAAAAGCTCACAATACTGCTGGTGCGGCACACCCATATGCTTCTGGGTATAAAGTTTATTTGGCAAAAGATCTTTTCGGAAGAAACAGCAGCGTGTTATCCTAGGTATATAACGCAACAACCCTTGCAGCTAATCGTCACTTCCTTTCGAGCTCCATCTTCATCTTTAAACAAACTCTGCGACAGAGACAGAAACATAAAAACCTTGCATAAATTTCCTAGTGATGATTATGTTTTCGACTCTCAGGCTGCTGGCGCCATCTAAAAAGGAATAGAAAAAGCGAGCATTCGTACCTAGTACGACTTCTATGATTCGGTAGCACTCGGGCTACCGCAGATCACCGAGCTCATGTCCTGCTTGTAGAAACACTGGCTAAGCCTAGAGTTCAGAGAAAACAAGTACGGCTCTCGGTAACGGTGCCAGATCGTCATGAATACGTTGTCGGTGAAGCTTTCGGATACAGACTCGAAGCAAATAAAAGCGTCAGTTTAAGACTAACAGCCCACGCAATGCGCGAGGAACATCTTAAACATTCGAAGTGGGCGGTTCTCTTTTCAGGTAGTACCGCTATGTTTTTTTTCGTTCTCTGGGGCACGTCGTCCGCGTTCCGAACGTGCTTCACAGCTGTACGGGTGGAGGAATGGTCATCTGGGAAAGAAATTTCCGCGGAGCCATCCGTAACGTTAGCGTAGCGTCAGCTACACTCATGACTAAGCTTTCTCGGAGGCAAGATGACGTAAAAAGTGAATCCGCATGACTTCACTGGCTGAGCCAAAGCGGCTTTGCGTGCACGTACAAGAGCAGTGCGGCGCAGGCGCCAGAAGCCGTCACTACACGCGCCTCGCTGCTCTGCGCATTCCAGAGGAATGATGGCATGGCCGCGGCAGATGCAATTTGATCGTACCCCATGGCTGTTGCACCTCGAGCCGCGCTGCTCTCTCTGGTCGCGTCGGCAACGGCGCTGCATATATCTAGTGGGACGTTTGAAAGTATGGTATAGCCATGAAGAAGAAGACCGAAATGGCTGCTCAGCGGCGCAGAAGAGCTGAGACGCTGAACTCATCGTATCATGAAGTAGTTTCCTGTCAACCAGCGGTGTAGGAAAAGTGAAGCGAAGAAGTCTGCGGGGACACCAGAGGGCTGTGGGGATACCAGAAAGAAGGGAGCAACATGTATCAAAGCAGCCTTGTTTTCCTCCTCTCCACCTCCCCCCCCCCCCCATAAAAAAAACTTCTGGCTGTGCTTCCGGATGAACAAGTTATTACAAGTAAACGGTAAACCAAAGTGCATTTTTATAGCACTACATACAAGCAATAAAAATGGTCCTAAAAATAAAACGAGCAACAAGCGTTTGGAAGAAAAAAACACGGATACATAACAAAGATGACAGGGGGGGATCTATGTCCAAAAGGTGCACTTGTCCTCGGACCACAGCTTGTCGCCGCGAGAGCACCCGAAAGTTTTGGCGAAGTGGGCGGAGTTGTTGGCGACACCATTGACGACCACTTCGGCTAGCGGGTCATCGCAGTGGCCCTGGGCCCACAACACGTAGAACAACTCGTTGTTGCTGTACTGCTGCGTGAGGCGCGTTCCAAGTCCTATTTCATCGGCGAGGCTTCGTCGGTAGGCGTCGAACAATGGCTCCAGGACAGCAGACTCGGTTTTAACCTGGGATGAGGTTGGGTGCACGAACAAGTCAGGTGTGTTAGTTGAGAAAGCCTTCAAGGAAGCCATGTTAAGGTGTAACTTTCGAGTAGTAGTTATCGTCTAAAACAAGGAGGCACAGGTGTTCGCACCAAATGTGCCCCAACAGGCTGATGCTCCACAATTGTCTGAATGTGGCAGAGTGGGTTGCGAACAAAGCTTCACCGATAAGTAACACCTCCCCCCTTTGTACGCATTTGAAAGCAAAGAAAACCTTGCAATAGATGTAAAAATGCTAATGAAGCAATGACAAGCTGCTCGAAATGAACTGCCTTTGCTTTCTAGTTTGGCTGGGTTGAAGCTGATAAGCACCTATACAGTTTTTGCAATTAAACATTAGGAGTTCTTGGCCCCCACTACTGTAAAAATCTTCTACAAACAGAGCTGCGGAGTAATTGACTTGGCAGTTCTACCAAAAAAAAGAAGTAAGTCTTGTTGGCAACCACTTCTGTGCATTTCGCCCGCTTCCCATCCACCTTTTGCACTCGTCTATTACAAGCACAATTCGTAGCGTAACCGGATGAGAATGTAAAGTGTTCCTTCACGTGTTCCTGAATCATTGTGCCAGAATAACCACATCTTTTCAACCGAATTGTGTTGAAATAAACACTTACTCTAGCAATAAAGATAACTAGGAAAGGATAAACTTGTAACTAACTGATTAGCTACCTCTGTTATTTGTCAACACATCAGTGTTGCGTGTCGCAGCTTACTTTGACTGTTACTGAACGGGTGAAGCCTACTGTTGTGTAACATCTTAAAAACACGGTATAGTGATGGGAAACGCTCTGGTGGAAGGAACCAGAAATTTCGACCACCCGGGGTTCCTTAACACACAGTTAAACGTCAATACACCGGCGAAAAGTGTTTTTGAGTCCATCGAAAATGCAGTGGCCACGGTCGTGAAGCAACGCTATACAGTCGTAGAACGGATAAAATAGAGCAACAGAACAAGGCTCAAACGCGATTTCACCAGAACTCACCCTTTCGGCTATCGCCTTGCTCGATGCCATCTTACTCTCGACACAGCGGGTAGCCTGGTTTAGGTGGTGCTGGTTAGCCCATCTCCACCTGTACGCACCCTGGCGGCGTGGCACCATGGCTCGCATGACGGGTGCTCCAATGAGAAGTGTGGCGATGGGATCCGCGCTGTGTGTGACGTTCATTATGACGCTTACGAGACCAGGGGACGCCACGACGGCCTTGCGCTTCTTCACGTACTGAGTCTGTAAGAACAGTAAACATAGGCACCCAGCTTTTGTGAAGTTGAGAGTCTCAATAAATCTAGTCAGGTCGGTGTTAATTGATCTTCAAAATTTTGACTGAGGACAAGCCACCAACAAAACATCAAAGCAAATATACTTTCACTTTTATAGGTCTTTGTATAACACTTTCACCGATGTCGACATTCCAGTTATGAGTTGCGATTTGGCAATTAGCATGGTTTGTACAATTTTCAAAACTGCCCTTCAGTTATTTTGAAACACACGCGATCGTTCAACTAAGAATAAATTGGGCTGTTCGCTTAATCAGCAAAGCGTGTGGCACCACGAACTGGCTGAAAGGACGACGCGAACCATGGAAACACAGAGGAAGAAATGCTTGAGTGCGTCTTTTTCGTTCCTAGTGTTGCTCTTTAGCCAACGTGTGCTACCTTTGCTAAAATTCTGAAGGAACGTTACGACATCACAAAAACGCATTCTAAGTGAAAGCAAAAGGGAGAACTCTTTAAGCTTATTCATTAAAAATTTTAATAACCCCAGCCTAATTACACAAGTTCTGGTGTCTTCGGCAGCTGCTAGCGTCCCTATGAGTCACAATTATTCTTGAAGGCTACGTATAATGACCATTTGACTTCAAAGTTTAGTTGTACGCTTTATTGGGCAACAAGGAGCACCACAGAAAATTGAAATGTTGAAACACAAACTAGCCGCTTTTTATAACACCACTCCTGTAAAATTTTCTGGTCTTCAATGCAGCAACTGCCTTCGAGAAGGCAAGATCGCCAGTCGGAAGGTTAGCGCCAGCGACACCCCCTGCTGAAAGATTTCTAATCTCTTCAAGCCTGAGTGTTCTTAACTGTTGCTTCGCTCAACTAGCTGCGTCTTTACCGTCGTATGGGCCACCAGTTTGAGCAGTGAGTGTAAAACGCCAGTGGTACTGAAATGAATGTGCCATAGGCCGACAGAAAACCTTCATTTGTAGCAAGCGCGTCCGGTAGGGGCTCCTTAAACGCTGCGAGGTCGCAAGCTACGTCTAAACGGCCATACCTTTTTTCTTCATGGCTTCCAATCCTACAAATGAGCATTACTGAGTTCAACTCAGCATTCCTAGTGAGCCAGTAAGCATCGTCTGATTCAATATACCCTAAATTTCTCCCACTACGGTGTGTGAATTTTAACAATATAGGGTATAGTTCGCTTTAAACAACTAGTTGAAATTGGTCGGGGGTCAGATACAATGGGTTTATGAAGGTACATACATCGGCAGTGAAGAGGGACATCAGCGGAACTTCGCGGTGACGCATGCTGTTCATGAACTCGGCGTCAACTACTTCGAGGTGTCTCCGAACCTCTAGAGCAATGGATTCGTTGAAGTGCTCGATCTCCAGCTTGGCCGCTGCCCCGGCACCTGCGACTGCCCTGGAGACATCTGTGTCTTGCACGATGGTGTTGTTTCTGCATGGCATATGAGGCGATTGTTCACAAATTCTCATCACAACGCACCCGGCATAGGAGAAGTGCCTCAGCGATTTCAACTTATAAATTACAATGGTTTCCTTACCAGCACGAGCAGTTTCCATTGCCGTGAAAGTTACTAGCCTTCATCTTGTCGTTTACGGCCAAGTGTTACCATGTTCCGGTCACATATCACTTGGCTACGTTACATGGTGTGATGTGCTCGTATGGGGCCATATAGGCACACAATAATCAAAGTGCTATCAATCAATCAACCATTTGCTTTGCTACTTCAGAGAGTAGAGGGCGTGGAAAAAAATCTCCCGTTAGCTTTACTAAGCTTCCCTACCGATCGCAGCTCAGCAAGCAGTAATAGCTTACGGTATTGGCATACTTAAGTATATATAATAGTGATCTTGTATACATGATGAGTGAAAGAACGCAACACGTGCACACAGTTGAGCGTGTGCTAACAACTGATGTTTTTGCGGTGAACACCATATCCTGAGAACCCTATTCAAATGAACATCAACTTGAACAATTATTCGTTAAAATCAATTCTGCCCTTATAACGCACATGTAATGGTAGCAAAGATTTGATGCTGCCATTTCATTTCAAATCTAATTCAGGTACCAGGTACCAGGAGTGCACGTTAAGACGAAAAATCTACGGTCGCACCCGTTAGTATGTCTATCAGTTTGTTGTCTCCAGAAGCAGCGCAGTCAGAAGTGAAATTAAATGTTGCATCTTCTGTTATGAAATGAATTACGTAATGTATCAAAATATGTCTAATTTCAGTAACTGCATGTAAACTAAGGGTCTTTATACGACCATACACAGCTAAGAATACTCCGTAGACACGAGACGTCATTAAGCATCATTGAAGAAGTATACTAGTCAGCATTTAACCAGCGCAAAGCCTAGTTTGTGGGAGGCCAGCAAACATGGTAGACAAGGACGCCAGCGCTGTTTCTCCACTCGTTCACACCGCGTGGAGATGCTAAGGCATCCTTATACGTGAGAAGTATATATATACCCTTTCGATAAGAAGTGTAGTCGTGTATAGATGCCGTGCTTTGAAATATACTGTTTTGACATGTTCCAAAGTATACGATAAATGCACCGCCGATCAAGATAAAATAGTGATGGCGCACGAACGACGGGACAAGTGAAAGTTGGGACAAATCGAACGTCTAACCACTGCCTCTCTGTGTTTACGGGAAATAGCAGAACAAAAGGCACACAACCAGGTACCACAGGAAGACTTGACGACGCTGTCTCATGGCTGCCCTGACGCACACAAAGATAGCTTATATAATTAACTACCTTCCATGCATACTCATGGCACCAGCTGGTAGCGTTGTGCCTCCCTCCTCACCATTGCGTCTATTAGTCATTTCATTGTGAATAAAAATGCAATACCAACTCGCCGTTCATAAGGCAATGTCAAATCGCCCAACGCTCGAATCTTCTATGTTATTTCACGTTGCGTGCCTTGTACATACAGTATAATTTTCAGCATAAAAATTGTATGTTATTAGTGAGCGTTTTATGGCATTTGTTATTTCACTTGTCCGTCGTTTCTGCCGTTTCACCATTCATGACATACAGCAACTAGTTCAAGTAGAAACCATCGATCATGAAGGACCTTGCCTGTTGCGGCGAGAAAGCCACCTCGGCACGCGATCCCTCAGTGCCCAGCGGAGCAGCCAGGACACCTTGGAGAGGATGTCATGGGGCCGCCGCACGGCATGCTTGAGAGCGAGACGGGCAGTTTTTGTGGTGTTGGTGATGTAGTGGTCTTCCATCAGGTTGAAGCAAGCCTGAACGCGTGCTTTTGGTGGTTCGTCAAACACTGCTTCGAAGATTCGGTTTGCCTGTGTCAGAAATACCCGGAGCCATATCAGTGAAGTTAAAATATTGCCTGCGGAGTGTGTATTTCTAGGTCTTCGTATAATTTGTCCACCACTACGTTGAAGTCGAATGCAGTCGAACTATTTTTGCTCAACAATTTTTAAGTATTCTCTAAGTTTAATGTATTTACTTAGCTTAGATTGATAATTTTATTTCATTATTTTTGTATGAGGAATATGGCGCAATGCATGTCTGTCCATCTTGATTAGGCAGTATCCACTCACACCGATATGCTATGAATGATACAATGAGTTATCTCAAAAGGCCCCTTTTTTACTGCGATAACAATTATGTGCACACTCTCAGCTCGTTTTTGCCATCGGTGACATCACAGTTGTGAAGAACAATGTTTTTCGAAGATAGTTGGACCTAATGGAAATTAAAATCGCAAGCAGACTTATCTATCGGGGATTCAAAAGTTGGTTCTTCAGTAAAAACTTTTGTCTTCCCTGACCAAAATAGGGCTTGCAATTCTACTACGCGATCGTGAATGGTGAGGGTAAAAAGACGTGCGAATATACGCACCATAGGTCCCAGGAGGGGCGAGAAGTAGATGACCTTCCAGTACAGCTGGTATCGGTCCAGGTGCTCTCCGGACTCCATTGCCAGGTCTATGGCGTAGTGACACCGGGCAGCGCGGGCGACCCATTGGCAGGCGGCTGGAATCCATTCACGTGTGAAGAAGCCCGAAGCAGGTTCAGTGGAGTCGTCGAGGCTAAGGTTGTTTGTAAGGCTGCACAAAGCATTAAGGGGCAAATGCGGCACCTACTTCAGTTGTAACACAAACCTCACGTGTGCGTATTTTAATTGCGTAGGCATCTTTATAGTCACAGACGTCGTGGGCATAAAAAAGACAATCACCACGCTTTACACCATCAGGCATTCAGTGTGTGTTAGAAAACATGTTAGTAAATATGAGGTTGAAAATACCTCTACAGCCCCCATTTGCGGTGAAGCAAGACCGAATCAATACCTCCACGATATATGATTGGGCTATTTGTCGCGCATTAGCGTTTCGCGTATTTGTTTATAACGCGCTTCCTTCCAACGCATGAAAGTTCTGAAAAATTTGTACTGTGAATCATCATAATTATTCAGTAGTAAAGCGTTGTGGCATGTTACGATGCTTGTCACTTCCTTCCCGCTTCGATACTTACGTAGGCAATGTGACAGAAGCAAAACTTCAGTAACTTTGTTTCCCATATTTCACATACGGAGCTCAACTGGATTGGCGTTACTTAGAGAAGAAAGAATTTTTCAGCATTCCACCCAATTTCAGTTGCACTATTGGGGTGAGGGCTACGTAGTGTTTGCGATCACAAAGAATGGTTAATGGTTGTGAACCAGGACACTCAATGGGGAAGGCTTTTCACATTTCTTTTGTTGATAAATGCAAATCTTCAAAACTTTTCTTGCAGCACATGCTACCGTCACGCGGAATGCATTGGTGTTGTACCTTTTGATGTAATCGAAGAACTCCGGCATGGTGCGACGGCGACCGGACTTGAAGAATCGCTCCGATAAGGTCAATGGTGTCTTGGGCAAGGTGGAGGTACAACCATCTAGCTTTTTCTCGTCCCAATCGCTGCAAAATGACAATGGAAAGCCCGAAATAAGTTTTAAAGAAATATTTGGATCGTTGCTTTAGCATAGATTCTTTCGGAGCGTGTCTAGTATGAATGCTTTTATACGTAAAAATTAATTATGCGGTGAGGAAGTTATGAAGCATTCGTAAAATATGTGTCAAGATGTTGCAAATTTATCAGAAGGTGCGTGTGATTTTAGGGACGAAGCTTCTTATTATCTGGGGGGGGGGAGGGGGAGCCCCTCCCTCCAGCTTACCCAGTAGCATCTTCCTTCTCATTGAATAAATGGCGCTGTCTCATATTGATACGTGCAATACGGCAGTTTTGTGAATGGACACTAGATGGCGTTGGAGGAGCCGCTGCTCTTTGATTGGCTGCTGCGCTGGGCACCACTCGTGCGCCCGTTATCTCTTCATCTCCTGGATTGTCACCATACGTGTTGGATCGCAAGCACGTGGCCAGGCGGATCCCGAGAGGGCGCGCGCCAAGGACGCCACCGCGAAGTGCGTACTTAACGAGAAGCGGATCTCGGAATGCGAGAGCGGGAAGCGGCGATGTTCTTGGAGCATTCACAGTGTCACTGAAAAACCTCCGGAGCTTCAACCTCACCACCAACCACTCTGTGTAGGTGGTTGATTTTCTTATAGTGAACAGCTTCGGCTTACATCCAAGTGCATGGTCGTCGAAGTCACGCCCCTGACGTGGTTTGTGAATGCGTTCACCATGTTTTTTCTCTTGTTTTTAAAGCATCTGTACGTTCATATTTTCGACTGACTTTTTGCTGAAGCTTGTCTCTGAGCGATTTAGCAAATTGACCGTACACCCCAGCACGCGTTTCTCGCAGGTAGCCCCCGAGTACATCTACTTCTCCGAACAACAAGTGAAAAATTAGAGTATCATTGCATGCTAAATAAGAAACCACAAGTGTAGTAATTATGATTGACGAATGCAATATCTTGTGGTATGATCGAAGCATTGAATCGAAGCATTGATTGAAGGTAACTAGAGTATGTTACATTCTACTTGTTCAAAATATAACAGTCAATATGACAGCTAACGGAATAAAGTTATCCTCGGCTTTCAACAGTGTATATCGTTTTTTTTGGGGGGGGGGGGGCGTAGGCGCTAGGCTGTGGATCGTTCCCTCCTCTGTAGAAGTAATAGTAGTGCTTGTAATAGATGTAGTATGTAGTACATCTAGTTTATGAATTGCTCAATAGATGGCGTTGTGTGTATATGTGCTTGAAAATATTATCACTAGATGGTGTTAGTGGTTTTCATTTAGTTGAAGCATGGACGGACGGCCCAAAGACAGACGGATGGACGGATGGGCCGACGCATGTACGCACGCACGGAAGCATGGACGTACCGGTGGAAGCATGAATGAACAGATGGCCGCATGGAAGCCCGCACGAACAGAAGCACGGGCGGACGAACGAACAGGTGCTTAGCCTCATTGAACATCGTTCCCTCCATGGATATGCTGTGAATCTTTTTTCTGCTTTGCGCAACCTTAGCTCGGGAATCTTTGTACTTGTGACACACAATGCGCTACTGAAGAAGATAGTACAATGTATTCGTGCTGTTAAAAAGGCATTACCTGTGGGATCTGGGAATCCTGCGCGTGTCTATGGAGAAAGGTCAATGCAGAAAAAGAAAACTCACTATCTGATGTGGTCCTTTATCATGAGATCCACGCCTTCCATGCAACGCTTGAAAAGGGAGTCAGAGTTCGCGGGCAGGGCACCATTCTGGGTCTTGTGACGGCTTATGATGCGACGCATGCTGTCCATGAGCTTGTCCGAGCCGATCTTGTATGGGGACCGTGCCTTGGCTTCGCAAACATGACGGTAGAAGTCGGTGCAGGGTCGGTTCCTGTTTGCGGCTTCCCTTCTTTGCGAGCCGCCACTGTTCAGGAGGGACTGCAGCCAGCGGCAACTCGGCGTTGCACACGGCGTTTGCCGGAACATGCTGTCGGCGTCCATCGGCTTGTAGATGTGTTCCTGAAACGGTTACGTTCCGCTTTATATTGCAGGCCACTGACACGGATAATGCGTACAGCGGGTATTCTGAAGAACAAAGCTGTGAGTAATTGTGCATATGGTCACACTACAATGAAGACAATTATTGTGCAAAATCCACGAAGAGCATAGAAGCTAACGATAAGTTGAACACCTCGAATGTTTCAGTAACTAACTCTATTGTACAGTACAAGGTGACGAGGCTGAGGTTTTCAAAGCATTCAAGTCTGGGAACCTTTAGGCCGAAATTCGCTTTGAGCAGGTAGAGATAACCAAGAAGAGATAATCTGAACGGTGGCTGAATTCGAGGCAGTAGTTAGGTTTTATCTTTTGCTGCGTATAGTTACTACTTCCTTATATGAGTGCTATGGCTCCGTGGCACAAATGATCATTCGATCGGAAGGGTACAGGTCTGTCTATACATCCAGGCAGAAAGACAACGTGCAGACATTCGTTGACCGTTATTCTTTGTCCTCTCTCTCGTTTCGGCGCTACATTAAGTGCGTTGAGTCAAGCACGTGTCTAGCGTGAACGCCGGAGTGCCTGTAGCACAGAAATAGTAATGATAATTGTTCCGCTATCACGCCTAAAAGCCACTACATCATTCTGAGGCACGGCGCGTAGAGTAGGATTTCAGAAAATATGGGCTCCATTGGAGTTTGGGAAATGGTAAATGCTTGGGCTGAGTACTGCATTCTTAATAGAATTTTTTCTCTGTGCGTAAAAAGTTAAAAAAAGACATATTACAGAGCACTTGACGTTGATAGGCACCCGTGTCTTAAATATTGTTTCTCCTGAAACGTTTTGAACACAAATAAAGGCGTTTAACTTTTAAAATGCACCTGGAGTTATTTTCGCTGAACCCGAATTTATGTGCAGCACTGACGTCAAGCATGTTCGCTTCCACGGCCACTAATGCCGGAATTCACTCTCACGATCTTCGAGTCAGCAGTCGATCACCATTACCACAAGGCTAACATGGCGAGCCGATTCCACTTGGTGCTATTACCGGCGCTCACCAATACCAACGCGAGACTCTGCGCATGTTCAATGTGCGAACTTAGTCACAATTTTTTCGCATCTTTCTTTCCTCTCTACTAAAATCTTTCAGTCCCCTTCCCCATCTGTATACAGAGGAATATTGCAACAGGATAGCAAAGGTGCCTAATTAGTAAATATTAATTGTTCAGGGAACTGATGTGTTCCTCCTACGCTCCCAATTCACTGAACAATTATGACAGAGGAGCATGCCAGCGATATATAGACGTTGTCAAAAATATATGTCTTCCTTAATCAAGTCTTTCTCTGTCGTGGAGTGGGAAAATTTCGCCATCCCGCGCATTGTATAAGTATTGCTGAAAAATAAGCAGTGATAGATTGAACGTTGTCTAACAGCACATCCGCAATAAGCGCTTGCCGATGACAATGTGCACGTTGCACTAAAGAAAAACAGGCTACAAACTGAGCACCAACAGAGCTTTGTGTCGTTGATGGCAGGCGCCATTGGTGTAGTCAACAGGGGAAGGAAAGCGGATGCCTGAACACCTTCGAAAATTTTCAATTTTGCATGTGCGCATATGCATGGTGTCCAAGAGATGTGTTTAGCAACACTTCAAAGTAACGCCCAAATAAGCGGTCTAGTACATTGCTTAGAATATAGTTACACTGAGATACTTACGATAAAGTACCTTGCCCGGGTATCCCTTGGAATGTGCCGGCGAAGAACGTTTCTTTCCTTGCATGTGCCTGTGAGCCGCTTGCTGCGGCGACGTTGCTCAGATTTCTTGTGGGAGTGCTCAGTGGTTGTTTTATGGGAAGTTGCCTTTTCTGTGTCCGATTCGGCTGCGCTTTTACAGCCCGGGCACTTGCACGAGCAGCCCTCAGTGCATGCCTCTGTGGCCAGGCAATCATTTTTCTTTGACGAGCTCGCTTGGCTTCTTCTGCGGTGTTCTTCCCTCTCGCCGCTTCCATTGTCATCTGTGCAACGACATTGATGAGCTTACCAACACAACACGCATCAGTGCACTGCAGCTGTATTCTTCAATAAACGTTTCATTTATGAATCTGGTTGAATGCCTCTGTACCATACTGTTGATTCAAATTCATGCTCACAAATTAAAGCTCGTGATTCTTGATTACAAAAGCACAACTAGAACCTACAGAGTAAGGAAGAACACTGAAAAGCCTGCGTTCTGTCTAGGTCAGTGCTCTAGTTTTGCATCTGTAATCACAAACTTATACCAGCACACCCAAGTGGCAGTTATTCTAACCGATAATACGACAGTTCATTTCTGACTTTATTGGTGTCTGCATTGAACAGTTTCAGTTTCAGTTTCAGTTTATTTCGGACATAGTTACATGACATGAAATATGTCCACGAGGCAAGGCAAAAGGAGACTCGTATGTCTCCTGACGAGGCCTTCACCCCGGACTTACACGTCAGACAGCCAGGAGCAAAATCAGAGAAAATAAGTACAATGCTCATTGCACAACTTATATAAACAAAAAAAAAACGAACAGTAAAAAACACATTCGGACAAAAATTAAACGAAGTTTACATTGTTCAGGTTTAATTTACATTGTTCAGGTTCAGGTTAAGGTTCAGTGGTGAACAAATACAACCCGGCATCCCACTTCTTGCGTGTGTTACAATGCCGTGGGTGAGAGCTTGCAATCAAATAGTGACCTGCCTTTTCAGAACAGTGGATTGTGGCCAATCCACTATATCGCGCATTACTAGCGGGGAATGCTGGTAACAGCCAAGTAGGCTTCAACAGGAACCCTCTCGCACAGAACATCCCAGTATTGCACAGGGACACTTGAAAGCTGCGTGAGGCAGGCTAACACTAGGCTGCACACTGCGTGTGTTGACGGTGCGCTGGACAAATACCGCGCGCATGCGTGTCCCGTAAACATTCGCTTGCATGTACATGTGCTGCCTGAGGCAGCCAAACGAGAAGCTTCGAACGAACCTATGCTTAGTAATCGTTGAGCATAGCCTCGGCGCGCGCATTTTGACGCCCACTGTCCTGGAGGCCGTTCTAGAACGGTGGTGTGGTGTATTGTTTACGTTTCTTCATAATCGTACTTTCTAAAACCATGAAAATATTAACACAGAATGCAAATAAGCATTCCAACCACTATTTCATGCCGTAATTAGAACGTTAAAAACTGTAATTTATATACTGATGTAAATAAGCGCCAATATAAAACTTTCTCGCCTTACTTGCGAGGTCGTGAGGTTGTGCGCCGTTGAAATGATTTGTAACATCAAAATAACGCTCGGATGGTGATAAGGCTTCGCCAAAGACAAGTGAGCAGCAAGTAGCTCTGCTACCCGATGCGCTACCGCACAAAGCATACTCTTGTGCCAGAGTTGTCATCTGTGATGTTTACTGCAATACAGGTGCCTGTCAGCTGCATCTGCTATACACGAAGTGTTCCACAAACCGGTGTTAACATTGTCGTCGGACCACTCACCTAGTTTAACTTGCCGATATCGAACATTGTTGCATGCGAGCAAGGCTTTCCATTAATTAATTTTATTTTCTTCCTTTCTGTTTTACATTTCCTATATCTCTTCCAACCGTGTAGGACGTTCACTATGTAGTGTTTGAACTAATTACCAATTAAACATCCATACATATGGCCTAGCAAGCTGTGCACCTAGAACTTGCAATTTACTGTATAACAGTTTGCTACTCACTGTTTTAAACTTAATTTAATAACACGGTAGTATGGCGACATAGAGAGCACTGGTTATTAGACATGCCGCTCACGTATGTGCAATGTCCTGTGGAGGGGTAAACATTTCATCTGCACTGAACACCAATGAATCAAACATGCCACAAGCACAGAGACACGACACTGCAGAACACAAATTTGCTCCTAACGTGCCCTACATTGTAGGGAACAGGCTGATATCATAGGAATGAATACGAGCGCGTGTTCAAGGCACTTAGTGAACGGTACCTGAATAATCGGCACCTTGCTGAGCATCCTTCTCTTCTCCTATATCCGAGTCGTCACCATATGTGCTTCGGTAATCATCATTGTACAAGTCGAACATTGATGCATCATCGGCTTCACTGTATCCACCCAATTCATCGATGTTGTCTGCGTATTGCCGACCAATGCTACGCTCCCGCGCCACTTGTCGCGCCAGCTGCAAAGCAACGCAGTAAGCAGAAATGACGTTTTAAATAGGAGAGAAGTATTATATTAGCCAAATGTGCTTTAGGCTTCTGTTGTAAGCGGCTTTGAGCCGACCACCTGCGAAAAGATATAGCACTGTTACCCGGGCCCTCAAGCGAAACACGCTGCCATCATTGTGAGAACAACACGAACAACACGAACAACACTACAACACGAAGAACACCGAGTTCTTCCGAATGCTTTTTCACATTTTCACAGAAGCTGTACCTCTTGGTACACAGACACTTTTTATGCAATTTTTAATAGCGACTATCTAAACACACACACACTTACTCTGTGAAACTCCAGCGCCTCATCTGGGCTCCTTTAAAACCAGCGGCGGCCTGCAGCCTAAGCTGGTCGCGGTGACAACAATGTCGCAGCGTACTATGCTGCTTCATGCAAGAGATGGCGCCACACTGCGTGTAGCGCACAAAGTGCTGTTGTGCCTAAGCTTGCGTCTAGTATCAATTGACCAAAACTAATCTTTAGATAGCGCTTCCTTGCTTACATTTACTTTTGATTACGGTGAAAGCCAGTCATCTTTCGTAAGCTTTCCGTAAGCTATAGGTCGTATCTTATGTGCTGCTTATATGCCTCAAACACAACAGGCGCACACGCTTTTGTAGTCGTGACAGATAAGTGTCCGCGACGCGAGAAATACGAAATGCATGAAACGGAGTGTCAAAAATGGTTACGCCACTCATCCGGCGGTGCTTTTCACGAAAGAAGCAAGAAAGGCATACTTTACGATATTTTGTTTAACTGTATTTTTCTACGATTGAGATATGCCTCTTGATAAACTGTAAAAACACAGGACACCAGTTGAAAAGCGCCTTACACAGCAAAAGCGTTGGTGAACAGTCATGAATAAAAACGTTTACGAGATATCCCACACCACTAACTTTCTAGCATAGTACTGCGTGAACGCCGTAGGTGTTAGCAAAATCGCTGCAATACACCGAATTATCAGTTTTATAATGGTCCCCAAAGCAGCATGCCCTTCTCCAACACCCTCAATTTTGAAGTTTTCAAAGCTCGCTGTACTTTTTTTGCGAGAACATCGCTCGTAATTTAATAGTTGCTAGAAGATGGTATACCACTTGCAAAAAAGTGGCATTTTAGACAGGGCTTCATGGTTAACTATTTTTAGGGTTGTAGACAAGAAGGAGGAAAAGAAAAAAACAAACACACGAACCATCAATGAGTTTTTCGCACGAAAAGAACTCCCTTTGTGACCCATACTCACATAGGCATTGAAGTTGAAAGGTATACGCGGTGCTATTGCGTACAGGGCAAACAGCGCAATGTCGATGATGAACAACCATCGGAGGAGCGTCGTACCAGACTTGACGATCTTCCGCTTCTGAAGTCTCCAGGCGACGCGTTCTTCCTTAGTCCTCTCTCCACGATGCAAGAGCATGGACATAGTCCAGCACGTCTCCTTCCATACCATGGTGCGTTGGGGAAGGCTAGGCAGGGTGAAGAAAATGAAGATTAGTAGAAAAGTATAACCCTGTAATGTTAACATTGGTTCGAGGCAATGTGGTGACTGCTATTGAAGCCTGGAAGACAGCGCTCCACGAAGTTTGACTGTTTTGGAAGATAGGCGAGTGTATGAGCAGCACGACTGCAAGAACTCATAAGAAATTAATAATGGGAAAATTAGAATGAATAGACTCGTCACGACGGTTAATGGTTATGACAATGGATTGTTGACCCGCATGTCTCGGTATTGAATCCCGGCCATGCCGGCTGCATTTTCAATGGAGGCGAAAAGGCTCATAGCCCATGTACTCAAATTTAGGTGCACGTTTATATTACCGTGTTAGAAATTTCCGAAGCGCTCGACTGTGGCATGCTTCTTGAGCCAATCGCCATGGTTATTTGCTATCTTCATTTTTATTTCATTCGGTTTTCGCCCACAAAGCCTGTCAGGAATGCTCAGCGCAAACTGCGCCTCGCGGTTCAAGGAGGTTCTCGGTCATTGTAGATCGTTGTGTTGAAATTGTACGCAAGACGCAAACACTCGAGAATATTCCAGAGCTTGCGCGACGGCCAGTGATAAGACTAGAATATTCGACGGTATCTGTGTATATATTCCAACGTCCTCCACCGCTTGTGAATTGATCAACGGCCGACGCTCCGTTCGCCGCTATCAGTGGCTGTGTGTTGCCGTACTCCGACGTTCAGTTTAATCGCCACAAGTTTGGCTGAATAAAAAGTTTCATCTCAACATTGAGTCTGCTCCCTTCGTGTACGTCACGACCTCATGACACTATAATGGGTTTCGGACGTTAAACCCCGACATTTCTTAATAATAAGTTGGAAGAGGTAGAGCCCTGAATCATTGGGGGTGTAGTAGGGGTAAAAAAAAAGATTAGCACACTGCGGAATCTGCCGTTCATAGCTAACAAAATTTTCGCACTTGGAAAACTCCGCATCCTTCACAGCGCTTATAAAACACGCCACTGAAACGTGATTCAACGCCACCTTCCTCAAAGAGCGCTAACCAAAAAGCAGGCGCCGGATATCTCGAATGTTCCTGCGGCCCTCCACTCGCATTGTGTTCACATGTCGGTATTGCGCATCATGACTAGAGGAGCAATATCTTCGAAACAGTGGGCCTGCTGGCAATGAATTTAGTGGTAATGTCTGAGAACTGGAAACATGCATTAGCCGAAGAAGAAACGAGGCAAGCAGGGGTCCTTGTTTGGTCCTGCTTTTTTTTTCAAAACGCAGCAAACTTGGTCGAGCGGAGATAATGTCACCTGTTTCGCACTGAAGTAGTGAAAAAAAAAGGTGCTCCCTCCTCCCGAAAGAGTTTTTACGCGTGTAAACACACAGGCAACGATACACACCCACACACGACTATAAACACATATACTTGACCTGCCTCCCCCTTGTAAACACATCTCGCTACTATTGTTCACAACAGTCATTCTGCTTCACCTGACACTTGCCGACAAAAAGAAGAGGGATTACAGACGACTTTGCTGCCGCTGCGGGCTCTGACTACGGCGATATGGCGAGCGCGCCACTGTTTTTCGATGTTTCGACTTGCACCCACATTACTTCACGGTAAGGGAATCCGGTGGCAGCTGCCGCAACTACCGGTACGGCGTGGATTAGTGCGGATTGGTTCCGACGGTAGAGGTTCGGTGGATTTCACGCTTGAGGGTCACCATTTCTGCGATGTATTTTTTGCGAAGACCACTCAAAGACTGGGGCCCCGTCCATGATTTTCTGTAATCGTGTTCCATCGCTGCTTTTGACTCTATGTATTTTATTGAAACCTTATTCCGTTCTTAGTGAACTGCTAAAGTGTACCCATCACACAGTACACATGCTGAAGTGTCCTCACAAACAATGGCATAACACAGTAATCATGCTTCCATCGCATTGTCTTCATTGAAACAAGACTTCAGTGGCCGAACTAAGCAGCTACTTTCGGATCTACCGCGGAGAACCGTCACCGCTATACCACCACGCCAGATGACTCTATAGGAGCACTGTTTTTTGATTGCATGCGTTGTAACTGTTATGAACTGGAGGCTAAATGTGTGAAGGTAGGAGTTGGCGCTGGAGTTACACAATTTGGAAGTAGATGTTGCTGTAAGCCCAACTTCTGCCATATATTATTTACTCTAATAGGCACTGGCGAAAACAAGCGCACCATTTATAAGCGCACCATTTATTAATAACGCATTTATTTAAAAATGCAGGGCTTATTGACCCGACAGAATTGCCTACGCATATGTTGTTTACCGTTATATTTTGTACTGCACTATATGTTTCATAAAGAACTAAACGTCTGAATGCAAGATAACGTAATGCAAAAGGTGAACAATTTATTACTTCTTTACCAACTGGACAGTCCTTAACTCACTTCATAATAAATTACGTTATCTAATCAATCAATGTGAATTGTTTCCTTCAGAACATCGGGAAGTCTGCATTGATTTGTACGCATGCGATGCATAAACAGAGCAAAAACGGTGATACCAATAACATTGAGCACTCAAAGAGCGATGTAGAGCGGTAAATTATCGATGTCACGCAAGCGCAGGCCTCTGAACGCCTATGCCATCTGCCACAGCAGGTGTACGTGCTGTGCGCTCCGAGCGAATTGGACGGCGCAAAAAGGCTGCCCTACAAAAGCCTGAGCGTGGTCCTGCAAAAGCGCGCCGCCTCCGGATTTCCGCGAGGCAAATAGCGGGTCGCTGTGAGACGGCCGCTTAGCGGAGGGCATTGATGCGTGGCCGCGTCGGCGGCCTTCCGGCGCCGCTCGGCCGTTGCTCTATTTTGCGCTAGAGTACGACGAGGAAGCTCAGCAATGGCCGGTGTATGCGTAGCGTCCTGTGCACGGGCAAGGTCATCGGTGCGAATTTGGTGAAGATGTTTCCCGATGCGCTTGCCGCTGCGCTGTGTGTGACAAACTATCGAAAGGAACTGCAGTTATTCACATAATATTAATAATAATCGTTGCGGTTTCACGCCCCAAAACCACTGTATCGTTATTTGGAGTGCTGTATTGAAGGGCTCTGGCATTTTACACCATTTCGTGTTCGTTGACGTGCACCTAAATGTAAGCACACGGGCTTCAAGCATTTTCGCTTCCATTAAAAATGTAGCCGCCGAACCCAGGATTGGATCCCGATACGTGCGGGTCAGCATTTGAGCTACAAAACTACAAGACCATTATGGCGGGCTGATTTGTTACATGTTGCAGCATGTTTAAAACATTCACAACTCGCATCGCAAACTGGCTTTTGCAAGCTTTCTCGCAACCTCTCACCATTCGCTATCTGTCATATGCTCAATAAAACTTGTTTTTGGGCTAGTTGGTTATTCGTCATATTGCGAAAATTTAGCGCAACCTTGACTCTCGCAAACATTCACACAAGTACTCAAACATTTACCCGAGTAGCACACATGACACGCATCGCAGCTTCTGTGTGAGTATTTGCGAGAGTCAACGTAACGCGAAATTCTTACAATATACCATATGCTGTTTTAAATAATGTACGCACGGGTTATTTGTCGTGCTAAATGCGGTTTAACGATGGCAGACTGCATAGCCCGACCGGTACACTGATTGTTGATGGGTTAATTGATACATATTGAGCGTGACACTACGCGTAGAGACGGAACAAAATTGAAGAGAAGCTCACATACACAGCGCTAACAATATATCAGACAGTCCGTCCTTCTGGCCAAATTATAGTCAGCCGATCAAATATTCCCGCGCCTATTTTCCTGCACCTATATTCCTGAACCTATATTTCTGCACCTATTTTCAAGCTTAAAGCCTTGAAGTGCACACGTATTGAGCTATTTAACAGTTTACAACTGTTTCACGCTTTTTGTTACACATTCTTATGCCATCAACACGGTTGCTGTTTGCAGGAAGCTTAAGGAAGGTTTATGCTCAACAATTCTCCCAAACAACATTGATGAATACTTTAATTCTCTGCAATTTCCAGTCTTTATATACGCAGTTGGTCGGCACTTTAGATTCGCATCAACCTATGTTGATATTGATAATTAGTGTTCATCTGCTTCATGTTATGCAGAGAAATCTGCATGCAAAGACATTTTTATGAGGCCACATGTAGATGCTTGTGCTTACCCTGAATATACTATGTAGCCGTGTTGTGCATGGCTGGCCCCTTTTTGTCTCGAAGTGTATCTCGATGTGTCTAACTGGTAGATGGCATTGCATGAGCAAAATGATGTTTTAGTGCGCGAGTTGCTTCTTCTAACAAGAAAACTGTATTAATAACCAGTTTGCTCAAAATCTTCTTCATTTCGCATTCACAGAGTCTTATAAACCTTACCGCCATCAACATATCTAAAAAAATTATTGTTTGCATATTTGAAATTCGGGAACGTCCCCAGCTGACAAACAAAAGGCTTCAAGAAAGCGAGCTCTTTGCGCGCTGAACAAACAAATTATGATTGTTTGTAAACATCATGGTGATATGACTCGCCATGGCACTAATCACTGAAAACACCAGCAAACCGGTTAGCTTTTGAATGAAACTGGTGAAAAAGTTTCTCCAAAGAACATTTGAAGAAAACAAATCAAATGGTAGTGATAATCCATGCAGTAGGTTAAGAAGTACTACGGTGA
The DNA here is from genome assembly GCF_043290135.1 of Rhipicephalus microplus. Classification (NCBI taxonomy): domain Eukaryota; kingdom Metazoa; phylum Arthropoda; class Arachnida; order Ixodida; family Ixodidae; genus Rhipicephalus; species Rhipicephalus microplus. The sequence continues at coordinate 32,516,643 of NC_134707.1, read as the reverse complement.
GAAATTGAACAAGACCCTTATCTTGTTATGTTTATGGACAATCTATTAGACATTGAAACTGGTTGACTAGGAGAATCAGAAAATTTGGTCAGTGCTCCAGTATAGATCTTTACATGCGTGCTCGCCACGTAAAAATCCACCTCTTATTGCTTAGGCCGACAAAATTATTGTGATGTCCAGAATATATATAACTACGATGCTTACTCGTATATATGGGTTGTAGCAATATTATTTCATTGCGATAGCAATTATACGGACACTCTCGACTGGATTTCGCCACAGGCGTCGGCGTCAATGCCATGCACCGTATATGTACACGTATCTATGTATGAAAACGCAAGAAAGAAAAAAAATCCCTAAAAAGACTCCGGCGCGCGGAATCAAACGTGGGACCACAGCGTCTTGAATTCGAGGCGTCAACCACTGTGCCACCGAAGAGTATCTCTCGAAACGTCCAAATCGCAAGCTATTTATACCTACTACTTTCCGTTGTTGGCGGGCATCTTGGGGGGAAATCATTGTGTTTTCTAATTATCAACAAGATGGTGCAATGAGCGCGCAGCGGCTTTCACCTCTCGCACGTACTATGGCCCGCGAAAAGAAGGGGAGTGGATGATCTCTCGAGTGCCCTTATCTCGCGGTGAGGAGGAGGGGAAGATGGTACATCTTGACTGACTTGGGCTTTACCTGGAACGATTCTGTTGTATTTACTGCGCGCACAAAGGTCACTGAAATTATTGCAATATCCCCTTGCTAAAAGCGTACCCTTTTAAGACACAATGAAGTAACAACTCAGACGCTTATTCGCGTTCATCTGTACCTGTGAGTACGTTTCGTGCATCATTTGTGCGTGAGAAACGCAGGGCACGTTTCTATTTGCTTAGTATTCTGCGCGTGACCTCCAATTTGTTGCTATTGCGTTCATTGCTTCGCCTTTCCGGCAAAGCTGTGACTTTTTCTCTTTAATTGCTTACTGCCTTCATGCTTGACACAGTGCTAGGAAACTCATTTTATTCTCTATGATCATTGCACTATTGAAAAAAATAAAGAAAGCAAAGTTTAGTGCCTTATACTCTGCGGCCATTGAAGTCACTTGTTTATTTTGCATTGCTTCATATCTCTCCTTCGCTTTATATATGGCTGTGTGCCCTCTGCATATGCGGTACCGTCGTCTATGAGAGAAAAACGTATGGGTTACTCTTTTTTTATCTTTATACTGCGCACCATCTCCTAACTTTTTGTGCTGCATCTTTTCAGATGCCTGGCACACAGGAATCAGAAGCAAAACGCTGTAATTCTTTTTTAACCCTTCGCTCACGTCGTTTTTACTAATTTGTCCTGCTGCGTTGGTGAGTAATTGATCTACATGAAGCAGCAATACAATGCAGCCTGTTGTAACGCAGTACAAGGAGTCAAAATACGTGCTTCATAAAAAGATAGCAGTAACACATAGAAATACTACAGCAGAAATATAAGCGACCATCACATCTCTTTGAAATTAGACGAAAAACACGAAGCACTGCGCCTCTAAGAATCTCATGAATGCCAACATACCACTTTTCGGTCTGTAAAAAAAAAAAAGTAGCTAGGTATGCAAGATAATAATTTATGCAAAAAACAAAACAAAAATACCCGACGTTTTCTAGCCTACTGACAAGGTTTCTAACTCTATTCGCAGGGTACGTGTGTCTAACATAAATATATAATGTCCCTTTCCGATCTTCAGTCCTTAGCGTCGCCTACAGAGTGAAGCTGAGAGGGGAAAAGACGGACAATATCATTTTCTTATCTAGGAAGCAACAGTACTATTCTTATCGACTCAGATATTCTAGAACCTGCCTTCAATTGACGTTTCACATTGACTTCAGAAAGTCGACGTGGCGCCGTCTCTAGGCAGAGGAAGTCTCCGAGTACGAGCGATAATCTGCAGCAACACTTCAGAAGCGCTGCATCATTTTCAGTCGAGCAGCAGTGCAGTGCTCAACTTTGTCAAGCGAAGGACGAAACTATAAGGAGTGGTTGTGAATAAGGGCGCGACCACTCTTCCTGTGTTTCGGCATCAACCAATAAAACGTCGAGCGTCATCGGAGTACGTGATCTGGCTCACGTACAGACGGTGAGAATATGGCGGAGCAAGTATATCACTTCCTGTTTGTACGCACGAAATCGTGCATGAATAACGCGGTCAACTTCATTTTGTTGTTAACTGTCCCGTGTCTTCGATAATCTCGCTTTGTTTTTTTGCCAGAGTCATAGAGCACGGTAGATGTTGTGGGTATGACAAAGTAAAATGAAAAACTATGCACCCACCTGTTTTGAGTGAGTACTAGTACAGTTTTTACACTGTTATACCAAAGTATGTTCATGGTGGTAAGTGAAAGCAGTGCTGATAATCTCCTAAGGAGATTTTTTGGTTGTTATTGCGAATTCGAAAGCTTGTTTCGATGCCAGTATATCAAAGCTTGGCTGCTTCCAGAAACTGAAATATGGTTTGTTTTAGACATTTATTTTAATTTATTTGTCTGTACGTATCGGTAATGACAGAACTGAGTCTTACATACGTTAGGTTTTTGCTCAGTGAAGACAAATCATACGTCTGTGATTGCGATTGCTTACCGAATATAAAATATACGTCTGTAAACATAAATGACCAAAGAAACGACAGGCAGGATTAAAATACTCACGTACTTTCAAGCTTGCTTTTGTGTCTTTCCGAGAGCGGTTCAGAAATGATGATGATGATGAAGATGGCCTAAAAGCATTGCTCCCACCCACTCTGGGGATTGGCCAAGAAACGATTAGTTAGATGGTGATTTCTTTATTACTTTCAAATTTACTGAATATTAAAATGCTTAGCAGAAATCAAGGTTTACTAATTAAAAGATCTTAAATCAAAACCGCCTTGACTAGATTAGGAATATTTCTACAGCAGGACAGATATCCCGGTGACAATGACCAAATGAGGAGGCTCCTACAGAGAGACTTTTAGAAATAATTAAATCCAATATAACTGAAGTAAAAGCCCCTTTAAAAAGTTTTTTCTCCGGACTTGAAGCGACTACACGATCAAAAATAATGCTCGATTTTTTCATCCTTGTTAGAGAAGGAGCAAAGAAAGGAAGGAGCCAGTCCAGCTCTATTCTTGTGTGTTTAGAAAAATAGTTTCGATTAATTCGTACTCAACTATGGGAGAGCGGTGAGCCGTCCCCATGTAGTAATTTAGTTTTAGAACTCTACTGCGTAACACCATAAAAATAATTTTTTTGCATGTTGACCAGAAATGAAACCAGGTTTACTGATCTAGGTGATCATAGGGATAATGAAGACTCTAACATGGTTCATACCCACTCTGGTGGATCGATGAAGAATTGAATATATGAATGTTTTAGACAGTTGAACTTTTTTATTTTTCAAAACAAAGACAACAAAACACACTTAAGAACGTAAAGGGCGCAGTAATGTTTTTGCGCCATTTATATCACGCCATATAGTGTATATCTTGATAGAAATTACAGCCTCATCGACATAGCTAAAATGTTCTCCGTTGCCTTAGCTCTCCACTGCTATATTAATACGTATACAAGTATGAATTTAAAGCCGCATTTGTTTTCTTTCACAGTTCGTTCGTTTCTTTCACGTTTCATGAAGCAACATCGTAAGCGTTCCAATGGTTGAAGCCCAGGGCCTAAGCACGAAACATAAGTACAGTCCTGGTCAAACGTTCACAAGCCATGCTTCGTTAAAATTTATGTGAGAGTTGAATGGGATAGTGAAGGGAATGAATGAATGGGGTAGTTATGGGATAGTGAATGGGATAACAAGAGTGTACTGTATCATCATTCAATCTATATTTTCAGAGGCTGTTCTGACGGAAACACCCCAGTGCAACATTTGCTTAAAATGGAATCTATAGAGCACTATTTTTGTCATGTCTAGGTTAGAGATCGCTAAGAAAATTGCGATAAAGTTTCAAAAACATCCAACTGCTACTGCTCCTTGTTCAAATCAATTACATTCGCACAATATGAACTAAAACTTTCAACAAAAAACTGTTCATAATTTTCATTAAATTTTGAGTAACCAGAAGATAACAATGCGCAAAAGATATGCTGTGTATGTTTAATATAAAAACGTACAGATGTGTCTCAACTTGGATGGCTTCACAGTTTATTTTAAAGCACCCACTGAAGAACACTGTCGGCACAGTATTGTACAAATGACATTGCTGTCTTCGTATCTTAAGGTTAAGATTATACAAAGCACAAGAATTATGCCACATTGCCCTTCTCGACATTGTAAATTCAGTTAGACTGTAGAGCTTGATGAAGTGGCCAGTCTGAATAAAAAAAAAATCAGCATTGCATTCGTTAAATAAATGTTTTTCTCGTGCATGTTGTGTAAACATGAGCACCGAAAGAGCGTTTGATCGCTTATGCAGTGCTGAATTTTAAGAACGCTCAAAAGAGTCGAGTTAGGTTAGTGAAAGCCGTTTTGAGCTTGTTCGATATACTCAATGAGTCCTACTCAATAACACACTCGCACTGATTCGTTTATTTTATGTGTTTGCAACGTACAGCTGTGAGGATGTTGCGAACATGAAATTTGAAATAGAGTCAAGGAGCTTCGCTGAAAGTATGTCAGTGATGCTGTGTGAATGCCTGCACTAATTTAAGTCCTTATTTATTGTACAACGCTAGAGCCATTTTTAAGTAAGCAGGTATATTCAAACAATATGGAGGTTGCCGTCACCATAGAAATTTCATAAACATCTGCTGGTGTATCCTAAAGAAATAACGTATTACAAATAAAAAGTGCATGCAAAACACCATCTGTACATATATGAACCCTTACGATTTATGTGACTGCGTATGATATTGTTGTATATGTGCTATGTATCACTAAATGCTTGCTTAGCGGCTGTTTCCGAGTGAAATTCTATTGTGCAAGTGTCCACGTGTATTGAAGTCGACAGCGATATCTGAACAAACATGAAGAAAGACTGAGGTGTGTTTACAGGTACCTCAGGTATAACTGTGTTGTGCAGGAAGTTGTAGCGCAGATAGCAAAATAGCCGATATATATAGGAAATAGTAGACAGTAACTAAGCTAATCGAATACCAAAACAAAAATTTATTTGAATGTGTCATGTCTCTGTTGAAGACATTTATTACAATTTCTCTCAAAATATTGTCAATCACAGATGTTACACGCTGGCAACTGACTGGCTCTGGCTTCACACAATAAGACTCGGTGGTGCCGTATCAATTGAATATTTCTGTTATTTTCTTTTCGCGAGTATTTAAATATATACATTCGCTTTTTTTTTGTTAGGCTACCCGATTCTTTGCCAATTCACTAGGGTGGGTATGAGCCACAAGTTTAGGATCTACATCTGCATCTACATCTACTCGGCGTGGGCGTATGCAATGCGTATAATTTAAATATCTGCAACATGTGCAGAAAATGCAGATACAGTTGATGAATGAGAATGAAGTCCTAGTGCCAACTTGACATGTAAACTGAGCATAAAGTTACAACCCACCTAAAAAACCAGTGGGCCAACAATAGAATGAAATGATCGTGATGTGCAGTGACAAATTGATGAACAATAAGTTAGACGGTAAAAAAAAGCGGATGTTTTACAGTCGGTGTCTTATGAAACAGAATTCTCCACAACTTTTATGTCACTTTTTAAGACCTGCCCTGCGCAATGCGTCGTCGCTTGGATGAACAAGCAGCGCCGGTTAGCTACGTTAGAGTTCAACATCAGCGAAGTGTCCGGCGTCCTAAATTGCGCGCATTCACCGGGGTTGACGCTGTCGCAGGGTCCCAACGCGTCACACAGTCTGACGTCATACAGAACCGCGTCTCCTGGTCGGGAAGGCACCGAGTCCCAGAATATTCGTGTTTCTGTTGGTTCCGATTTGTATTTGTAGAAGGAGATGTTGTTCGGAGGGTCAGGAGCTGGAAATAACAGAAAACGACACGGTGGATTAAAATGTTGGGGGCTAACGAGAACAAATGTTTTTTGTTTGCTGCCCTGCACAGTAGAAGTGGTAAGAATAAAAAGAAAAAAAAGCAAAATAGAAAGTGTCAAAATATAAAGAACAAAAAAAGCTTTGCACTCAAGTGGGCTGAAATCACTGTATCACTGTGAGGAACGCAGCACAGAAGGGCTCTGAAAACTTAGCCATCTGGTACTCCTGAACGCGCTCTTTAATCTAATAACACGAGTCTCTTGTGATTCGTCTATATCAGGAATGTAGCTACCGAAGCCGGAACCGGATACCCCGAGTGTAGGGCAGAAGGCAAGGACAAGCTGCAATATAATGTAGTCAGAGAGAAGAAATACTCGATGTTTCCATTCTCAGGTTAGCCTCATGCGAATGCCCAACAACATGGTGCCTTTTGATGCGAACATATTGCTCCGTGAATCAAGCGTATACTTACAGCCCGTGCATTTACACAAAAAGTGTTCATTAAAGAACACGAAATGGTCGAAATTTTCGGAGCGCTCAACTGCCACATGTTTCGTAATCATATTGTTTTCTCGGGACGAAAACCCCTGACTATTTTATATGATACCGGGATTCCCTAACAAGCACTAAAATCACTAGGTTTTTTTTTCGTTTTCAGAGTTTGCCCAAACGAAATGTGTCAGAAATGGTCAGGAAACCCATCCACGTCTTTGAGATTATGCGCGCAGCGCAGCAAGCCTCTAAGTCCCTATGACGTCACCACCCATGAACTACAATATGCGGCGGCATGACGAATATTATTTTTTCTTTAGATTTCGCATGAAACATTATCGTAGAAAAGGTTGATGTGATGTTCATCCGTAAAGTCCATACGGCATGCCACAATTATTTATTCTCGTATATACAATATTTATTTCTACTTCCGCGGCACATGTCAACTGAAAAGTTCAAAGCGAATTTTCCCAGATACTTCTTTATTTCACAGCCATTTTGTTTTTTGTTCTGTTTGCAGAACATGGAACGCTGAACTGCTGTGAGCTACTCACATTTATTCATGTGCAAAAACAGCGGCATTGAGTTCCTCAACACCAGTGATTCGTGGTTGAGATAATAAAAAAAACTGCTCAGATGTGTCCATAACGAGAGTAAACTGGTAAAGCCACAGCGGATGCGAATGGTGTCGTAGCGACAACGCAGTAGTGTGAGCCACTTCCTCTTTCCGAAGTATGACCGCTGCAACTCACGATAGCGACGCGACACATGTGCTGCAGCCTCAGGGTTTTTTTTTCCTTTTGTTCGGCGCGATACGCAGTCGCACGTGCGCGTTGCCTGGCGCCACTAAGTCGTCATATGCTCATTAGACGAGTAAGTTTTATTATTTTTCGTAAAGTACGCAGTGGCTGAGCGCTGCAGGCCGACATTATTTACAACACAAAAAGTCTTGAGAACCTCCTCTCATGATGTTAAAAAACAAGGAAACACAGAGGAACCTCTGTTTACAAGCCCCTACGTTAGCATTCACGCTAATAACAAATTACAACTGGTCTTCGCGATGTAAAAATAAATACAAGAGAAACTGCCTAATACCTTGGGTTTTACGTGCCAAATCGCAATATGTTGATACGAGCCACACCATGTTTAGGGTTCAGAAATTTATAGATAATTGGGGGATAATTGCACTGACATCAAACAGTATAGGCGGTGCTTGCATTGAACCGCCACAGAAGTTACGTCCTCAGGGGCAGTGGTCAAATAAACAGCATCCGGTTCTGCATCTGATATACGGGAATTTGTAATAAATTGCTACACATCTTTTCATTCATTGGGCAAATGAGATACATTTTAGTTGTTTTAAGGATAGTGTAGCATTACGAACCATAGCTATTACGCCAGTTTTTGGTGCATGGCTGTCGTGTTTTTGCATCGTGCAATATATTCATTCAGCTGTTGTGCTAGCTTCGTACAAAATGTTTGAAAAATCAATCAAATATATTTACAACAAAGTCAGCAGTTTTTGAAGTTAGCGTAAGTCATTCTGTTTTTTCTAGCACTTTCTCTTCAAACTCCAATTAGGGATTTCGACATGTCATTTTGAATTCCATGCAAACGCAATCCTACTTTATACTGTACAATAATGTTCATTTAGCTTCTGGCACAAGTTTAATACAGAATATAGGCTCCAAGACATTCCTCATTTTGATTACGCAACCACATTTGTTAGTTTGCACACACCTGTTCACACAAGAATCTACGCTGAGCATATAGGTACTATGAAAACAATATTGCATTAGAAGGGAAAGTTGAGTTAGTTGGTGGTTAATGCTTGCATATAAAAGCAGCGCAAAAATACAGACAGAGATAGAAGGAAAGCATTATCGTCTTGTTGTCTCTTCTTCTGGGATTGTCAGTATCTTCGCCCTGCTTTGACACCCAAGCAATGTTGCCCTGACAATATTTCTTTACTGCCCGCATTGAAAACGCTCGTCTATTGAAGAAAGAAACAAGCAACCGGTAATGGCAAATATTCACACGACGAGGGGAAAATGGCGGCGTATTTGCGCACGTTATTACCTAGTCTCGCACCTGCATTATTTCACGAAGTTTGTAGTGCTTTGTGGTGGTTTTTTAAATTTTATTATGTGCAAAGTACGCAAAAGTTTAGAAGCTACAAGGTCTAATAAAACCTTATAATTGTCAACAAACGAGATCATTAGGTTTAACTGCACAGCACAAGTTAGGGCCTTATATAGTCTGCTGAAAATCTATATCCAAGGCTATTGACCAAAGCAGCTAAGATATTAATAATTTTCTTCGTCATTTAGCTCTTTATCTAAGTGAGCAAAGTCTCGATCACAAAGCCAAAGTAAAGATGTACCCTGCCTGACAACACCCTGGTAACCAAGCGCACCCACTCACAGCATGCATCAGAACAAAACATTATACAGTAGCAATAAAAACTGAACCAGTTTTACACACTGTGAACAAACAGCATATTTTTATAATAGTAAAGAAAGAGTATAATAAAGCTGCATATAACGATTCCGCAGAAACACATTGCTATTGCACAAAAAAAACTAATAATCTTGAGGAGAAGAAAAAAACTAAGCTTTGCTTTTTTTATTATACAAAGAGTTCAGAGACAAAGAGTTTGATTAAATTCTGTAACCTGTCTGCTTTAAAAAGACTTAGTAGGAAGTATAAAATCGTTCATCTGCGATAGCGAATTCGCACATGCTGAATTAGATAATTGTCATGCGTTAATTTATAAAGCACATTGCTGGTAAATTGCCGTTGAATATATCTAGACGTATTTAGCATCATTTAGTTAAAGACATGTCAAAGCGAATTCGGCTTCCTGATTCTGTTACCACGAATTTGATCCTTAAGCATTCGAAGCAGGCTCTGAGCGGTGTATGTAAGGCAATCAAAAGACTTCAACTCACCGTATCCCGGAAAGAAGATGGGCAGTCGTACGCCATCGGAACTGCTAGTAGAACTGCTCCGGCGGGGAAAGTTGAGAACGTGCACTGTGACAGTAAGGTTCGTACACGGTGCAACGCCACCACACGTCAGCTGCGTAACATCGGGCATGAGGATTGTTCCGTTGGAGCAGAGTCCAGCCCTGCGCTCTCCGTCGCCATCGTCGATGCCACTGGCGGCTACAGCGCTAACTCGGACCCAATACTGGTCGACGATACCTTCAGGCTTCTCCCAAGACACGGTAAACGTTCCGTTTTCCGTTGACACCAGTGTGAGATTCACTACTTCAGGAGGCTCTGTGTTTGGGAAAAATGCAAGAGTTTTTTTTTTTATTTTCGCACTGAAGCAATGTTTTTTGAACGTGCACGCGACAGCGAAAACAACTTTTTAATGAGCAAACCTGAGCAGTATTTCGCGAACACTTCTATTGAATGACAAAATGGAAATCTTTTATGCATTGTTCCTTTTTTAAGTTTGTTTCGTAGTCTTGATAATTTGTTTCTATAGATTTTATTTTTGAATACCGCAACCCTTCCACATGGTTTCAGCGGAGTTAATGTGTTTTAGTGAACTTACAAATTTGCAAAAAAAAATATGAATCCAACAGAGAAAGCATGTGCGCCCTTTTGGAAGGAAAAAAAAAACTACAAGAAAATAATCAATACAGTGAGCAAAATAAACAAGCCCGAGCATATGTTTTGAAGTCCAGACAATCATTGTTGGAGCTGCGTAGCAAAAGTGCTTAAATATATTCACAGTAATACAGTTGCGAGTGGTACAACTTAATTATATTGATGCACCACTTCTACGAAGGATGTGAAAATTTTGAAAAACACTTTACAAAATTACAACAGTGTGGAAAAGCAGCATCGGAGATATAGGAGATGTAGGGAAATCATATTATCAGGTTAAACGGAGTACATCTAGTTTGCTACCCTACATGGGGGAATAGGGGAATAAGGTTGTAAAAGAGAGACAATGAAACAAAGTCAAGAAGATGCACAACACAATCCACAAACAGTACAGGGTTTCGCAGGGAATCAGTCGCTCAGTGATGTTTTCTTAAATAATTGTAGAAGGACTTGTGCGGGTTTCGGGGCTGATGTACTTAAAAACCATGCATCTAAGATATTTTCCTAACTGAAACCACAATCATCCAGTATCTCAAGGCACACTATGGAATCCAGAGATCTCGCTTCAAGTCCGGACTGTCGCATGAGACGTGGTCACACAGCTTCTGGACAGAGTTATCCCACTTGAATAAGTCAGACATACCACTGCGATAGCTGAGTTATCTGGTAAATGGTAAATCGACCCATAATAGACGATATTTTCTTCAGTGTAGGCGCTTTCTTCCATTAGGCTTTTTGAAACGCTTATTGCTATATTTACACCACACTTCATACCAGAGTTTATCAGATTAGGCAGAAGAAGTATTCCATAAGCAGACATTCTCTAATTCAATTGCCATGTGTTTCAATTGTTCTCACGCACTATCGTAACACGAAGCAAATTTTAAAAATGCATGTAAGAACACAAAAGTAGCTCGGTTTGCCTGAGGTATAAAGCATAAAAACAGAACTCACTGTGATCCTGATCGCCCTGAAAAGTGAAAAAAAAAAGTGGAACTGTTATGAAGGGAAACATAGCCGGCAATTGTAGCTGCAAACATCAATAATACGTGTATGCAAAGATGCCAAACACTTATTCTAGAACGAACTAAAAAAATGCACGACATTCAATAAAATTTCGCCAACACAATACTTGGAGTCATTGTAGAACGGCGAAACGGAATGACGGCTGGTTGTTTCATATTTCGAGCAAGGGCGAACTGTAGATCATGCCGTAGCCTCTGTCGTTTCCTCCAACATGTAATTACGTGATATTTTTTATCGAAGTTCATGCTTCCTTTCTTACAAACGCTAAGGCAAGAGACGCTTATTATCGATTAAAAGCCTGCACCATGTAAAGTGAAAATAAATGTTACATACCCATGAAACTCGATGCACGTTTACATGAGTGACTAAAATGGCTTGAAATCTTACACTGTGTGCATTACAGTTTGAAGCAAAAATTTATGTTTGCAAATGTATTTGGAAAACATCGCTTCTAGATTTACATTTCTGGAAGCTTGGAACATGTCAATTTGAAATGAAAAAAAACTAGTTATAATAAATTAACAAGATAACTTACCCACGAGACTCCAGCAAACAGCACCACGATAAGAATAATGAGTATAACCAAGACAGGTAAACCAATCTTCAGGGCAATTGAGGACGGCGTGCATCCACGCCTCATGTAGGGCTGCTGCGATGACAACATGGCCACTCTTCGGACTTATTTTTAAAAGCGCACGAGATGCTCGGAACTACACGGGCTCTCGATCCCTACCACGTCGCGAGGAGTCCGTTTTGAACGGCTGCACTATCTGAAACCGCTGACATCAACAACACGTGCCAACGAAAAAAGCCCCTCTGCATTGCACGGAACTTCCTAACCGCACCCACTCACCGGGAAACCCGACGCCGATATGACACCGCTACGCCACGCCTCTTCGGCGTCATCCCTACTCGACGCTGCAGACAAGTTGCGCAGTTTACAGGTGTATTCGAAAGAGCTAGGCGAAACCGTATTACGTCATTTTTCTCGACTTTTTGGGGTATGTGAATGCGTGTTTACAGCTGAAAAATCCCAGAAAGGCTGATAACAAGTCGGAGTTAAGAAATTAGGAAGTTTGCAAGGATCAGCTTTCGTAGAATAGGATAAACTGGCGATGGTAGTCTGAGGCTTTCGTCCAGCTATAGGCTGTCACTGCATTGACGTGATGATGATTATGATGATTAATAACCTAATGATCGTGAACTTCACCTTATCTCACACTTCCAACGCACCGCTGATTGTTAACAGCGCAATATTCAGCATTTTGTACCAGGAAACAATCTAACTTAGATGCAGAGCTTATAGATTTTCTTTATACGTTAAGGTGTAACTCTACACACTCCCTAGTAATCTGTGTTACTCCAAACGCTCCGTGAAGATCACAGAAAAAAAAACACGCGCCGCAGATTGCGTGCAGCCAAAAGGAGAACTACTCGTGAAAAGGTAAAGGAAAAACGCAACGCTCCGGTCTATTCGCCCAACAGTTAGCGCGTGACTCTGGTCAGTCGAAAGCGTCTCGTACCGAAGCGGTCGGCCGTGAAGCCCCGGTAACATGCAAACCACCCAGACAAGTGGAGAGAGCGAAGCAAAACGCACACAACGACAAAAACCTTGCCCTGCCAGGCAAGAGAGAGTCCTCGTTTGTCCGCTTTCGCTTTCGTTTTTTTCTCTCTTCTCTCTTTTGGAGAGACCAAGCGTCATTGTCCGTTTCATGCAACACAATACACCGCTCACCATTTCACTAGCGTCGCGTGACCACCGCACTTCTGCGTTCATTCTTAGTCGAGCGACCGGTGCAGCCCCATCCTGTCACCGTTGCTGGTTGGTTTGAGTACCGCAGGCTCGAAATGCAAAGAGAAATAAGCTGAGAGCAAGGTACAGAGAGAGAGTTGGAATTCCATTTGTTTTGAAAAAGGGAGCCAGCTCAAAAGCTATAGTGGAGCAGCGTAGGCGAACAGGACGAATGCATTATGCGCCATACTCATCCCACAAAAGAGCGCGTAGGCAGGAGTAGGCCACGTGATATAGGGCAGTTTTTCAAAACAAAAGGTTTTGAAAGAGCACAGGAACAGCCTACAGGTGCGGTGAGGATGTGAAATAATGAAGCGTTGAGTTGCAGTAAATATTTTGAACGCATAGGTGTAGCGATTACCACAATCTGTAGGGTCTGCCGCTCTGTGTATACGGTATGCGATTGTACCTGGCGTGTGTAGATTTCATTGTTGGTGAGTCACATTACTTACCCACCTAATAGCTACTCCTAAAAGCTTAGGGTCGTGTTTTATTGCTGGTATGTTCGGAAAGCTTCGTTGACGGCACAGTTGTCACAGATTATTACATTATTAATACGTTGACAGCTTGTGACCAGCTCATTGGTTTTGAAAGAATTCATTTGGCTGATTTTGCAGAGAACTGAAAGTGCACGTCATCAATTTCAATTGTAAGTAAACATATTGCAGAGGCGTATACACAAAAGCAATAAAATAATGGGATGTAGGATCTAGAACAATTTCAAATTTATGCTATAATATTGCGTAATGATCGCATTCAAGCTGGTTAATGTAGAGGCTACAATGCAAGGTGCAGTATGGAACGTTTAAATAGAATTGACATCCGCAGACCAAGCAATAAACTGAACAGTTTGCGTCGCGCAAACCTTTGCTATTGAATATACATCGGCAGCTTAAAGAATTTCGTGAGATGCATCATGCGGTTAGTTACTTGTTATATTCAGCATCGCGATTCTGAGTGGCAGGGTAAACCCCTGGTCGTTTCATATGCATTAAAATACGTGTCGAACATTTCATATTTGAACACTGTAAGATATCGGAGAATGGCGATGTTCCTGAAAATTCTGTCGTCAGTGTCCATGGAAAAAAAGAACTACTTCTCGAGCGTATACCGCAAACGGGGACATTCTTTGAGGAGGTAAATAACTTTCGAATGAAGATTATAGGTCCGAGGCAGCATTCACCAATGGACTGAGTGGGTGCTAAGCTGAACGTGCGAACTTGTGGCATGGCTAACGCCACACACGCCCTAACGGTCGTTTGCGCCACGACCGTGTAGCCACACCTCAAAGCGTACTGGTTTCTATTCGGCGTTGCCGAGCAAGCGTATGCGGTACTTCCCTGAGCACAAGAGTAAAGCTTGTGAGCGAAGAATTGTGTGTACGTGTGTGTGTGTGTGTGGACATCGCTATCACGTGGAACTCTGAAAGATGAAGCTTCAAATTTCACTAATTTCTAAAATATATTTTTAGCCAAATAACAATGCTCTGGTCTGTTAATAAATTCACGGCGTCGCAATCATAGGCGTACTCAGGTTTCGTCTTCAGAAAAGCCAAGTTGCACAGAAGACCCTCCCGCCCAAACAGGCCGCGCCCCACTTTGCTACCTCCCACCCGATACTTCTAACAACCCATCAAGTCTACAAAAGACAAGCTTCGCAATGAATACAAGCGTGAAGTTGCAACGACGGTATCTTTCTCATGAAGGCTCCGCCTTTTCTGAGGGCAAGGGGAGGAGTTAACAATTTTCTTGAATGCAACACCACATTCTTTGGCAGACGTTATGATGAAGAAGTCTGCACAACCAACACACTAAACATTTAAAAATGTTTGGACAGCTCCGAGTGAGCAGAGAGATGATGCCCACTTCATATCTCTCCTCAGTGTCCCTCTAAATGGTGCTCTAGAGAGGCGACAGGCCGATGGAAAATTCAACAAGCAACATAGCGAAACAATAAGTCCAAATACGTGTGTGTAAGAGGAATTGGCAACTTTGAAAGCTGGGCAGGAAACATAAAAACAAAATGATACATCACAATACATGATACTTTCTTTATGATACTGCATCAGACCTATGCCTTCTCGAACATTATGAATGTGAACGCCTAATGCTTATAGCAGTGTTTGCGACGTCTGATGAGTAGCGCTTTCAATGACGCCTTTTTTATTGTATAGACCTAAAGCCCCGGTTCATTAGGTGCCCTGCCAGAAAACGTCCTGAAGTCGAGAAGGTCATTATCTCAACTTGGGAGCCAATGCGCTGCTTTTTGCTAGCTGCAAGCTAAATTACAGGCTTAACTTCAATCAGTCGCATAGTTCGAAGCTCTTTCGCTTGTACTGATGTTTTATCACACGACAGAACGTTCCATCACGTGCCGCATGGACATATTGCAATGCTAGCTTGTATGCCTTTACGGCTCACTTGGCTGAATGACTTGAAGAGAGTGAGAAAGAATAAAAAATGAAGGAAGGGTAACTACACCACATCCACTTTGAAACCCTACTTGTGGGGAGGTGGGCATAAGAAAATAAAATAGATAAAGAAAGAGCAGATGTACATTAGACATCACAAACACAGTGTAGGTTTTCGTAGACGGTCGCTCAGTGATGTTGCCTTTCAGAATTCTAGATGGCCTTGAATGTCTTTCTGTGTTGATGTACTGAAGATCATGCACTTAAAGTCTGCTTCTCAGTAAAGGAACAATTATCCAGCATCCTAAAAGCACAGTGGAGATTCGGGCGTTCTAGTTGGAAGTCAGGACAGTAGCACAAGACGCCGTCAAGAGTGTTACACAGTCGCACTTGGGAAACTTGGATCAGTCAGTCATACCGATGCGATAACTCATTAACAGTTTGAAAGCAGCTGCTATATACGGCTATTTGCCTTATATACACGATGACTCCTGCACAGCTAGTGCTTTCCTCCTAATCTAGAAACAAATAGAATAGTGTACAACCAACAGTCGATTGCTGCACAGACAAATAAGAAACTACAAAGGCTCATAGGCACTATATTACGTAAATAGGATGCTGTCAGGTGCTTTCCAAGGATTCCGACAGCACGTGCGAAGGTGTCAATCTACTGTTCGAAGTTATTTTGACAAATGCTGCAGCCAATATGTTCATGCCACTTGTGCCAGTGTACTCATTCGTAAGAAATACCTGGATAGCTAATATCCTCGTAAACTTATACTTCTTTGGATGGATGAACGTAGCCATTGCTGTTTACGACAATGATGTCTCTGCTCTTAGCATGACTTGCCTGGGATTCAGCACAATTAGGCGAGCTGTACTCGGAGTCCTCGTCTCTTCCAATTTATAAGGATAGTTTACCAGGAGTAATGACATACAATATTTCCATTTTTCTTTTCGTTCTGCGCGATACGCAGTCGCTCGTACTGCGCCACACATACTGACGCAGCATCTGTTGCACAAGAAAAAAAGACCCACAATCAGATTTGCTTTGAGTGAAAGCGAGATCCCAAAAAACATGCTGTCACCTTCGTAAAGTAAAAAAAAAACAGTTCTTTCTTCTCTACGACAGTGGATGGTGCTGCCTAATGCCCTCAGAACTTGAGGCTTTATTCCAATGATTGAGCGAAACAAGACAAGATTGCATGGATCAGTAGAAACACCAGGCAAAATGCTTTGTTGACCTCAGTGTTTGTTGTTCTGCGCCGAAGTACGATTGAGATTCATATTTTCTGGGTAAATAAAACAATTTCCAACACCATCAGCCCAAGTTCTGTTAAAATGAAGGCAATTTTATCTTACCATTCGAAGATACAGGTTAGGGAAGATTTTAGGTTGATCCAAGACAAAAGCACACGTCATTCAACTACGCAAACAGGGTGAGATAAGAAACATTAGTTTTATTCAAAACATACACAGCGGCGTGCAGAAGTAACTGCTGAAATACACTATGAAAGAGACTGGTTTGTTCAAAAATAGCACATCACTTGCCTTCACTCCAACGACACATTGTATTGCGCTAATGGCAAGACGCTACAAGGCACGTGATCTAGGAACTCCATCTCCTTGAAACTACAGATAAACTCGAACAGCTAGCAAGCAAACGAAATTCTCATGTAACATGGCTTTCTTCAGGCTTTTTCACATGATGTGATTGAAGCGAAAAAAAGACCCACTTTGTTCGCTTTCTTTTCTATGCTAACCGTCAGCTCATGGCCAATTGCCCCCCCCCCCCCCCCCCCCGCCGTCCTCACAAGTAGGCAAGCCTAGGCACGCGCATGGTTCCCCATCAGGAGCAGGAGCCCAAGCTTCGTTACAGGTTCTCCCTCCCTATAATGCTATTGTATGGGGCTGAATTTGCGCCCTCCCCCTGTCGCCCCCATACCACCCATGCCTGCGCATAATAGCCGAGTCATGATGGACAAGCAAGCAAGCAAACCACCGGTATTGGCGCTTCTATTTCACGAGGGCTGCGAATGGTTTGAATTTTATGTCTGCGACTGGACGGTGAGGAGTTTTCTTTGTTGCCGTTATTTGTCGCAGCCACTGCAATTTTGTTTGCAAGTGTAGTGTCGACATCTATACGGCGTGATATTATTACGTTTTCATGAACGATAGCCACGATTAGGCGCCTTTTGTCGTTTAGAAAGATTTCCCTCGTCTAAATCTATTTCAAACAACTCAAAAAAAGAGCAGTCTTCACCAAAACAAACCTGTCGATGTACTTCGTACTGCTCGGCCGTTGCAGCATGATTCCTACGGTTCGTGGCCAGAAAATCAATCCACCCCTGAGAGAGAGTGAACACTTCCTAACATTGCAGCTCGCCCTTGACCGTTGCGGTGAAAAAAGTCGGCCACTTTTTAGCTGCGCGCATTAGCAACCCTACGTTCTACGTCATGTGAAACGGCCTGTAACTAGTGGTGAAGAAATTTAAAATACACAAGGCAGTGTGAAGCGGCGACAAATGATACACTCGCTGGCGATGCCAGTACACAGGTATACTCTAAAAATAAAGCAAAAGTAACATACACAGATATTAGGAAATATGTAAGGGTTCAAAATATTCAGAAAAAAAACGTTCAACGCAGACCGTGAAACATAGCTTGGTGATCAATTACTCATGTGATTCCCTTCACTGATAAGCTCCCACAAATGCATAGTAGAGGGATAATCAGTCTTAGTATCAACTCTCTAAAGCCTAAAAAAATCTTGAACTGGCTGAATTGGCAAGAGACAGTAAATAGATTCGCTATTTATTTTGAATTTTTTTCAGATTAAAATCACCTTCAAAGTGTAATTGGCGGGATCGGTATAATTGTACCTCAAATCAAGATTGATTAAAAGCAGCATAAAAGCAACATATACTCACATAAAGAAGTTTCGAGACGACTGTATTTCACGTTAGAGAGACATGTTTCTGCGAAATTGAGACGTTGCTAATGGACCTTAAACTCGATTAGAAACACCAAACAACGAGAAACTGTACAGTGGAATGAAAAAAAAATGAGCGGGAAAAATTCCTACAAGATACCAGCAAAGATTTCAACAAAGATTCCGACAAGATTAAGGCGACAGAGAAAGGGCTTCAAATGGAACGTGATGAGGCACAAGGTGATCGCGCCAGTTGTGTTGCGTGTACTGTCACCGCGGGAATTTCTCGGGTTGCTTCATTCTTTGATATGCACAAAAGTTTCATCAACTATTGTGACTGTGTGATTTTCTTGTCTTTGGCAACGATTCAGATCACGAAAATACATACCCACAAGTGACGGCTGCTCCTATACATAACGGAACTGCAAGCTGGAGCAGTGACACCGAATTCCGTCACTCGACACCTTCATCACCTTACGCGTGGAAAACACCACCGCCATTTAACGTTGCTTTCTAGGAACGCATTCAAGTGCAATTACGGTAACAATGAGTTCCTTTTTGCTAACGTCAGCGGGCCCTGTTCGGTGGGGCATTCAGTGCTGCTGAAACACTAGCTGCCGCAGCGCTAGAATAACTGCTGAGCACAGTAGGAGTGCTCCCGGCGTACAGGGTCCAGTCACGCCAGCAGCCACGTACGGTCGATCGTGCGACGGTGGATTCCAGGTGTCCTGGTTCCAGTCTCGTTCAATTGGTTCTGCAAACAAAAAAAAACATTTTTAAATACAGCATATGTTAGTTCATTTAACCAAGACTCATTTGTTGTATCTCGTCACGTGCTTAGGTCGTCAAAAGAAAGTGCAACTCACACAGATTCACTTAAGATATATTTATTGTGGTTTGAACATAGGAGACTCAGACAAATAAGAATTTTTCTGAGCCGAACTCAATCGGACTTCCACTCACAAAAATTGTCCTAAGCAGAAGTCACTCGAATTTAGACTCAGAAAAATACTACTCACCCGGGTTCACTCAGACTCAGACTCACGGCTCATTCTGAGCCTGAGGGAGCTCGAGTGAGCAGACTCGGGAGTGAGTTCACCATCCTGGTCCTTGTGACTGACACAGACCAGGATGGTGTCCTGGTCCAAGTGACTGGTCTCAGTCCAGTCCTGGTCCATGTGACTCACACGGAGCAGGACTTCTGGCTAGGTGAGAAACCTTAATTGGTAAAGTGGCATGTTTATCTCCCAGTCATTGAGAGGCGGCTTGGATCTGTGCAAATAAATGCAATGCATTGTAGCGCTAGGCCAAAGCCATTCAGACAGACTAATGCAAGAGAAACAGCCAACGCAGCTCCACCCCATTTCAAGTGTAGCAGATTGCGAAAGGTACGCAGGCTGAGATAGATGCGACACAAAAGCAATCAAGGTGCCTACACTGAAGTCGTATATCTTTCTATGTTCTATGTTTTATGATAGTAATACGAGTGTAAATTGTGTGATTACATAACAGTATTTAAAACATAGTAACACTGAAATTATTATTACTACATGAATAAGGAAAGAGTACCAACAGCGTAAAAGCAAAGAGCTGCGCGTTTCTAACAATGCCTTCACGAGAAATATTTGTGAGATAGCTGGCAGTTCATGATATATAAAAACTAATAAAGGCGTTCAGCTGCGCGTTGCGGTGGCCGCACTGTTCGAAACTGTACTATTGCAGGTAGGGTATACTAAAATTAATTAGAGGGTACACTGGTGCTGTGGTCATTCAGCGACCATGGGAATGACGGGTTGCTTTGGTTTTTCTAGTCTTCATGCTTGCGGTAATCAAGCAATCTAGTGGTTTTGTTTACTGTTGAGTTTTGATGTTATTTCGAATAAAAGAAAGAACCATTGCAAAGTTTGTGAGCTAAATTGAATTGGTGAGTCTAAAATGTCCAGGTGGTGAAGCGCAACTACTAAACATTTGCTGAGTGCCGTCTCGTGACAAAACAGCTCCAAGCCACGCAAAGCCAAACGGAGTCTGATGTACGAAGATCAGACCAATCCGTGCGCGAGCCCATCATTTCCATTCGCGTTGATGCGCTATACACTGCTCCTATAGACACTAGTGCCAGAGTTCTCGCTAGTGTGTTTATAAAAAGCTCTATGCTGATGTGTACAAATGCTGCCGAACAACAGAAGCAAGTGTCACAATTCTGAGAATTGGCTTCGAAGCCAGAAGATTTAACGCGACAGCGCTAAAAAGATTGTTTATCATGAATTCCATCGATGGGATCGGGGTCGGAGCGGGCGTCATTGGCTGTCAGCGAAAAGTCATCATGTTGTCCACGAACAAAATTGAAGCAGATGCAATAAATAAAAACTTCAGAGTCCCAGTTGGGATCGAACTCAGGCATGCGCACGTGGGAAGCAGGTTTTCTACTACAGAGCCACGGTATTTGTTGAAACTGCTCTGGAAAAAAAAAATCAATGGTCCCGCCGTGGTGGTCTAGTGGCTGAAGTACTCGACTACTGACTCGCCGGTCACGGGACCGAATCCCGGCTGCAGCGGCTGCATTTTCGATGGAGGCGGAAATGTTGCAGGCCCGCGTGCTCAGATTTGGGTGCACGTTAAAGAACCCCAGGTGGTCGAAATTTCCGGAGCCCTGCACTACGGAGTCTCTCATGATAAAATGATGGTTTTGGGACGTTAAACTCTACATATCAGTCAATCAATCAATCAATCAATCAATCAATCAAAAAAGCAACGCTATACTATTAATATGTAGTAAAATAAGCCTTCTTAACAAATGATATACTGCATGGTAGAAGCATAGAATCTGCTCAGGCTTCAGAAGATGTCAATTCAGCAACGAATGGCTGTTTTGAAGGCCCACCTTTACGAAGCGCACAGACTTAATTAATCAGCACGAGAGCGATCAACAAAGTGAACAGCGGCATGGGGTTCACGTGTTGCCGTACCTAAGAGTAGTGGGCCCTTTGCTGATTCAGAAAATAAATAATTATGGTGTAGGGGGCACTTAACAACTCTGTGTGCAGTGGAAATTTAATGACATCTCCGTTTCATTGCGGCGTCATTCAGGCATGCACCGAGGACCGAAGGAGGCTAGCAGTTAACAAGGGGATGCACATGAGGGCCAATTATGCCATCGCAATTCACTCGTGAAGGTGTAGCTCACGCATCCTTCAATTTTTCCTAATGAAGTTGAGGTCCAACATGCTGAATAAACTGAGAGACTATCAATGATAACTGTTTTTTTTTCTATATTCGTCATGACTTGAAGTAGTCAGAGTGTAAGAGAACAAGTTTTCGTGGGCGAACTGTAGCTGAGCCTGTTGACAATATCGAGCCTTTGTGATAACCTTTTAGATGTTATCGTTTAAAGAGATTTTAACGTAAGGTTTAGTGGTAATGATTTCAACGAAATATAAGGATTTGGTTTTGAAATCGGTATACGCATATCCTTCGTGTCAGGGAAACTCTAGAGGAAAATAGAGAACTTATTTTCACAAACGACCGGCTCCTAATGCCATGCCCTGAATTAGAGGATTTGACGTTTGGTGAGCTTACATTCACCGAAAAGAGGCATCCCAACAACTCTAGCCGTCACCCGCACCTCTCGACTTCCTCAGCTTCCATCACGGTTCCCGGAACCACATTGGCAGCAAACAATGCTCCAGGCTAGGATATAAACCTGGCACTTTTGTGAAATTGGGAAAGGAGAATGAAGAGGCAGGAAGAGATAGGAAAGAGGAGGGTAGAAACACGTCTATCCTGCAAGCGCCCCAGATATTGTGACGTCTGGTGCGCGCTCGCGTGGAGCCGCCGCGCGCTGACAATGTGCCAAAAATACCGTCAGCTGTTTCAGAATACCTGAAATAAACGCTATTTGCTGGAGCAGCAAGATCGTCGGAGTACAATGTTAATCTTTTCACAGGTTTTTCTTTCTGATTTTGTTCAGTATTCTTTTTCATGTGGTGGGTATGAGAACGTTGCATAAAGTTGCCTGATTTTGTTTTGCGCAATAACCTTTGTGACTTATACGGCGTATAGCCTACACAGGACACGGCTGTAAAAGAAACCCTGTTAACGTCTTCTTCGATAAAGTACCTTTAACAATGTTTATCACGTAAAGTTAGGCGAAATGAGTACGTGGTACCAGATTACATTACCTTTTACAGCGAAAGCTGTATTGAGATCACAATTCGGCTCTCACGTAGAGCCGGAGTTGTCCGCCAACCCCGCCACCGGTGTCCGTAACCACATGCGCGAAATTAGAAAAATAAAACCTAATACGAATGACACAGTAGGGCTCGTCCCACGTCCGCTGGGTGTCATACGAGTATTATACCACTGAGCCACACCATCGCTTTTTTCTTTAATGAATGGACATAATGAATTCGAATGATGTGATATATAGCTATACAATAAATCGTTTCCAAATTATTCTCACGTGCACACATGAACAAGACACAGATTCATACAGTCTGAAAACATGTCCAGAAGTCCAAGCCACTCCGGAACAGGTGAAAAGTCTCTACAACACTAGGAACATTGGCTGCTTCTTCTAGGAAAAACAGACCTTTGTTGAGCGACGTGGCTCAGCATGTCTGTCAATCATGCGGCTCCTCCATAATCAATAGAGGCCAAGTAACACAAATAAACTGTACGGCGCTTTACTGTTAAGGGCCTTTTTGAACGGTAGAAACCAAACACCATGAGCTGTATAACAGATGATTCTTTTTTGATGGTTGTCTTAAGAATGTCCTAGACATCACACGCATCACAGCAATGAATAAAAGAATGCTCTATTATTTCAGGCTGGTTGCACAGTCTGCACTTTAGAGGCCAGGGCACGTGTATACATTTTTCATGAAGCCACGTCTTTACAAGTAATGTGGAGGTGTGTAACTTAAAGAAAAACATTTTCGCTGCTGGCGATATACACACTTTGCGCACACGGTAAAACACATCATGACACCGGTAGACTTGCTGCCAAACATGCCTTCTGCAGGAATGATGTCGGGAAAGCAATCGCGTTTATACGACTTTAAAGCGTTTCATAACAGCAAAAAATAGCCAGTCTTCGCACAATGTGAATAGAGTAACTAGCGGGGCATCGAATGCTCCAACCCATTACAAAAGCTTGTTCTTTTTCTACTACTAAATGAGGTGCATACCCACTTGAGGCAGAATTAGTCAGCCACTGCATGAACGATCGGAACGAAATTCCTTTGCAAGTGTTTAGCGGATACCACGCTTTTCAGAAGAATGACGAATTATAGCATAGCGAATGCCAGCCTCCTACCAAAAAACTTTTTTAAAATAATACCGTAGTGGGTATCAAGCAAGTGTACTTGTAGCAGTTACTCACTGAGTGTTTAGAAAAGGCTCTGAAAGGCCGCTCTTCTAGCTGTCGCTGTGACTGTGCAGCGCCTTCCACGCAGGCCTGGCACTTTCTTTAATACGGTGAAGAAAAATATGCATGTCACGCCTATGCCACGCAATGCATGTGTTCCAGCAAGTTTTTAAAAGTAACATTTGCTTATGATATCCGTTGCTTAATTCATATGCTCACCCACAGCTGTTCGAACCAATTTACTATTTTAATTGTTCCGGATTTTCTTTCCAGGCTGGTAAAATATAATATCGCACGATGAAATTTGTATGCTTGTAATCTGTCTGTTTTTTTTTTCTACTCGGAACTATGGTTTATTTATTTTATAGTTCTTGCAGCTTGCCTTAGTCTACGGGTCCAACCAGTTCTGGTATCTCTCTGTACATTACACTTCGAAATAAAGATTGAAACTTATTCGATCCAAGCCAACTCACCGTAAGGCGTTGTGACTGAGGTCCATTTCCGCGTGGCCATTTCTCTGCCGTCGTAGATGTTAGCGAAAGTGACAGTGACGTTGTATTCAGTTCCCGGTTCCAATTCATACAGAGTAATTGTGGCCGATTTGTCATCGTGATTGTTGCAGCTAAACTCGTGTTCAGTTCGGCGGCTTCGTATCGTGCCGGAACACTTGTCCAAAGCACCGTTTTTCACTTCAGGAACGAACACCTCGACTTGCACAGACCTGGGACTGGGTGCAGTCGCAGAGATCGTGAAGTCTCCTGGAGCTGTGGAGGAAAGTGCTAATAATGAGATGAAAGACTGCGCTCAGTTACACGTACACAAGCCACTAATATGCAACTTTCTTAGAGTCGGTTTCATTGCAAAGCTTAGACAACACAATCATGCCCTCTAATAGATGCACAAGAAATCTGAAATTGCCTGTGACAATCAGCTTAGCACGGTGGCATTTAAAGAAATTCCTGGAGCATACGACAAGTAGGTAACCCTATCTACACTTGTGAGATGAGGTATCTCCTTGTGTGTACAATGCTGCCATTAGTTCACCTTCAATGAAAAAAAATTCCACTGATAAACTTTTCAACTTATCTTTCATGCAGTAATCTCCCCTGAAGTAATTGAAATTCAATTACAGATGTTAAAAAGTGTGAAACCGGTGTATGGTTTCTCTTTTTGAGGAATTCAGAAACGACCAGGAGCTTTTAATACAAATAAAAAAAAATGAATGAGCTGTGAACACTGATCACAAACATTAGTATTTTCTCATGTAATATATCGGAATTACTCGTCGGTAGCATACAATATAACCATGGGCAAAACTAGTCATTATTACCAGTGATATACTTTCCTTGGTTTGCTCACCCTGACACCACATGGTATACACATCTATTCTGCTTAATAGGGGTCCAATATATTTTACCTATGAGTACTTTTTTGTATTTGTTGCTCATAGGTGTATATGTTATGGTGGTTTAGCTTTGACTTTCTGCCAGTGTGCAATATTTTGCCTCACTAAGTACCATCTGCAAGTCACTGCAGCAAGGTACATTTAAACTGATGGCCTCTACTGTCCGGAGAGCTGTGCATAAAGAATAAACAACCGATACGCAAAGAAAACCCATATCTTAAGAGAGACGCAACAAATGTTTGCGAGAAAGAGATCACAAACTTACCGAAAGAAGGGGTCCTAATTTCAGAAGCCTCCGTAGGACTTCTCAAGACCTGGCTACCGCACCGGGCGTTAGCCGTTATAAGCACACAGTACGGAGTGTCTACGGTGCTCTCAAAGTGAAGTGACGTGTCTGAAGTATCGAAGTCCCTGCAAGTGGAGACTTCTGCAGCGGCGTCACAGGACTCGTATGTATAGCAGACTTTGACTTCGTATCGGTCGAGCACACCGGTGTACGTTGTGGGCGCTTCCCACGAAAGTCTGCTCTTCGAAGGCGATTCAGGAGCCACGGTGATGTTCTTCGGTGGATCGGGATCTGCAAAAAAAGTTTAAGATGCGTCGATTTATTAGACGTTCTATTGGACATAGTGTTGACTTTATCCTATATTGTGGGCGAAAAAGTGAAGTAAAGCATGTTGGTAATGAGGACTGAGAGCCTTGGTACTTTTACCTAAGCATCTTCCTGAAAAGCCCAGCCGATAGCAAGCTTAAATGAATGAACCAAGGCAGCAGAAAGACAAAATGCAGGTTCGTTGGGAAGAAATGTGTCCGATGAGGCACTTTACACTACACTGACAGAAACGAAAAAGAGGAGAATAGAACGATGTTAAAGCGCAGAGCCAATCACAGAAAAGAATGAATGTACTATAATGTAAACGTTCATTTTATGTTCGTGAACGCATATGTTCATCATGCCAAATATCTGATCAGAAATATTTTGTCGACAAATATTGATGTCTTAGGGTGGCTCACTGTGCACGCCCTATACTTTTTAACATACACAAAGAGTGATTAAAAGAAAAACAATTTATTATTTGCCGTTATTTAGTTTTTCTTTCTATTAAGCTGCCGACAAGATTACCAGGAAGTCCTTGATCTACCACGCGTCAATAATGTTTCCTGTTATCTGGTAGATGCACTCGTGCAAATGTTCTTGCACTCAAAGTTGTCTGATGTGCAGTCAAATAATTCATAACATTAATGCGCTCAGCACATTCACTTGTACTCACAGTACGTTCTCTTGACAAACTTGTATGCCTTGCTGAAATGCCTTGATACTTTTGCTGGTGGGGGAGCCTGATACATCAACTCTCTACATATCCGCGCCTTTGGCAATGCTTTCAGATAGAAATTTAGTGAACATAAAGGCTTTATTCAATTTTCTGCTCCACATTCCGACGTGATTCTGGTTGAATACAGAAACACCACACCCTGTACCTTGAGTGTAGTAATGAGCTCATGGAGAAAAAGTCTGCGTAAATGTTGAACACCAACAATAGTTGCTTGTGCTGGGATAGTTGCAATGAGAAGTGAATCGACGCCAAGCTGAAATACATCAAGATAGTTCAAATACGTTGAGCACAGTATGTCTTTCATAATGCCAAGGATTGCTACTGCCTTCCAAAATCTTTCTGCACTACAGCAAGCCTTCTCAAAACATGCCACGCTATTTACGTGCGAAGTAACGTGTCTGAAACTTTTTTGTAACCTTTTCAATGTGAATTAAGGAGAGTTCGATTCTAAGCGAGCGACTAAGATAGTTTGTTTGCATAAGCCATTCTTAAGCGTCATTATGAAGTTGTCAAGTTAGGTATTGCCCTGAAGTTACCTTTCTAGAATGTATTCCCACTGAAAACAGAAAAAATTCGCGAACAGGGCGTATAGCATGGAACGAAATTTTCAACCAGCGCACTTGCCTTTTTTCAAGGTGCCACTGAGAAATGATGAGTTCCGAGTTAGGATTCTAGAGTGGTAACCTTGAAGACGTCCAGTCCGATTGTAGAATCATCGGCTAACTCTACACTCCGCGCTCACATTTTTTTTCTTTCTTCAAGACCCATTACACCTAAACATCTGCCGTTTTAGGATATTGGCCATCGTTTATATCCAAAACAATGACACTCCTAAGAGAAAGGCAGGCAACTATGACAATTCTACAAGATTCGAAACGCGAGCATGTCGACAAAGCAGTGCCGTCAAACAAAAACCACAGGATACAAAACAAATCGGGCGGTAAACATACACAATACATTGCTCTGCATAGCCAGAAGACATGCTATGAGTAACGGGACGTTAGAGCAGACGGCGTGCCAACATGTTCGATATGCATGCAGTAATCATAGGCCGTACGCTGGCATGGGCATTTGCTTAGGTTGTTGCACATTCAACGCTGACACTGCTTGCCCTTAAAGAGACACAAAAGGCAAATATTGTGTCGACATTGATTACTGAAATAGTGAACCAGAAATCCCACAGTGCTATTCTTTTGCGAAAGAAGTGCTTATTTTGAAATAAAAACCTGTTTCAAAGGTCCCCATCTCGTTAGCGCACTTCAAATCAACCCGCCTGAAAGCGGCCTTTTTGATGTCAGTGTTTCTGTGTTGAACTTGTCCGAAATTACTCCGCGGTCGCTGACCATTGTAGCAGCAGAGGAAAAGTAGAAGGAGCCACAGCAGCAACAACAGATATTAAACAATTTTCTGCTTGTTCGCTTTACTGTTCCCCGCTAGATGGCACCAGCTATCCAGTCTAACCAGATGAAAACGGAAATCTTTAACCTCTCACGACATTCCCCATAGTAATGCCACGTGGTTCGTTTTCTACAAATAAAAAAAAAGGACACGCATCATTTTATTACGCATATTGATGGACGAAAGGTTATTTGTTATTGGAAGTAGTTTGATTACCAGTGACTTATTGCAGTTGGGGGCTCTTACATCATCACGATCCATTCCAAAACGTCCCACTCTTGGCGCACGTCATGTTATACGTTTAGCATTTATTTATCGGTAAGTAGGGCAGTGCTGTTGGTAATGTTGCCATTTAAGACGTTGTCATACATTGAGCTACCATTCTGTAATGAAATGGTTATTTGCCTCTATTATAGTCCCTTCAAAAGCAACGAATACATTGGTGTGCACACTTGCCTGTTCCCGGTATGAATATTCCCGGCAGGGTAACGGCCGCGGAAGTGCGTCCAGGCGGTCCATTCACATGCGTTCGCACATTGAGGCTCACGTTGGAGCACGCATCGATGTGCCCACAGGTAACCTGAGTCTGGTCCGGGTGTATAATGGTGCCGTTGGTGCAGGTGCCGACACGATGTGGTTCTGAGCGGCTGCTTGCGCTACTCCCGTGGTCGTCAATCACCTCGATCCAGTAGTAGTCGAAGCGGCCCTCTGGTCGCTCCCAAGTTGCGGTGAACGAGTCACCATCGACTGCTACCAGGGTCAGGTTGGCCACTTCAGGAGGTACTGCGATGACACACGAAGGACGTGAACTCGAGTTCTGACGCAAGCAGTTAATTACGTTGCTGTGTGCTGGCACTGAACGTTGCACTAACGGCTCGAAATAAAGACTCTTTGTTTTATCCGTATTGCGAGTTTCAGGGCACAAAAATATAACCTTGGAGTTAAAAGAAAACACCACCTGAAAACTAAGGTGCTGTGTTATTCGCGTTTGTCTGAGTAGTTGTCTGTCTACGACAGTGCGTTTGCGGGTTTATGCACCTGCATGAATGCATAGGCGTCCACAGGGTTGTCCATAAAAAAGGGGAGAGAAGAGTGTAAGGTTTCCCGCAGCACCCCCACCCCATTGCTCAATTCTATGATTTCAAAAAGTAATAATATTGAGCTCCTCAATGAAAACGAGAATGAAGGCCATGGCCAAACACGGGCGTTCTGAAATGAGCCTTTCTCATCATCTGGACGTCTATTGAATAATTCATTATTTGATGTAAATAACGTACATAAGGTTGCATCCCTCCTAATACTAAGAGCGAATGCGAAATGTGCTTGATTGTATGTTTCATGTGGCGTGTAATTATTGAGAGTCTTCTTGTTTATGTAGAGACAAATAAAAATATGAGTTTGAACATCTACAAGCGAGTTCATGTTAAATATTTCAAATCGTGCCCTATTACTTCGGCACATAGTAACGTTTTTTACCTGTTCATATTTTCATGTAGCAGTCGATTGCACCGATTGCGCACATTTTTTGATTGACTGTATACCTATTTTTGCACTCATTATTATCAGATTTTGCCTCTTGAAAAAAGAGTAGCTGGTGCCGCCATAATCGCACCAACCTGTTGTATTCAGAATTTCAATAACAAAAAAAGAGAGACGTGCATATCACCTACTGATTATGGCCCTCCGCTTTTATCCGGTAAAAATGCGAGTTTGGCACTTCTTGGAATGCGAAACTAAGCCATCGGTCACCGTCATCGTTGATTATTAGCATCATGATAAGCCTATACGTTACAGGGGGATGACAGAGGTTTCACTGATCGAAACCATGGGGTTTACTTTGCTCCCCCTATGCCACCCTTCTTATCTGTGCACAAGCCAGTGCTTGGGTGCTTATGCGCACCTCTCAAGCACGTGGTCTGCACACTTGGCGCTGAACGGACCCCAAATACAAACAATAGCTTGGTTCAAATTGAAAACCAACAGTCTTAAAAATTTCAACGCCACATGTTCCACTATCATGGGATGGTTATGAGCGAAAAAACCAAACTTCTGACTTTAATTTTTTAAAACTTGGCACCCAGATCTGCGCACTTGACGTTAGAAATTTCAGAAACAATTTTCGTATTTTTGCGACTTGGCTTGTTGAAAGTTTTTGAAACTTTGTATTCTAGCTTTACCAATGGCTAATGATATCGTTTTTTTCATTTTTTATCGAATAGTAGCTATGTAGAATCCAGTAGACACCTTCAAAATGTATGGCATTACGGCGTTTGGTGCGTAAATCTCAAGGTGGCGCTTCCACCAGCGTTTTCTCGCTTGCCAAGCGTCGGGTTTCAACCACCTGGGGTTACTTAACGTGCACTGAAATATGAGCACACAAACGTACAGGATTTTTGCCTCCGTCAAAAATGCAGACGCAGCAGGAATGCGGTCTCTCTCACAGGGTAATTAAGAAAACAGAACATAGACTATTTTTAGCACTTCTCTCTCATCTTTATAGCCCCTTCCCATTTCCCCAGCGTAGGGTAGCAAACCGGGCATGTGCCTGGTTAGCCTCCCTGCCTTCTCTCTTGTTGTTTATCTTGCCCCCCCCCCCCTCATGACCACCGCGAATGGGCAAAAACGGCATCGTAAATTCTTTCAAATAAACCAATAAATCTCTAACAGATGCAGTTTAATATCACATGCTATTCAGCAATTCAATTTATTTCTTGTTACGTCGGTCAAACTGGCCGATTGAAAGAGAACTTAACAAATTTGAAGGGAAACTCGGAGACACATCTGACAGTGCCGCTCCGCCGCAAAGGTCTAAGAGCTAATATACTCGGCTGCTGACCCGCAAGTCGCGGGGTCGAATCCCGGCTGCCGCGGCTGCATTTTCGATGGAGACGAAAATGCTGTAGACCCGTCTGCTCACATTCGGGTGCACGTTAAAGAGCCCCAGGTGGTCGAAATTACCGAAGCCCCACACTATGGCGTGTCTCATAATCGTATGGCAGTTTTGGAATGTGTAACCCCCCATATCAATCATTCCGTTCAACATCTACCATTGCCGTGTGCGCGTTGTTCTTTTAGTTTTTGTTAACCTTTGTATAAGCAAACAGATGTTTTGTAAGTTAATACTAATCTTGCTGAGAAATTATGTTTTGTAAGTTAATACTAATCTTGCTGAGAAATTGTAGAAGCGTGGCATATCTGTAGACTTGGAGATATGTGCCCAAGTCATCCTTTAGTATCACTGAATGAAAAATATATTGAATTGCCGAGTAACACGTGATATTTCACTGAACTTGTTCAAAGATTTAGTAGTTTATTTGAAAGAATGTCTCCTGCAGTTTATGCTCATGCGCAGTGATCAGGAGGTGCTGAACAGAGTATACATTGTTTTCTTATTTATTGTAATTTAGGTGTTAGTCTGCGCTGGTCCTTGTGTTCCTTTAGTCTGTATCCTTGTGTGTGTGAGCTCAAGCTTCAGTATGGGAGCCTATTCTAGCAAATTCACTAGTGATTTGTCACAACCCAGTTGTTAACTAAAAAGCAATTTTTGTTTTGGTGGGATAACGGAAAGCTATTTTATAACAGGGTTTAATGTGGTGCTGGCGTTTCTGGGATCTATATTAGGGGCAAAGCATCTCCAGGGTGACGCTTGTCCAGCGTTCAAGATCACTTATTTTGGATTATATGGGGCAACACTCGGTTAAGATATGTGAGACCAAAAAGGTTTTGCAATAAAGTAATATGAAAAATGTTTGCACAACATTGTAAAACAACTACAACCTACAAACCCTTCATTCTAGTCGATGGCTTCATCGTAGACATTATGGATATTGGAACTGATAGCTTTGCCGACGTGCCATAATTCACTTCGTAGAGATCTGTACATTTTTTCAGAAGACTCTCAAAAAGGAAGACAAAAAATTGACATGCAACACAATCTCACATGAATCACAATAAATAGGTACTCAACATAAAATCAGCATATGTCGCGCGCATTTTTTGGGTGTTCTTGGACATCGAACACTGAAATGTAAGATTGAATGAGTTGGTTGGTTCATTGGTTGCCTGGCTGGATGATCAAATTTCGTTACCAGTCTTGACAGATATGACTAGTGCTCAATGTGTTCTTACTACGTTGAGAAGGGCAGGCTAAACTTTACCGACACATTGTAGGCTCTCTGCGAAGTCGGAAAACAAAGTTACCATTCTGCGTGATCGTAGTGCTGAAGCTTTGGATTTCATAAATACAGATCAAGTTTACTGCCTAAATTGGTATTTCTGAACGTATATTGAAAGACGAACTCACCTGGGTATTCCTTTTCCTGAAAAAAGAACAGACAGAAATTGGTTAGAAAAGGGGTTCAGCGATTTCCTGCACATACTTTGTTCACTAGGCACCCAAAGTGAACACCATCCGATTTGTGAGATGTGCCCACTTTTTAGATAATAAATTCACTCAGGTTTCTGGGATCAGCATGGCCACCCGTTTTATTTTGCGGTGCTGTCCTTGTTTCAACAACGAATGCATTTCTTAGTCGGCTGTCAGGCATCCGGCGTTGCGCGCGGCAGTGTCCGCGTGCCGGCCGGTGTTATTTCTTCTCACTCCCTCTCTCATCGCAACAGCTGGGGGCACACGCGCTTATCCTCGCCCCTAGCAACCGGAGCATGTGGTGTGAGAGAGTGTAGAAGGAGGTAGGTGCAGTGCATCGCCGCTCCTTGTCTCGCCGCTTACTCTCTCTTCTCCCTGTGCCCCACTCTATCGTTCGCTCGTGCTTCACTCCAAACCGTTCGCTGGCTGGGTGCCTCTTAAGAACACCCGGAAATGTGTGCTCAAGACACCGCTGCGAAACGCGAACGCCTAGCAGAGAACGCTGGCACCCCACTCTCCCATACGCTCACTCTTCAATCTCGACTGTTCGCTGGCTGGGCACCTCTTAAGGTGAGGGGCGAAGTAGGTGGAGGCGAATATCTGACCGCAATGGTACCCTCTTTCTACGATCCTATTTCAGGACGTGGGGCCATTCTTTTTCGCGAGTCTCAAGCTTTGTCAAAGTAGTGACAACTGAATCTTTTTACATGCATAATCCAAAAGGCCATAAACATAAACGTTTCACATATACAAGAAAATATATGATGAGAGATCGAAGTGAAGCGATTGGCAAGCATTGCAAAAACAATAAGCACGTGTATACCTTACAAGGAGACCAACAAAATATTCGCTTGTTTATAACCGTGCTCGCTTGGCTCACTCTTGGTCGAGATTAACACATGCCGCCGACAAGCCCACGAAGTGCAAGGGCGTGAAGGCGTGATCGCTTTAATTGGCCACAATAAGGTAGCCCCGGAATCGGCAATCCTACGACGCGAGTACAAGCATGGACGATACCTATGACTTCCCTCCGGCAACACTGCAGAAGAGATCACTTGTGTTGATATGGAAGATTGGATCTAGTCCTATGCCCGCAAAAGAGATATATTTCAGCCGGTGCTCGTTCATGGCTACTTTTTTATGCTAGGCACGTTTTGGCTTCGGCGTCATGAGCTAATCAGAGCAGGGCATCAGTCTCGGTAAACGTGAGACGGCGCACGTTGGCAAAGGGGTTACGGAGTATAGAAGTCCGGCAGACATGTCTTATGAGCGGCCACGGCAAAAGAATAGAGGTCCGCTGAGGAGAAAACCTGTATGAGACCAAATAATAAGTACTATGAAAGAAACTCCTAGTTTCATGAATCTCACGAACGTTTGAGGTCAGAAAGTGAGAAAACGAAATAATTGCCCAAGCTGAATTCGCTTTTAGGTGGAGTCTTAAATACACTACCAGCTTAGGTAGGCACACTCACGAGTCAAATCAGGCAGCCACGATCAGGCTCAGATCAAGCAGTGAATCTGCGAGAGTTTGGGTGAGTGAGTGAGTGAGTGACTTAACTTTATTAGGTCCACAATAAACGCGAGTTAACTCAGCGTCACTTTCGTTGAGTCTGACGAGTGAGTGCGATTTAGAGACAATATGGTGAGTCCGAGTGAGTCCTAAGCGCAAGAAGTATTACTCCAGTGAATCTTAGTAAACTCCAGTTTTTTGCCAACTTATGGCTACCAATGGCTCTTTGTGACGTCACAAATTACATATACTAGGTTACCACGTCCGAGAGCAAGGAAGTGATTGTTTTACGCACACTTGTGCGGTGCTGCGCAACAAGGAATTATTTAGATGTGACTCCATATAATTCCTAATTTGTGCTCGGCAGTTCTACAGAATACTGTTTAGTTACTTCTTGATAGAATGGCAGTTCCAGAAACTTGCCTACTCGTGTTCTTGGCTTGTTGATAGAAGAGTTCATTTCACTTGAAATTGTAGCTATGGGTCTGATAGTGGATGGCGACTTCATGTTTCATCTGAAACGTGCTGTGTTCACCCGTCACTTTTCTGTGCAACTTTGTGGCTCACGAAGCATTTTTCTACCGTAACGATTGCGCACTTACTAGTGTCCAGGGGGTACTTAGCAAAAGTTCTACAACATTTTTCTTCTGTTCAGCACCTCGTAAACAAATGCGAATGTTAATGTGGCACTCCATGACGTGAAAACGTGACATGCTATATGCATGCCATGGTACGACATGCTATGTGGAACTCTATGACGTGCTATGTCATGTTTTGTGGAAAAGTGGCACTGCGTGTTTGAAACTCGACGCTTGAGCTGGGGCACAGGTAACGAAGGACCGCTACTTCAGACAGCGAAAAAAACAATATATATTTAAAAATAAATGATTGAACGAACAAACTAAAAGAAAGTGAATCAATGAAGTAAATCGTTTAAAAACGGCAAGATAGCATGGCAATGGGCTACAAAACATTCTGTTACAAGATTTTAACCTAGTTGTGTGAATTTTTGACACCACAATAAAATGTCCGGTGCTGAATACATTGTTGCCTTGACAACAGAAAGAGAATTTTGTCGCTTCAGTGCTCAAACAGAGAGCTCAAGTACTACTGCGATTGCCAACTTGTCACATATAAATATTTCTGGAAGAGTGCCGAAATTGTTTCTCGTGGTACAGAAACCTACTGACACAACAGGCCTCTAACAGATCATCACTACTGACAACAGGGTAAGAACAGCATAAAACATCCCAAAGCATACGACACATCAGAATTGCATGTCGTCGTGCTCTGATGTATTCTTGTACGTGGAATGATTGAAGTACTGATGCATTTGGATGGTCGTCTGTAAACCGGAATGCCATCATTTCTCTGCGTTTTCTAGAGACTAAACGCTAACCGATTCTTGTGCCCCCATGACGGATGAAACTGCGTGAGCACCGCAGCGGCTGCACACATTGCCACAGGTCTGTGAGCTAGCTGATTCCCTTTGGCCTATATTCAATGCCACGGGTTAGTTATTTATTCAGTCCGGCACTAATAGGGGCGCGCGGCTGATATTAAGGGAGCATATGCGATAAAGATCTGGGTGGCCGTGAAGAACTCGCCAGTGGCCGGACAGTATCGGCTTGTTTATCATTCGCATAGCAAGGCGTGTGGCCAGAAAAAAAAAAACGTTGAAAATTTTCTTAAACAGAGAATAACAGCCCGGGTTTGATGCGGCTATTACCGAGTACTTTTGACCATATCAGAAAGCGTATTTTTGGCTGTACAATAATAGACGTAGAAGTCCTTGAAGAAGAAAGCAGTTTCCTGAGGTCAAGAGAAAAGTTGGAAATTCTCGAAAAGAGCGCACCTGGACTGTTTTCAAAGCAGTTTTTGATTGATTGATTGATATGTGGGGTTTAACGTCCCAAAACCACTTCATGATTATGAGAGACGCCGTAGTGGAGGGCTCCGGAAATTTAGACCACCTGGGGTTCTTTAACGTGCACCCAAATCTGAGCACACGGGCCTACAACATTTCCGCCTCCATCGGAAATGCAGCCGCCGCAGCCGGGAATCAAACCCACGCCATGCGGGTCAGCAGCCGAGTACCTTAGCCACTAGACCACCGCGGCGGGGCTTCAAAGCAGTTTTTGCCAAGTGTGTTTCATCAATTTGAGAGGCAAATTATGACAATAAAAAACCTAGCAGAAGCCCTTGGAAAAGAAGAGTGCTTCTCTTTAGCCCTACAGTTTAGCTGTACTGAAATGGAGGCGAATAATTTTATCGTATAGAATTTTCTCAGCCAGTACTTTTGTTCTGTCCTAGCTGTCTTGCTGTTGGTTCATACCTCCTCTACTACGATAGTTTTATAATTCTGTAGCACACGAAAAAAGAGGTAAAAGGAACAGAAATTAACAAACAAAGACGTACCAGTACACGAGTAACAGGATTGGCGCCACGTTTTTTTATTTTATCTTAGTTTTGGGGGGAAGGGGGGAGGGACACTCACGAAAATTGAGTTCCTTAATGGAGGCATAAAGGCGGACAAGTTATTCGTTACGTTTTACATTTGCCTTTAGGGAAGTAGGACGAGGGGGGGGGGCAGCCCCGCCGCGCTGGTCTGGTGGCTAAGGTACTCGGCTGCTAACCCACAGGTCGCGGGATCGAATCTCGGCTGAGGCGGCTACATTTCTGATGGAGGTGGAAATGTTGTACGCCCGTGTGCTCAGATTTGGGTGCACTTTAAAGAACCCCTGGTGATCGAAATTTCCGGAGCCCTCCACTATGGCGTCTCTCATAATTATAACGTGGCTTTGGGACGTTAAACCCTACATATCAATCAATCAACGAGGGGGGGGGAGGGCAGGTGGAACTTAGGGGTATACTCCTGCGCTCCCGTGCTCTCCCACGGTAGCCAGCCGCCCTTGCACGCTAATAGACAAAACGGGTAGCAAAAAAATCTAGCCGTCACGACGTATTTAACATCTTGCCTTGTTACGTGCGCAACATGCATGGGAACAACAGCACACGTCGAACGCTCAACTAAGCCTTGCAGGTGGGCTTATCAATGGGTGGATATAACAGTGCCTTTCGAAGCCGCTGGCGACATCACTATGAAAAGATTCCGCGCATTTGAAGCGGTCGCCATTATCTCTCCTTTCCTGCTTTCAACGGCTCACAGTACAAGAGGTCGTTTGCACCGATAGCGGCAGCTTATCGGAGTAAACAAGGAAAGCTGACGCTACGTGGGCAATGGAGCAGGAAACCTGCGTAGATGCCAAAAGGTCGGTGCAGTGTACATGAGCTCAAGAAGCCTTCATAGCAACACGAGCTCTATAGAAGGGGTCCTACATTAAGCCTAAAAGGATACAAAATTGATACGAGTGAGTTCAAATGCCACACATCAGCTCTGTGGAGCACAATGCTATTAACCGCATTGGCATCTTGCAGTGATTGTTAATGTGCACTCGTCAAGTCACCATCACTGCACTGTAGAACAGTGCTACCTTTTATCATTCTCTTCAATATTTAGACATCTCTTCACTCCTGTCAACTGGATGTCAACAAGTCTCGGTATATATTTAAAAGCATCGTAAACACGAAAAGAAAGACTAAATCGAGAACTATTTTTAATATTCCAACGATTGAGAGATATTAGGAGTAAAGCCGTTAATGCAACTCTGAATAGAATTCGGCCAACTCGTGCGCCTACAATGCGATTATAAAAGCTCATACGCTGATTGTTTTTTTGCAGATTAGGTGTATTAATTGTGTGTACGCTGCTTTGAAAAAGGTGTACATAGCCAGTGTGCACTGGCAATGTACACCCTCCATGTACATAGCCAGTGCAAGTTGCCGACTAAAGCATAGAGTTTAAAACACACATTACTACAAATACAGCGTCTAGGCTGCGAAAGTATTCATTCAGTGTTGCACCGAATTTCCAATAACATTGGCTCTATATTACAAGAGGAAATGCCGTCTAACGTTTCAATCCTGAATTTCGCACTGAGTTTGGGGATTGATATGTCAATATAAAGTCACAAACCTCAGTCTCGTATATTTGTCACACCCAATAGTATGGCCTGAAGCTAGTCGTAATAACTCTTTACTTTTTACAAACACCACATTTTTTATTTTTATCAACGTAGAATTCAGTGCGTTCCTAGAATACGCCATCAACGTCTGCGACACCACGAATTCTTCATGCTCTAAACTCAAGAATGGCCTCGCCGCCATACTTGATTATTGCTGGTTTTTCGCCTCTTCTTGCAGCAAGAGCGGTGTGTACAGCATCGTGGAGCTGTAATTTTTTGATTTGTGATGAAATTGGTGTAGCTCTTCATGTCCCTCATGTCACAACATAACTTCGCAATTCTGTGGAACACCCTGTTTCCGTAACAAAAGAAAATGACGCATAAAAGAAAGTCTTCCACTTCAGGAATTCTTTATAGCAAGGCACATGACGCAGCCTTCACGGTACTTGAATTGATTTCTCGCGCACGCTGTCACGCGACCTTTGAACGCCGACGCGATCAGCAGCTGTAACACTTGAAGAAGTGTTGTCAACGGCTCGAAGCACTTAAAGGTGACGCCGAATCGCGGAAAACCGAGAGTGTAAAAATACAAGTGTAAGCATTTACGTACGACCTGTTAACACATAACTCATGAGACTCAACTAATTTCTGAAGTTATGGGACTATATGAAAGCAAAAATATATCAGCATTCGCCTTTTCTTCCCAAACAACAGCGTATGCAGAAATGTTTTCGAAGGTTGGCGAGGAGCGAGTAAGGGGGAACCAAATAATTATTTTGCATTTTGTATGCCATTGCGCCGGAAAAATCGGTGGGAGGGTGTTGGGGGACAGCCCTTGCATACACCGCTGGCCACACAACTAAGACCTTGGAGTATAGTGAAACGATTCTTACGATTTGTCGCTACTCTGTTTATAAAACACAACACAGCGTTAAAAAATAGTTCGAGCTTGTATATTCGCTGCAAGTTTGTTACGAAAGACTTTACTTATTTCACTATAGGTTTCCCGGTTGTATTACTTACCACGTGCTTTGCAGCGCGTAAAATTAAAAATGGAGCATTGTACTGTTATTGCCTTTTCCTATTTCACAAAATTCGCCGCTGTTTTTTGGTGTGTTTGTTTTTTTACAACAACTTATAAGGGTTTCCAAGTGTTCTGAGGTGCTCTTTACAAACCAACGGCAGGTATGTAGACTGTGCAACCACTTTTTATAATTAGCGGCCTGTATCCTGTAAGAAGCTTTGCGTATGCGTAATCATAAGTTTCTACCACTTTATCGGACTAAGTTATTTCATGCACAGACAAAACCACCGCATATACATTTGTTAGAAGGCATTAGTACTTCGGCCAATCCAGAGAGTTGTGTACGGCCTAGTCTATGGGACTGACGAAATTACAAACGGAATGATACATTCTTACAATTGAGCTTTCTTTTCTATTTTGAGTAGTTATCGTAGAAGTTTTTTGAGCCATGGGGTCAAAAAATGGCTGCGCAAGCCAAATCTGCATGAATATATTCGGACAGATCACTTTCAATATTAGCAAAGTTAAAAACTTTGAAAAAAAAAGCGTTTTGAAGATGACGTCTTCAATATCGTTTCCCATGTTTCCGAAGCAATCTAGTTATGAAGCGCACTGAAAACTCACTTAGATAGATCTTCCTTTACATTGGTTTAGTATAATTTTATGTTCAGTAAAAGAATGCCTATCAGGCGATCTGCGAAAAGCGAATATCTTTCGTGGAATATGGGAGATAAAACGTGCTTGACCTGGCGCATCAGGAAACCGGAGCGCTTAAGGTTTCACATAAGTAGGAGTACTGCAGCCAAACCTATTCATGAGCCGCAAGAAGCCGCGTTCTGCATCAGCAGATTCGTGCTCTGGACTAAGCCTCTTATGGAAGAATCTTTGTCGGCGGTTTTGTTAAGCGGCCCCTACTGCCAGACTGCGTATAGTGCTTTTGCTTCTAGGGGCTTCGACGCAATCGGGCCATGGAAGCAGCATCTTTCTTTATATATCTTCGACCATTATAGAGTCTCCTGATTAGAAAGCATTTTGTTCCTTTGCATTATATGATATGTCTATTACAACATTTGATTGCGACAGTTACTACGGGTGAAACGCGAGGAAACCAGAATTTAGTTCTCTTTTCCTGTATTTCGCCACACCACCTGAGAGCTGCCCGCCACCATTATCTACCGTCATGCATGCTCTTCAGATCCTTTTCCACCATTTAGAAAGCTGCGTGCGCACAATTAGTTTCCGACGATCGTCTATAAGGGCCCTGCTAAATAGTAAAATTGGCGCACAAGTGCTTTCTTCAAAACGTACGTTCGGTGCGCGAAATGTCATCTTACGTGCCAAAATCCCTCTAAAAGTAGCCTGCATGCCGCAGTGAGACTCACTACAAACTGGGGCTACACAAAAAGATGCCTACAGGTAAATACTTGGCTGCTTCTGCATTTCGTCCCCTTGGGAATACAACGGCCGTGCACGGAGAAATGAACTGATGAATGGCCACAGTCAAGCCACAATTTGCAGTTGAACTCAATTTCTGTGTTCCGAAGAAACCGCAATACACATATTTTTTTCACTTTTGAAAATTAGACCAGATAGCACTAACTATTCTTTCTATGCACTTCATATTGTAGGACGCTCGCGTAGTATAATATTATATGTAATATTTGTAACGACATCTACAAATATATAGCTGAATTTCAAAATTGTGATATATTATTTAAGAAATATAGGTGAAGAGTACAAAGCACAGTGTTTGGAAAGCAGAAGTTTCACATGGACAATATCAGCCTCGGAAAGCAGCGAGTGTCAAGTGAAAGCTTTTGAGGAATGCCTGACTTACAACAACGACGGCAAAACTTTAGAGCTAGTGGTTAGCACACCGTACGTATGAATCAGTGAATCGCCCAATAAGCCTTCAAGCAAGGAGTCCGTGTTTCGTGCATGTGACCAGTGCGCCAAAAGTTTTTGTAGTTTACAACATACACATTTCATAGGTTTCTCTTGCAGTGTTTGCCATTGAATCAATATGTTTGTCGTTCACATCTCTTCACTTTGACTGATTTTCTTCTGTACACATAACATATTTCTAATAAAGTTTCGCTGTGTAAACTGTGTTTGCTAATAGTACTTGGGTTCTTTGTTTCACGTTGCAATATATAATATTTTATAGCCATCCAACTACAGATTTCTCCCTGCAGTGCTCACTAGCTGGTCGCATCATCCCCACTTCGATGTTGGAATTTGTCAAACGGGAACGTCAGGAACACTGCATAGGAACGCAGTTGAACCACTCACCTTCACAAGTCGTAGTAGAAGGAGGATGGCCACGATCACGATCGCTACGAAAAGCGAAGTGAACAGCGAATACTTCACGATCGTCTGTCGACTCAACCGCGTCGTTTTATGCTCTGGTCCTTCCTGCGGTCCTGTCGAAGTTGCAGAGTTCACAACACCGAATCTGTTAGTCGGCGATCCAGCAGGTACGTACTGAACGTAAGGTGGCGGTGTTTCCTTTACGTCGGGATACGGTGGCGGCATTTCTGGGTAAATCCGTGGCACCTCCGTCACCAGTGCCAGTGCACGTTCCTTAGATGTTGCCATGCTCTTTTTGACTGTCGATCAAATTCAGAAACATATATATATGGAGTCCTGGTCACTTTCCTAGAGCCTTGACACTTGTGACCAGGCCTGCAGAACAATTGTATGCACACTTACTTAGGAACTATACCACACCTGCTAGAAGAATAATAATGTTGAAGAAGTAGGCGCAATACGAAACTATGGTACACAGAACAATCCACAAGCTTCTGGGAGCCTGCGCCGTCAGAAGCAAAAAAAAAAAAAAGCACACCAGATGAAGATGACACGTGGTCGAACAGGCGACGAACACTGTCGGTGAGACGAATCGCACTGGTTGGTGTCAGAAGGGACGATGCAAAGTTCGTGGTGCTCGCTAAGCCAGCAGCTGTAGGCCTAGTTGCGCGCTCGCCCCGGGAAACGAGAGCCCCAGACGAGAGTGATCAAAACAACACCGACTGTTGCGTCTGACGCCAGACCGCACGATCGGCGGCGGCTGTTGCGGCGCCTGGCGTTAGGCACGGGCAGGCAAGCCTCACCGTCCTCGCAACGCGAGCGAATTCCGCGGTAGATGGGTGAGAAGAAAAGTCGTACGGTTACGAGAGCGGGGGCAAGGTTTCGCGATATCGCGGTGGCGACGGTGGAGAGGGACCGACGCAACGCCAGCAACGCCGGCGGCCGCCGCTGAGTGAACAGACGCGTGTTGCGACGGTTGCGCCCACAGCGGCAAAAGCAGGTGGTTGCGAAACTTCGTGCCGGCCGGTGTGTTTGGCGGGAAAACAATATTTAGGAAGGCAGCCCGGGATAAACAGCGGCTGCCTTCCGGTCGTCTGTATATGCCTACGTGTCAGTGGATATTACATTTCTGATATTATGTAGACGCACGCATAAAACGTGTGTTCAGGT
This sequence comes from Rhipicephalus microplus, assembly GCF_043290135.1. Classification (NCBI taxonomy): domain Eukaryota; kingdom Metazoa; phylum Arthropoda; class Arachnida; order Ixodida; family Ixodidae; genus Rhipicephalus; species Rhipicephalus microplus. The sequence goes on along the minus strand of NC_134707.1, from coordinate 32,474,486 downwards.
GCACGTCAAAGAATGCCAGGCTGTCGAAGTTTCCGGCGCCCTCCACTAGTTTTGGATTGTTAAACCAATAATAATAATAATAATAATAATAATAATAATAATAATAATAATAATAATAATAATAATAATAATAATAATAATAATAATAATAATAATAATAATAATAATAATAATACTTTACTTAGTAATTAGTAGTCCTAAATTTATTATTACTATTATTGTTATGAGTATTATTAATATGTCGCTGACGGTTATGCCAAGTATTTTTCACCCATTTATAAAACCTCAGACTCTAGCACTCACATAGTACAACAGCTCAAGGCAGTTAGCACATCTAGTGATCTATCGCTGAATGAAAAGTTCATCTGCTCGAGCATTAAACGCTTAAAACGGTCTTTATTGTGTGATCCAGATGGCATCGCTTGCGCCACATCAAAGTCTGATGGTAGTATTTTCGCCCAAGTACTGACCACATTGATTGATATGTGGGATTTAGCGTCCAAAAACCATCAGATAATTATGAGAGACGCCGCAGTGGGGGGCTCCGGAAATTTCGACGACCTGTGGATCTTTAACGTGCACCCAAATCTGAGCACATAGGCCCACAGAATTTTCGCCTCCATCGAAAATGCAGCCATTTCAGCCGGGATTCGAACCCGTGACCGGCGGGTCAGCAGCCGAGTACCTTAGCCAGTAGACCACCGCGGCAGGGCCAGTATTGAGTACAATATTTAATGAGTGTCTGAACGCTTCCACTCTTCCTAACATGCGGAAGACTGCGCATGTTTTTCCAGTATATAAGCCGGAATGCAAAATTGATATTTCTAACTATAGCCAGATTTTTCTTTCTCCCCGATTTCTCACAGAAGATAGATTATTGAAGTCTACTGTGACGCGAGCAATGCTTTTGACGCAGTCAGCCAATCACGGTTTTTGTTTAAACTTGCACATGTTGATGTTGACTTGTTTGCTGTGAATCTCCTGCATAGCTCTCTGCTTTGTAGGTCATTTATTGTCAAGTAACTGGCCAACCGTCTTCTTTGTACGTAAATGTCTAGTGGCGTCCTTGAGGTGTTGCTAATAGGCCCATTCTAACGCTTAATTGACCTGAACGTTGACTCGTTTAGAACACATTATTCTTTTTTTTTGTATGCAGATTACATCAAGATATTTAGGGAAATTCATTCAGTGAATGATTGTCACTTGCTGCAGTCAGATTTGTCTTATTTCTCCGAATAATGCAGCAAAAGTAAACTTTACCCGAATATCTTGAGCACACGTTCATGAGTATATGACAAAAACAGCTATCCAAAACAGCTATATTCTGTTTATACCGTGTGGTTAAGTAAGGTTTATAACATCAGTGAACTTTCATCAGTTTCTTTTTCAGATCAGATCAGATCAGTTTCTTTTTTTATATAGCAAGGTAATTTTTTCTGCTCACACTAAGCGTGCTGCCATGCGAGGCGTTTGTTCTTTCGGCTGTGCTTGTTGAACATCACGAGAATTCAGTTCTTTTGCTGCCTTTCACAAATCGTACAGTGCAATACCTCTTCTCCAACTTGAGTACGCCTTTGTAATCTGAAATGAGATTACTGAATTCAGTAGTAACGCCAGTGAGCGAATCTAGAAAAAAACACAAGCATTTGCAACCACCATAAAGCTAAAAAGTACTCTGGATGTCATTTCTAGCTCTGATAAATTATTGTCACTGCAATCACTTTTTTTTTGCTAACAGAATTACGCTGACCTGCTTTTCTTTAAAAGCTAGTTCACGGTATGAAATCTTGTTCAATATGTTGTTGTTATTAGAAAAACTTTCTTTCTCAATGCGAAGATATGTTTACTGCGAAACGTTGATTTCTTTATTCGAGGACTCAATTCCTTGGTGTGCTAACGTCTTCGTCTGCTACGCCGTCTGCGTGGCCGATTGTCTGACTTCAGGTGGATGAAAGCGATCAAGGCCAAACCAAGCCAAAATTCCACGTTATCCGTCAGGTTGTTGTGACCCTTCAATGGAGCTATGAAGAAAAAGAAAAAAAAAGAAAATGCTTGTGAGAATAATGTTGATACAGGTTACAGTAGCGTATTGCACCTTTAGCGTGCCTATCACTTTGGCAAATATCTCAGACAAACTTGAAAGAATTCGTGGTAATTTGTTTAAAGAAAAACGGTAGTTAAAAACAATTCCGCATAGAACATATTCTTCATCATGTGTGAAACTTTCAAATCACGCACAAAGTCTTCTTAATGTTGCCCACCTCAAAGTTTATTCTGGAAGTATCCCTTATTATTTTTTTACCTAACTTAATTTACAAATAAAGGAAACATGTTTATGTAATGCGTTAGAAGCTCAATAAATATACTGCAATTTTCGGTCAGTGGAGTTTTGTAGTATTTTCGGCAAAATGTTATATTTCCACATTTTTGGTTATTTTGCACTATGCCGTGATATCTTGTATGGAAGAGTGACGTTATAGTGGGATGTGTGCTCAAGTGCTCGCTAAAAAGGATGTTTGTACCAAATATCACTAATGGGCGCCATTCAAGTTCGGAGTCCGTGAAATGAGCCGTTGGTTTAGTAACCGGTAGATTTTGACGCGAGCAACCAATAAATGCTTTTACAAATGCGTACTCTACGACAGCAACCTATACCCATAAAAATGTTTTCAGTGCTCTCTAAACATAAGCGGGCAAAGAAAACCAGACAAGTATTTATATTTTCAGCCACTTGGAAGGCGATGTGATGGCCTTAATAATAGCAGAGCTTTTCAGCCCTATTTCCCACGCATGAATGCTTTCAGCTGCTTGTTTTTTCCAGACGCAATAGAAAATGTGGAATAGCTTACCTGATCTGCTTGTTCGAGAAATGACGTCAGTCAACTCTAAAAAAGCGTTTTACAGCTTTCTATTCATTGATAATCGTGAACGCCAGGTGCCAGATTTTCTTTTTCAATTTTTAATTGGTATGGTCATTGCTGTTTGTTATTTCTTTTCCTGATGCTGATTATTCATCTGTTATTTTTATGTTCTACCGAGTACTGCCTAATTGCGTGAATATTAACTATTAAATGACAGCCTTTCTGTAATGACCCCAAGCACGGGGCTGACAGTATAAAATAAATAAATAAATTTCACAAGAACCAATCTCGATTACGACAGAATATTTCTTTTGGTCCGCACTAAGACACAATTTTAACTATATATATGTGGCTCTTCCGTGAAATATTAGCCTTAAACAGCTACTAAAAGCGAATAATAGGTAATTTTGTACATGAACTTCCATCATTGCATTCGATTTTACATTGAAGAAGAAAATAGCCTTTGTAAGTCCCCAATAATTGGAATGAGGTACTCCAATGAAGGAACTGTCGTATGACCAAGTGGGAAGAATTAGTTTATAAGTTACTTCGAAAATTGTTTTCTCATAATTCTGTCGAAATCTTCAAATGTTCAATTCGAGTCTCTTTTGTACACTTTTTTTAGCGGGGCGTAGGTGAGCTCTTTGTTTATGGCGTATATGTTTATAGCATTTTCTCTACATTTTCTGTTAACAGAAGCGTGCGAAAAAATTCCTACACAGGGCTCTCGTACACAAGCGGCGTTTCGACAAGTGGACTTGAAGGCTGTATCTATTGATACTGTGAGGTCTTGCGTCTCAAGAGCAAGATTTGATTACGAGAGACGTCATCGTCGTCGGCTGCGGAAATTTCAACTATCTTTCGTTGTTTATTGTGGGCTAACATCACACAGTACACGAGTCTCCACCATTTCGTCTCCATCTAAATGTGACCAGCGTAGCCAGAATGAAACCCACAACCCTCTGGTGTTCTTCAAGGCTAGTTGTGGCCTTGAAGAAGACAACTATACATGTCGAAACATTGGCCCGAGCGTACAACCCCCGTTTACAATTTTTTCACTACAAGGTTCATTCTTTTTTTTATGCTGTTTCTTGAGGGAGGGGGGTAAACAGAAGCGTATGTGCCACACAAATTGAGCGAAGGCTAACCCTCTACAAGCAGGTCCTCTAAAAATGAAGAACGAAACACACGGCGCCACATATCACCCTTACTTCGAACACTCTACCGTATGCACCTTTTTTCTTCTTTTCTTAGGGGCACTCACCCAAAGTCGTAACGGAGATGACCTTCTGAGTAGCGACCTGCCGGCCACCATGTTTGTTAACAAAAGTGACCGTGAAAGCGTAATCTGTTTTTGGCTTCAGTCCTTCGACCTTCACAGTCGATGCGTTGCCCCGGTGATCATTGCAGCTGAAGCTACGTCCACCGCCGGTGTGGTTGTAGGTTATGTAGCAAAGGTCCAGGGCACCATTCTTTATTAGCGGTACCGAGACGACCAATACAACTGACGAAGAATTGATGGCGCTCACTGTGACCTCGAAGTCTCCAGGAGCTGTAAATGGAAGACATAAAAAAAATCAGTGATAATTTGATTGCTGGCGTATGTAATTTCTTAATACACGCTGGTGAACCACATCGTTCATGGAGAAAGTTGCATTGCTACGGACACATGCACTGGTGATGGTCACACCGTAAATTGCCAAAGTCTTGTTTCGTAAAACATGCGGCGAAGCAAGACATATTTAGAGTCTGGCACCTCTGCAATAAATTTCAATTGAAAATTGGGCAGATGAACGTTACGCAAATGTAGCGCCATGCACTGATTTTTTTACTGGGACAAACGTTATTGTTGAGCTTCAGTACGCAAATTTGGTGGATGGCGTTTGAATTCTTTCTTAAAAACTTTTTTTTCCAGTTTCGCATGGGTTTAAATACAAGTGGGCATGTATAGGCTCGCATGAATGTATAGAAAGGTTTCTCTAAAATTCCAAACCTGGCCTCTACACCGAGCAAATATATTTTTCACTGGCTATACGCCAAGGCTGAAGGGGGATCATAGAAGAAACACTTCGAGGAGTGTTTTTATTTCAGCTGATTTCGAAAGCATGCTGGGGCTGAATTCTTGGCGCGATGTTATTCAGCTGTCCAAATTTATCAATACCATAGTTTACCATTGTGCTGCAATTACTGTAACAAATGATCTTCAACGATGTGTACACTTGCACGATGATACGAAGCGCTGGCGCAGATGAAGAGGAAGACAGCAGAGAGGAAGACGACGCTCTCTGATATCCACGTGGAATTGGTTCGGCCTTGTACAGACCTTTTCACTCAAGGCGTTCTGGGCACCACCATAGTCCTCTCTGGGCTGCTGTTAGCGTGCCTGACGCCCCCCCCTCCCCCCAAAGAAATGCTCTGCCGGGGCTGTGACGTTGGCTTCCGTATTCTCGTGCAACAGCCCAGAAACAGGATATTCTCCTCGCCGTAAAAAAAAGTCTACGCTTGGCGTTAGGTGTCTGCATGACTTGTAATAATACTATGCAACGCTGTTCCTACCAGTAACATTTTAGTGGAAGTGCGGGGTAGAAAAGGCGTTGCAGAAAAGGTGCTGCGTTCTGCCCGGAACAACATTGACAGTAGCCATGAAGAGGAAATACTTGAATTAGCGAACCAAGAAGTGTGATTTGAGGGGCTACTCAGAGTAAGCATTCTGATTGTTATGTTTTATTTTGTTGAACGCCCTTCTAAATTACTCTATTGGAGCGTGAAATCTAAAACTATGCAAGTTATGTGCAAGCTAGACTAGAATGGAATGATATCAAGTGAACGGTTCCTTTTGACCACCATCAGAAAAACAGGGATGTCGTTTATTGCAGTGTCTTTCTTGTACGGACCACACGATTTATTGATTGATTTATGGGGTTTAACGTCCCAAAACCACCATATGATTATGAGAGACGCCGTAGTGGAGGACTCTGGAAATTTTGACCACCTGGGGTTCTTTAACGTGCACCCTGGACCACAAGACAGTCCTACCCTGAATTTAAGCAGAAACGAAACAAAATCCTCACTGTCCTGTGAACATTCTTTTCCATTAACACGCAGAATAAAAAGTGAAGGCCCTTGTTTTCAACTGGTTTTTTTTCCAGGTGTTAAATAACCATGAAGATAGGTTGCGGCTGTTACATAATTACAAAATGAACTCAGTATATAGGTAAAGAAACTCCAAAAAGTGTTGCATGGTTGCGCGAAACTGAAGCTACAAACCAAACATTTATTGCGACATCTCTCTTTAGAGTAAAACGTACTTTACTTTACCAATACCTACCTTGCACACCTAAACGAACAGGGCTTACTTCTAACGCTATTGGCACGGCATATCTCAAGCACGGATTTATCAAAACGGGACAAAAAAAAAAGAGAACGCACGTACACATACTTGATTATCGTACAATTAAAAAATAGGGTACCAGTGAAAGGGCAATATAGAAGGATAATCGGAGCATACTTATAAATTTTCAAATTTGCCGATGATTAGTGTGTATTACATTCACTTATGTAGCTCATTTCACGTTGTTGACAGAGTTAATTTTACTTGTACACATTTAACGAATTTCCTGGCAGGAGATCCCCCTTCAGCCATGACCACCTTCTGTATATTTATGTAAGCATGTATATTTTATGTGAAAGTAAATAGATTGAAACTGATACTAACCGAAACTGATTGTTTGCTACAATGACACAAATAAGATATAAATGAATATTCAATAGTTCTCCAAGGCTTGGTTTTAGTGCATAATGTTCTGGCAAAACGCTAGGCGTCATTTTATGTGTATAGGTTATTTGAATGCAATAGGTGGGCAGCTAACATGATTTTTTCACCCCTGAGAACATGGCGAAGGGATCGCAAAACTCACCAAATAGAGGTGTAACGATTTCCTTGAATGTTGGCGTACTGGTGAGTGCATCCTCCCCACGCTGCGCCTTCGCAGTGACTTGAATGCAGTACGAGGTGCCAACAGTACTGTTGAAGACGAGCCAAGAATTTCGGGTTCGATGCGTCGTGCAGAGCTTGCCACTCGAGCCTGTGACGCATGTTTCGTATGCCGCACACACCTCGACGTCGTACGCAATCGTAGCTCCACAAGGGGTGTTTGATGCAGTCCACGATATCCGAGTTTTTGACGGTGATGTTTCGACCACGGCGATGTTGTTCGGACGGTGCAGAACGTTTTCTAAAGTCGACACAGAGGCAAAAAACCACGTTAAGGGTGCATGGCAGGTAAAATTTTGATCATGAAAAAATTACAAAGAATTCAAGCAAAAGCTCCAAATTTTCCAGATCAACACAAAATGTGGCTCGGGCATTCTCCATGGAAGCAAGATTTAAGAAGCAATATTTTAAATGATTATGAGACGCTGCTTCAAGTGGCGTTAATGGCCAGCTTATTTTCATTTGGCAATAATGGACTGACACGTCACCACTGTTCAATGACACAAAATCTGAGGGTGATGCTTGCTTGCTAGCTAGTAGGATGAAAATACGTTTATTGCGACCCTAATTTAGAGGATCGAATAAACGTGGTTAGCAGAAACATTTCATCAAGTCATTCATTCATAAGACCTGCACAGCAGAAACGTGTGCACTGATAATAGCCATAACGATTCGCAAGTTTACAGACATTCATGCAGTGCCGTCATACATGACAAAGAAGGGAAGGCTCATTCAAATCATTCGGGTCATTCTTGCCGCATAATAATCATGTGTACTATTTCAAAAGCTCAGAAAAGAAGTCGTCGCAGATTGGTTTGTTTTTCGTAAAAGCACTTTATCACTTTTACGTATCTGTCTCTAAGTCTATATCACACACACACGCACACACACAAGGAGCTTGTTTTCGAAATCAGCCAAATGCAGCTGAAATATTGCTTTTTTAGCCCACACATACCCTGATCTTTTATCCAAAACAGTAGTAAAGCTCTAATATTGCTAATGACTTAGTAATAGTATTAATTTAGAGGCAAGTTGAGAGTACGTATGTGTATATGTAGCCTCATTTGCACACGTTCACGTTCTGAGTTTGGCCCATGACAAGCAAAAATCTCCTTATATATATATATATATATATATATATATATATATATATATATATATGAAAGAAGTGTAGAGTATAGTTAAGGGCTCGTTTTTCTGCGTTTGACACAATAATAATGAGATCTAACAGACAATAATGACAAGGAATGTGTAGAGGAAGTTATTAGACTGACTTGTAATATAAATTTCAAGAAAGAAAAGTGGGTGAAAAAATAACTTGCCGTGGGCAGGAACTGGACCTGCGACCTTCGAATAACTCCGATGCTCTACCAACTAAGCTACCACGGCGGCCGTCTCACAGCTACTTCATTGGGTATATATGTGAATTAAACGTTGGTGTGTCAGTTAGTGCCACCAGGAGACATGGTGGCAAGTGTGGGATACCCTTTATGAGCCTGTTTTGCGTCACATAGCACGTGAACTTAATACGAGCTGGCAGCTGACCAACAATCCCTCGTATACAACCTAAAGGCACCAAGTCTGCCAGTACGATACCCTCGTTAATGAATAATGGAAACAAGTGTATAACTAGGGGCTCTTTTGTCTCTGTTTGACACAACAATATTGTGATCCAGAAGACAATAATGCCAAAGAAAGTATAGGGGAAGTTTTGAGAATATGTGATGAAAAGAAAAGTGGATGAAAGGACACCTTGATATGATTTTTGACAGAAAAGTATTTTCAAACTACTTTAAAAATTTACAGTATTTCGCATTCACACATTAAAACTTATATGATCGTAATTTCCGTAAATTTGTTGCCGGGGCACCTTGAACAAAGCAGAAATTCAGGAAGAACAAGCCAGACGCCTGAAAAGAAACACACCTGCCTTATCCTATCACTTGCCCCTTTTACTAGTATCACCACATACCCAACTTTTTGTTCCGAAATGCTAGAATATGATTTACATTGCAACAGGGCCAGCATATCAGGCAACCATTAATACCATACGTGCAGAAAATGCGCCGCAATGTAACTCACCTTCACGTTTAAATGTCGTATCGAGAAACATCCCAGCCACAATTGCCGCGACTACAAGCGCTGCACAACACAACACAGATGCTGTGATTCGTACTGCTAAACAGTAGTTAGCACGAAGTGGTGATGCTTCAGACAGTGGTTCTCCATTCATTTCCGAATCATCCAACACGCCGGCAGCGACTGTTGAATCTCGCCGAGGCATAAGTGGTTCGTCGTCGTCCGCCATGGGCGATGTCAGCCGTTGCAGCCGAAGACAGCACGAATGAGAAACAACGTAAGCGTATCCGTGGACTGGTGGACGCGCCGCCTGTGACGATAGTGCGAGATAAGTGGTTAGGAAGACGGACGCAGGGTGGCGTGCGATCTTCCTAGTGGTAGACTTCGAAAGCTGTGTCCTGCTGAACAGAAATACAAAAGGAAACACTAGACGGAGCACCTGCTTACACTGCGGTTCACAGATTGCCACTTTACTGTTCCAATCTTTAGTGTGCGTGTTCTTGCGTGTACCGTTCAGTTTTGAACACATCGGAGGAAGGGTGTTGAATGTTAACCTTGCTTGTCCCTCGTAAGATAAGGCAGTGCTTGCACGAAAGATTCGAGGGGGTGTTGGCCGACACAGAGTGAAGTGCTCTAACAAAGTATTGCAGTTTATCTCTATGCTATTCTCTTGTAACCATGCTAGGAGTATAATTGCCTACATCAAAGTAAAAGAAACAAATGAACAAAAGAGAATGAGGTAGTAAATAAATGAATAAATAAATAAATAATAGGACCTACGTGAACTTTCTTAAGTGGCACTTGCGGCAGTTGTTTTTCGCAACGAAGCCACTGCTAATACTGTTTCGCCGTTTAGCAAAACCAGGGCTGTTGCAAACAACCGCTGTATCATGCAGAGCCTCAAACTTGCCGTTACCAGCGCAGTATTTTATCCCCTAGCAGATGCACTGTTTCTTTTCTTTACTTTTTTCCGATCTCCACGTAAGTATGGAGAACATGGGAGCACGGAAGGTGACTTCTTCACCGGTGGAGAAACAGCTGCAGTCCTTGCCACTTGACCACGCGTGACTGAGGTTTAAAATCAGCACTGTTATTTTTGAACGCTTCAAACAAAGCTGGTGATACGTTTGAACGCTCCACACTAGCTCTACATCAAACATATGCATCTAAACCCTTCTTAACAGATGTGCTTTAAGTAGACGTTCTGACAGTGGCTGAATGAATAAAGAAGCCAGCAATGAACTGTGCCAGTAAATTTTTTAAAGTTACCTTAGAGTGGTGATGGTTTTTGATATTCTTATTCGCAGCTGTAACTTCATGGAGGTCACCACATATGAGTGTGTTAAATGTGCATACTTCAATGAGCCTGAATTTGTTTAGTTTTTCTAACTTTCATCAACATCGATGAGGTGATCAGAAGAAAAAAATTGCAGACAGAGGTTGTTTGTTTACGGTTATAAGATAACGAAACTCAGTAAAGGCTAGAAAATATGGGTTTGCGTTGATATAACCACATGAGAAATGTATAACAGCACAATATATCCGCTTGTTTGTTGTGAAGCGAAGAAAGCTGCCATAAACAGGTTCACTGACTCCTTCTCCGAAGAAATCATAAGAAAATTTGCTTCAGAGTAAAAAAAAACATGGTGTTAGTATTTTACTATACACTCCTAAATGTAATTTTTCTTTCCTGGGCAAAAATGAGCTAAACTTAGTCTGTAACACGTTACTCTCAGAGGTTGGGGTCATGCCAAGCATTCTAAGAAAACAAGATCCTCAAAGATGGAACTGCCTTTGATGGGAAACCGTCGGACAGCAAGTGCTGGCGGAGACAAGTTCTGACAATCCGTGATGAATGCAATTGGCCTAGCTGGTTTTTCGCAAGTACGGCAGGTTGTGCTTCCATGTGAAGCTGTTAAAAAAACATGAATAATTTGGTTCTTCTTGTGTTTTACGAACATTTCAAGATTTTCAAGCTACTACAATAAATCTCCCTGCCAGCTCGCTCTCCCCCCTTCATCCATGGCTGGTCATTCGAAATCTCTTTTTATTTTGTTTTAGATGCATGAAAAATTACAATCTAAGGTAAATAAAACAAAAAATTATATGCGGTATTGTATTTAAGAACAGCTGCCTTGCCAAAGGTAAGACTCTCTTTAAGATGGTTTCGTTTTTAAAGACACTTTTTTTTCCAGAGTGTAACGTACGCAACAGTGTGTAAAGACAAACGTAGAAGCGCCCCTTGCGAGGCGAAAAATAAGTGCTCCAGGTATCGCCTCCACCTACCGAAGGCGAGTTTCTGAGAGGACACAAGTGAGTCATACGGCTGCGCAACAACGTGATAACATTGCCGATGGTCGCGCGTGAACGGAAGAGATAAATATGAGTCATCTCGCCGTCAGATGCATGGGTAGCATGGCGACTCTTCTATATGCTCTTGGAAACTTCGTGCATTTTGATCCACCTAGAGCAAGTTTGTGCGATTTCTAGTTGTTTTGTGCGAAACTGCTATAGCGCATGAAATGCTGCTCTCTATCGACTACATCGCCAGACTGCTCTCGAAGCGATAGAAAGCTAATTGAAAGCTTCTGATATTTAAAATATTGTTTTTATTCGAGTACTTCAGGAACGCAATGAGGCCATTATATAGTGAGTAGAGGGGGATACAACATGAACACAGGCACAGTTTTTCAGGGAAGCAGTCATTGCAGTTGAATACAGTGCTATGGTCGAATAATTTGTGAAAAATTGTAGAAAGGCAACGTTATTACAAGTGTAGACAACAAAAAAAGTTCGTGGCAGTACATTGAGAGTTGAGATGTAATTTAGGTCACCTGTACTTTGATTTTTGAAACATATGTTTAGATCCTCATTCCTCCTAATGTCCACAGAATCTTCGTGCGTACCTATATTTCTCAGCATTTCGATCAGTACAAACAACTCTGTTGTCTTTCTTCAACGTGTAGAGATGAGAAGTGTTGATGCCTCATCGAACGCAGTATTTATCGCCGGTGGGGTCGGTATCAGCACGAAGTGACTGAATAGGTTGTCATGACGAAGCAATCGTCATAATGTCACAGGCCCCCAAATTTATCGACGCCAGAGAACGCTTACGGGAGGTGTAGTGGAGGACGCGAGGTTTGCTATCGACTAAAATGAAAAAAAGCAGACGATAAAGAGGGCTATTGACTACAAGTTGTAATAGGTGATTGCATCCGGCAGGGTGTCACATTTGATACAATTAATCATGTTTGCGTTGATAATACTTGTGTCGATAATTCACATCGTTCGGTGTTTGCATATTTTAATAAGTGTGGGAAATCGTTTTACAACATAGCTTCACAGAAATTACACAGCCGTATACATAGTGAACTCGAGAATTGGGCGAAATTTCGTCTGGTCGTGAAGTAAGGGCACTGTGGACATAAAAAAGATAGGACGCTGACCAAGAGGGTGTCGAAAATGCTGCAAGAGACGTTTTGGCATCCGCACAGAAGCCTTATTCACTAAGCTGAGAGGCAGAAGCTTCCAGCCTAAATCCACTAAAATAATCACTTGAGGCATCTTTAATACGTCAGAGGTAGAGTGCCGGCGTTGCGGTTAAGCGTGTTGCTCATTGTCTGGATATATAGTTAAAGATTCCAGATAGTGCCGTTTTGTGTAGTTCTTTTCTCGGGTGATAACATTATTACATTTATGACACCCTCTTAGTCGGCGTCCTGTCTTTTTATGTCTACAATGCCTTATACATGCTCGATCAACAAAAAAAAAACGGAGAATTATCCCTATCATTGCAAGTGGTTTGCACATTAGTCCTCTTCTGCGACATCGAAGCATCACCCATAAGCCGTGACCCAATGTTCCCTCTTCGAGAATGCGATATTTATGTCATGTGCTTGATGTTCGTGTACCTCAGTTTATATTACGAGAACAGTTTCTCCTTCAACGACACAGACATTTTCTCTTTCAAGGGTTGAGGTATCGGAGTATAATGTGTAATCAAAGAAGAGAGAACATTTTAAACTTTCTTCGAAGTTGTACTACGTCGCAGAAATACCGATGTCGGCGTCGTTGGTTTTGACCATAAAATTGTCATCCTCTGCATGACAGAAAAATCGAGAAAGATGCAAATAAAAAAACGGCAGATTCTACGTACAGTGGGAATCGGTTATATGCAAAGCACAAATGAGGAAGCTTGATGTGTCACTTTAAAATCAGCACAACGTTACGAGGCCGACGTAAATTACGCCGTAAATGACTTTCAAGCCAATTATTATCATGTTTGTACGTATCATTTACCTTCACCGTCCATTCTCATCACGAGATTCCAAATTTGGTATATGTAGAGCTAGTGAAACGGCCGTGCGCACGCTATGAGCGTAGCATGTAGTCATGCTTTACATGACACGAATGTTATAATTATCGTGTTTCGACGTGTCGTTTACCTTCATAGCCCGTTCACGTCCCGTAATAGCAAATGCATTACAAGTGAAGCTAGTGCAACAGCCGCCAGCACACTTTGAGGATCGCATGTAGTCTTGTTTTACATGACCCGAATATTATGATTATCGTGTTCGGACACGCCGTTTACCTTAGTTGTCCGTTCACGTTATGGAAAACTAAATTTGTTATCTTTGTAGTTGGCGAAAGGGCCGCGAGAACACTACAAGCGTAACGTGTCGTCATGTTGTACATGACACGCACATTATGATTATCATGTGTGAACGTGTTATTCACCTTCGGTGTCTATTTACATCGCGTAATACTAAATATGGTATATGTGAAGCTACCGAAACTCTCGCGAGCGCATCATGAACGCGGGTTGTAGTCATGTTCTTATATGACACGCGTATCGTAATTATCATCTTTGCACCAGTCTTATATCTTCGTCATTCATTCACGTCCCGTGATAACAAATTCAATATATGTGAATCCAGCGAAACAACCACGGGCACACCATGAGCGTGGCGTGTAGTCATGACTTACATGACATGCATGACACGCTTTCCACGTTAGGGTCTGTGACATCTGTTACCATAGCAGGCTTGCGATATGTTATGCGAAGGAAATCACCGTAAGAGTTAGCAAGACCATGAAATGTAAACTATTACAATAATAACGTAAATATCGATAATTTCATGTTACGATTAGTCATTTAGGCTCGCGATACAATCCTGTTAAGGCACACCAATTTTTGTATCGATACCATTATTGAGATGGCCAGGAGAGCTATAAGTTGTAGACTGCTAGATAGATAGATAGATAGATAGATAGATAGATAGATAGATAGATAGATAGATAGATAGATAGATAGATAGATAGATAGATAGATAGATAGATAGACAGATAGATAGATAGATAGATAGATAGATAGATAGATAGATAGATAGATAGATAGATAGATAGATAGATAGATAGATAGATAGATAGATAGATAGATAGATAGATAGATAGATAGATAGATAGATAGATACGCTCAACGTCGCCGAAGTTCGCTAAGCAATGCTTCGCATTTAATAAATCATAAAGAATTACAGCATATCCAAGGAGTAAATGATGATGAGTGGGGCAAAGCGTCCGTCAGCCCGTCCGTCCTTCAATCCGTCCGTTCGTTCTTGCTTCCGCCTGTCCGCGCGACCATCCATGCATTCATTCATGCGTCCGTCCATCTGTCCATGCGTTCGTCCATGAGTTTGTTCATCCATCTGTCTGTCTGACTATTCACGTGTCCATCCGTCCGTACGTCCGCGCGTCTATCCATCGGTCCGTCCGTCTGCTAGTCTGTCTGTGCGCCCGTCTTTGTATCCACTCCAAGTACCGCCATCTCCCCATCTCGCATCCCCTGTGGCACATAACCACATGCATGTGGTAGTACGTAGCCACCAGTGGCACATACCTGCTCTAGAGCGGCTTTGTGCCACCGGTGGCTACGCACTACCACATACATACAAAGGATGGCCAGACTCACGCCTTAAGGAGCTTCGCCCTTAAAAGTGCAGCTAAAATGGACATCGAACCCGAGTCTTTTCCGTGGCAAGCAGATATTCTACCACAAGGTCATGCGTCTGCTTGTGAATACAGTAAAAATAACTTCCTCTGCTTGCAAAAGCAATGAAAGTAACATGCTTTACAAATACCCGCATCCTGCGTACATGCTTCACATTTCAACATGATATATTGCAGTAAAAATGAGGGGTCAAAGCGCTCATTGACACCGGGCGTAAGAACATGTGACATTGACTACGTGGTTTAAAGGTGGTAACCCACTAAAAAAAGGTACACCCGCTTCTCGGCTTCTTCCTTTAAGGCCATGTAGTGGGTGCATAGCAAGCTCAAAAAGATTTCATGTACCAAGTGTTTGAAATGTGCACTAGGAGCACAATATCGCTATCGCGTTCAACGCTTAAAGCCGAAGCTCTGGTCCCTGAGTTTTTTCAACTCTTTCCTACAGCAACTAAAATGTCAGGAGTGGTATGGCCTTTCACAAACCAGCGGTTGTTTTTCTTCTTTTGTGGTTGATTTACGCCGCTGAAGGTTGTAGTGGATGACATGACCTATGTTCGCTGAAAAGTCAACTGAGCGTGTCCGCAGACATGCGTTTTTCGTCAATCTCTTGGTTAAGTTTACTGTTTTGGTTTCTGAAAAGACAAGGTACCTCCTTTTAAACTCGAGGCATTTTTTTTGCGAACTTCAGTGACTTCGGGAGTATCTATTTAGCCACCTACGATTTGTGACCTCCTGACCTGCATCGTCAAGCGGATGTATACCAATATTCGTGTGACATGACATCAATATATGACGAACGCAAATGGCAGGTAATAATAATAAAATCGTAAGAGACGAAGAAGAAAAATGTATCAGAAAGGGAGGGAGGATACGCTAAGTCCAGCTTGCTTCGCTACACGGGAGGGAGGGGAATTAGGGAAGAGTTCAAGTTTCACAAGTGGTCGCACAGTGACGTTGCCCTCAAGAATTGTAGAAGGGCTCATGTGACTTTCTGGGCTGAAGTACGTGAAGGCTATGCTCTCAAGATATTCTCCAGAGTAAACAGTTGGTCATCCAGCCTCCTTAAGGCACACTGGAGAGTCCGGCAATCTTATTGAACTTCTGGACAATGGCACAGGACATGGTCGAGAGTTTTTACATAATGACAGTTATCACAGTTGGGGGAGTCAGCCATATTATAGCGATAACTGAATAAATTGATAAAGGAAACGCCGACGCACAACTGACACAGCATTGTAGCATCCCGTCACGAAGTCTTTGATGGCGGCTGAAATCTGAGTAATGAAGCGAGGTTCTGTGGCGTGGTGTACATGCGTTGCCTTGGCACTATTTCGTTAGTTTTATGTATAGCAAAATTGATACGATGGGACATGTTTCTATGAGTAACATAAATCAGAGGTGGTATTCTGAAAAACATGATATGCATGTTAAGTATGGCGTCACAAATTACCATGTTTTTAGCGCGCTTCTGGCTGTTGCGCTAACTTGACATGTACCAAACATGTAATGGGTGAGTAATTCTATAACGAACAATAATACAGTTATGAATAAATATTTACAATTTTAACAAGCATTCATTTACAATTATAACGAACAATAATGGCAGTCGTGCATGCATGCATGTCATCTCCACGATAATATACATGTTATGACCATGTGCGCTCGCTGACGCAATAGTAGAATAATATAAGTCAAAACTGATATTGCTTGTCGCTGGTGTATGACGAACATACACAATGGGTTCAACACGAAAATTATGATGTTCAGGTAATGTATGTATGACGTCCTTCTGGTGCGTTTGCAGCCAGTTCAACAGCTTTATATGCTTCAAAATTGGTATTGCAAGGAATCACAGTATCAAGAACATAATGTCACGTGGTAGCCCTAAAATCATAGTGTTGACGTCATCTACATTAAGATTAGCATTAGGTTTAGACTTTGAACCTTTCTTGATCGATAAAAACGGTTAAAAATATAACCCATGAGGCTTCGTTAGACATCTAGACAGGCATGACAGGTTCAATTCTTGAAAAAAATTCTTTGTTACTTTTTTTAACATTTTCCGACCTTTCCGTCACTACTTGCAAGTTTTTGAACAAAACAACAGAAGCATTCTCTGAGGATTGTCTCGAACAACAACAACAAAAAACCTTTTTTGTATTCGGTGAACAAGATCAACTCCTTTTTTGTGAAATAATCAGCAACAAGACATAACCCTACACTTCTCTTGTCTTTATCTTCAAGACTACACATAATGACATTGGCGCATTCAAATACACTCAGCGAACGCTCATCGTCCGTCACGTGAACCATTAAGGTGACCATTTCACTAATGCTGAGCAATAGTGTTACACCAAATTTTTACAAATTCTTTGATATGTGGGGTTTAACGTCCCAAAAGCACCATAAGATTATGAGAGACGCCGTAGTGGAGGGCTCTGGAAATTTCGACCACCAGGGGTTCTTTAATGTGTACCCGAATCTGAGTACACGGGCCTACAAGATTTCCGCCTCTATTGGAAATGCAGCTGCTGCAGCCTGGTTTGATTCCGCGACTTGCGGGTTAGCAGCCGAGTACCTTAGCCACTAGACCACCGTGGCGGGGCGAATTTTTAAGAATTACTGAAGAGCTAACGGCGAACTGTAGTGTGGAAGAAGCGATGGTAGAAGATTCGGCGAGTGGTGTAGAATTAGTAATTTTTTACTAAGTTTCTATGGTGGACAGCCAGGCCACGTATAGCAAAACAAAACAGGACAACAAAATCTGCGGGCAAAGAATTGAGCTTTGCCGACGCAATAATACCGGAACAGACTGCATATTCTCAGCCTTAGCTCAAAAGTTTGCGTCGAACCTAGGAACAGCACTGTTAAAAAAGGTAGCCTTGGCGAGGACTGTTTCTAAACATGTGACGAACGATGAGCAGTCGCGGTCACTTCCGCAGTGTGGGCTCTCTGGACAGCCCGTAGTTGTGGTGGTAACTCTGAACTTCGTAAGGGCAAGTCTCAATTCTCTTCTGTGAGTCCACTCTGGCCCCATAATGTGGGACACCACCGGCGCATATGTTTGAAGTTACTAACCACACCACAATCAAAACAAATAGACGCAGAAGCTTCCGAGGAGACGATGCTGAGGAAAGATAAACTTAGATAGGACCTTGCCTAGGGCATTCTAAATTTAATGACTTGAAACGTAGACAACTCGATGTGCGGAAGAATAAATGGCAACTTACTTAACTGGTAGTGTTTAGCCACTTCATTGAATGTAAGTAAAGAGTCCCTACACAGCGCACTGCCAACCTGCAGACTTACACCTCTCCAGCGCGGAGAGCTAGTGTATGTGTCCCGGAGTGAGCAGTCCTGTACAGGTTTACGAGGGAGTCCAGTAGGTATTCGAGATGACGATTAACTAGGTAATATGTGAATACATTGTCCTATTTTCAAGAACTTTAGCTATTTATCACAGACGAAACGAGGGGCAAAAGCCCTAATTACCAACCTTGTGCCGGTGAAGGTTTTCTACCTACTGTCGTTCAAGAGGGCAACGGCCACAGCCAACTGCTTGGCTTTTGAGAAATTACAGTCCCTAAGTGACGCAGCATTGGTAGCAGAGTCCAAATTATTGACGGATATAACTGAAAACCAATTGGAGCCACCCTACTGAGCGGCATCGACAAAACACACTGAATTAGTATCGGTTCCGATACTCTTAAGAATCGTGACGACCCTAGCCCTGCACCTGCCTATAATGGATGGACGTTTTGTACGAAGGGGGAGAGCTGGATGGCGTATGCTATTCAACTGACTGTTGAAGACAGCTATCATCTACAAGCGCAGGGCTGATACCTAGGACGGACAGAATTCTGCCTAGCAGCTGGCCTAGACGACAATAGCACCAGCTGCGCGGTCTCTTGGGTATCAATGATCTTCATAACATAACATTCTTCATAATAACAAAATCCTTTCATTAGACAACCTCGTTAAATACAATTTATCCATAGTGTTATTTAAAATAATGAAGAACCTTGCTCCAGTAAACATATTTCCAGACGCTGTTCTAGTAAACACCAACCGAACAAGATTTGCAGCTAACAACAATTTATTATTGCCATTAGTCCATACTAATTATGGAAAACACTCTGGTTATTTCACGTCCTTATCAACCTGGAAGTCTTCCCCTTAACGCTAAGCAGTCTTCATCATTAGCTATTTTTAAAAACACATTATTTACAAAACACATTCTGTTGGATACCATAGAATTCTAAGATGTGCATTATTATCTACACCTGTTCATATTCATGCACTCTTAATGGTGCCACAGCCACTCATGTTTTTCTTGCTTTTTTCGTTCCTCTGTTCATTTCGTCAATAATGTTTGGGTTTTTCTTTTATTTTTTATATGTTCTTTGCAGTGTTTTGTTGTACTTATGATTGTAAAATTTGTTTTTTTAGTCTGTATTCCTTTTATTTGTATAGCTTATTCCACGTTGCTGCATTTTACTTGTGCATTTTTATCACATTTCCTGCCAGGAGGTCCCCCTTCAGCCAAGTGCTCTGGGACCTCCTCCTGTATGTTTATGTAAACATGTATGTTTTGTACGAAAGTAAAAATAAATAAACTGAAACTGAATGATCTCCTCTGGGGTGTTATCGACTTCTTGCTATATAAGGCGGTACGACCTTTTCCGCGTGGGGATCACCAACTCCCTCTTTATGATTTTTCTGATCAGAGTTTCTAGCTTCCACTTTTTGAATCCGTACCAAGAGTGCATGGCAGCAATTTGAGTAGTACGACTCATAAAGAATACATAAAGAATCCCAGTAAATTGAACCTGAGTGCTTTTTCGTAATCAAAACCCTAATAATCAACATGATCATGTGCTCGGTCTTAGTTGATATTTTACCAATGGTTCGATCATTGTACCCGTTTGATTCTATTATCATACCCAGCCTTCGAATCACGTGCACCCTCGAAATGGGTGGCCACATCAGGTGCGAAGCATAATGTCCAGCTCTGTTTTTGGCTTCCAGCACTTTGGCTTCACTCTTTTTCTAGGAAGATCCGACTAACTCGAGCAGCACATCAGGTCTGTGCGAGCAAGGAAGAGCTTCCTCTGATTGATGACTTCCTGAAGTTACAATCTTGACTTTCCTTTTGCTAATTTCCGAAAACCAGATGATTATATCATCAGCGGAAAGCATATGCTGATGCCCTTCATGTGAGGTAGCAATGTGCATATCTTGCACAAAATGATGTTGAAAAGAAGTGGGGATATCGTCGCTTTTTGTGGCATACCTTTAAGGTCTAGTGCTAAAGAAAAGGATTTGAGGTCCCCGATTATAAGCGTGGCCTTTCCAGATTCAAAGAAAAGAGCTGACGCATCTTTAAGAGGTTTTGCCCAGCCCTAGCTTTAAGTTTAAAATAAGCGAGTGAGAAGTGTTGTCAAATCTATTCTTTTTTTATATCAAGGCCTCTAGGATGCTTCTTACGTCTTTTTTGTTTACGTCTATGACCTGATGTTGCGGATTTTTGAGGAAAAAAAAGATTAAACTATTGACCGTGGATAAGAAACGGCGTTTGGGCACATGACTGGTTAACCATCTGCTGAGAATGCTTCCGTAGCTCTTTAGAGAATTTTCGCTTAGTGACAGATGAGCTGAAAAAAGTTGAGGAATGAGCAAAGAAAATTTTGTTTGAATTGAACCTGGAACTCCCGTATAAATGCGTAGCGATGACTTATGGGTTATACAAGAAACCAATCTTCTCGATAAAGACCCACCTGCAAAAGTGACCTTCGCGCGCTATTGTTTCTGAGAGAGGCATGTCGCCGCTAGTTGTTTCAACCTTTTTGCAGAAGCCTCCAGAAAAACTAAAGGCGAAAGATCATTTTGTAATTAAGGATTCCGAAGAAATCGTCGAAGATTTATTTCTTGGAAAGTTAGAAGGATGCACGGCATTCAGTGAAGACTCAATAGATGCGTTGAACTGAAACTCCCTGCAAACAGGGTCTGGTCAAATGTGAGGCCCACGGGACGGCTTATGCTCTCTCATAGTAGAGCACCTGGTGCTCTAAATAGGGAACCACTTTTTCTAAAGAAGTGGAGATTTCCACTACTCCCATCGACAGCGAAACTTATGAGTTCTATGAAGAATTATATAACAAAAAAACGATAAGCAAGAACTATGAATTGATAGTGGTTTGAACGTAGATAAGTTTTAGAGTTACTGATTGATATTTCATTTGCACTCTACCTTCATTGTGTGGGAAAAAAGAATGATGGTACACAAAGCGGGTCCGCAAAAATGCTAGGACCTAAAGCTTCGCCTTCGGGAGTTAAACGCGATAGTGCCTTCCGTGCCGTTCGTAGGACGTATTTCATACACTCAGTGCTTGAACCTTTTTAAAATTTGCTATGCGTGCACCCACAATATGTGGCTTTAGGGGATTGGCGCAGTAGCGTTGGTGTCGTTTGTAGTGGGATACCAGCTTTCAACCGTGGAGCCGTTATGATATTTGCATATTCTGATGCCCATTGGTAACGAACACTTGTACCACGCATTGATACTGTAAAATTTCATGTTGCATTGGGGAGCATGTATACAGGACGCATGTGTTTGTGATCATGAAAGCTACTTTCACTGCATTTCCAAGCAGAGAAGTTTTTGTTTCGCTGTTTTCACAAGCAGAGGTGTGGCCGTGTGCTAGAAAATTCACTTGCCACGTAAACGATCCGGATTAGACTCCCACTCGGTCTCAAAAAACCATGGTTAGGTCCTCACTCTGCTCCAGTGCTTTTTATTTATTTTTTTATTCATTTGCATCGTTTCCGACTTTTTGCTCAGGCGTAAGATTCTGATTTTTCGCTCACAACCAACGATACCGACGCCAACGCCGGAATTTCTGTGAAACGAGCTCTTTTATCGCACTAACAAAAAAATCATTGCGTCCATGATGGCACCACAATTTAGCGACATTTCTCAGGGAAAGTTGACTGGAATCTCGTAAGGAAGCTCGAGAGGTAGGTTGTTCGTGCCACTCGATACGTCAATGAGAATCTGATTTTAGTGCCTAAATGTAAAAAAAGACGCCTCCCCGGTGGTCTGGTTGATAAGGTACTCAACTGCTGACGCGCAGGTCCCGGGATCGAATCCCGGTTGCGGCAGCTGCATTTTTTATGGAGGCAAAAGTGATGTAGGTACGTGTGCTCAGAACTGGGTGCACGGTAAAGAACCCCGGGTAGTCGAAATTTCAGTAGTCTTCCACTACAGAGTCTCTCATATTCATATGGTGGTTTTGGAACGTTAAATTCTACATATCAGTCTATCTAAATATAAAAAAGAATTGTTGTGCCTAAGTAAAAGTAGTAAATGAACGCTTCTATGCCATGTGCACTTTATTCAGTTGCAGCCTAAGAATAAATGTGCAAGCTCTGCCCACAGTGGTCACCATCCCAGCCGCGCTGAATTTGTTTTAAAAAAATGTGGAACGCTTCACGATTTTGCGTGTAATGCGTGTTTTAAAAAAAAAAGGTTTAACGATTTCGAGTACTTCGTACTCAACTATGAGAGAGCACTGAGCCGTCCTGCTAAAAGCCCTAGGAGGTGAAGTGTGGTTAGCTTTTCGTCTTCTTTCAGTTACTTCTATTACTTTTACCACCACTCGGCAGTGAGTTACTGGTCACGTCAGGCAGAATCGACGTACTTCAGTCGTACGACTTGCCCGTACAGACACGTGTTTTATTCACTAGTTTGCGGTCAAAAACTTTCTCTTGTTTGCAAATTTTATCAAAAGTTTCGACTTCACTGTTCTGCCAAACGTAATGTTTTAACAAAGAACGACGAACTTTTGTTCTATGAACAAGCGTAGTATTTCATTCCAAGAGAAAAGTGCTTATGGTTAGAAAGGAAATCGCCAATCACTGCTCTGTTTCACAGATTATTGACGGGCGCGCAGCAGTACTGAGGGCGAAGCGGATAATTATTCTTAGGTTAAAACTGACTATAAGGGTGGTATACAAAATATCATTACCCTGTAGTAAAGTATATATCCAGCAAATGGGATGCTCTCTCTATGGCTAAGAGAGCACTCTAAAATCTTGAATACCTACACGTATGACGATCTGCCTTCGAACTGCCACACATGTGTGTTACCACCACTGTTCAGAGGCTCTAGAGTCTTCTTCATACAAAGTGATCAGACAACAACAGAACCCCTGCAAGCCCTCTAGAATATAAAAGTAGAAGCGTCGTGCATCAGGCAAACATTGGTTTATGTCCATGTAAAAGAAAGCCTAATCAGCAGTATGTTTGACTGACGTGATCTTTTGCCACGCCTTCGCAGTGTCTTGTGCGTGATTTTTTCTCTTTGCACTGTTATGGCCCCTTGCCAGTCCCTCTGCGCGTCTCAATATGCTTACCGTAAATAATTAAGTAATCTGAATAACGTAATGAGTCTACAGTTAACAGTAAGCGCTTGTTTTGTGTTCTGCTATTCTCGTCTTGTCCGTCTGCGCACTGTTTTCGCCCGTAGTGTATCACCGACTCGCTCAACTGTCATACTTGCGTCTTTCGTGCTGTTGCTTCATTTCGTTTTGACAACGGGTGCGCATGCTAGCTCCCGAGGAAGCATGTAAACCACAAGTAACGTTCTTATCGAAGAAAATTGAAAACGTACTGACACTGCCATTATGTCGTGCTCAGAGGACATCGAGAACACACTCAATGTTTTTTTTGTGTGTCCCAGCAAACAAATGACAATGTTCTCTCAAGCTAGAGAGCAAAGTTATTCTTCCTGCCAAGCTGTGAAATCTATCTAGGTTGAGCATTAAATAAATTGAACATTAAATTAATTACGCCGACCACGGCATGAGATGCATTTTCAAAGAAGGGCAAACATATTCCTGACAGATTTCTTATTAGAGACTGGGCTGGACAAGCGCTTGTGATATACAGGCAGGGGTTGACATATATGAAATGATGCGCTAGTGCACATACTGAGTGTAAAAATAAAGATGTGCGTCTGAACTTTTTACGACAGTGTGAACTGCTGCAAGCAAACTGTACATTGACATGTTATTTGAACTAGTTTCAGGGTGCTGTTCTGCGTGTTTGCTGATTGTTCATTTATGACTACTATTCAGTATTATTCTTCTTATTATTTTCGCTGCAGGAGCTAATATTACAGAGCAGCCGCCGCCTGGTACTGCCTGTTGGCCCCAACGTGGGAGACGCCCCTATACGCTCTTAGCGCGCCCTGCAAGACTGAGATAAGGTTTCCTTTTTCTTTTTTTAATTCATAACAGAGGCAATATGGACCTCCACCTCTTCACAGCAAAACAGTTAGAGCAGAACAGAATACCATAGTAGAAAGTTTGGCGTCGTTTTGTGCCACACACGTGTGTCACCGCTGCGCCAACGGAAGGTATTTAAGTTCGGTTATTGGCGGATGATATTCATGTATGCGAGAGACGGAAAGACATGTGTTTAATACGGCACTTCTGGTACAAATATCATGCCCTGAGATTGTACGAGGCAGTTGGGCTGGAAGATAAAAATGAATAAATATCATTTACTGCGGGGTTTTCTTTATAGTCGTCATAAACATATTCAAGCAGGTGCTATTGTCTTTTACACATACTGCTTCTCGAGATACATGACAAACGGAAACGGAGCGCCTAGTCTTTTCTCGCCTGGTAGAATGCGTACCTATAAAAGTTGATGGGGCTAACCTGCGTTTATTTTGCTGCCTTTTTTTAATCTAGGAGGTACAAGTAACAGGTTCCGGCATTGTTCTTTAGAGATGAGAGTGCCTACTAGGCGCATTGCCACGCATATGGCCAGAAAAAATACTTTGCTAATAATTATGCTAGGAACAGGTAATATAGCTGTGCATGGAATATAAAATATTACGGGAAAAAGTCACATAAAGGGAGATGGTGAATTGGGCCAGTGGAATTACGTTGATAATTGAACATTTTTAAGCGCACCAAAAACAGACGGACAGAAGAGACTACTGACAAGGACAGCGCTTGCATTTTTAGCGCACTTCAACAAAATCTTATGAAGGGTGCTAGCTCTGGCAAACTACAGCAAAAAAAAACACATACACACAAAAAAAAAACGTTGCGCAAGAACGGACGTTGAGCGCAGAACTTTCAACATCTATTAGAAAGTTACACTTATATTTACATTGTCATACGAAGACTTTATCATTGGGCAATAGTACGTGATGCATTCCTTCATCAGTAATCTGTAGGAATAATTTGTATAGCTTCTTTTCGTGACTAAGTTGTAGAAATATACGTGCAATACTCCTAAAAAAATTTGCTGGGCTTTAAACGTTAGCATCATCGTAGACGTTCCGTTTGTTGTGTTTTTTTTTTGAAATCAAGTGCATTAGAATTATGTACCAAGAAGCCCAACTTGCCACTTTACACAAGAGCAGTTGGCGGGGTGGCATGGTATTGCCTTTCTGAAAAAAAAGTTAACAACTTACACTGACACGGCCGAACAGCCACACAAACACAGGGCAAGCTGTCAAGTGAGTTTACAGTGAAGAAACAAAGGTATATACTTGGCGCACAACATCTGGTCTAAGCAAACATGTAGAAATCTATGAAGATAAGCCAAAGGTACGCTCACTAGTGTGACACGTGTCCTCTTACGTCGGGGCACACTTATTTCTCGCGTTAAATGAATGGATGAGATTTAGGTATGTGTCTATAACCTAAACTCACCAAGGACACTTTTCATGCATAATGAAAATAATGTGTAAATATGACAAAATGTGCAAGATAGTTGAGCTGCCACTACAATGTCTGCCACTACAAGCAAAATAACAATCTACATGACGTATCTAGTGTCCTTTTCCTTTTTACTGTACAAACTTCTCTTTGACATTTCTATCCTTCTCTCCTACTTTCCGACATTTAAGAAAAAAAATTCAACGAGCTGTAAAATCACAAAAAGTATTACCGTTCTACATTCACTCAATCCGACTTTCAAGTCTCTGTTATACAGAAGGAATATGTTTTTCATACTACTTTGCTTTTGCAGTTTACACTGCAGTGGAGCTGTCGATCGTCTCAGTGGTAAGCTTCATGTGTAATCGCATGCACTAAGCGGTTGTTAAACTCTGTCCACTAAGAGCTTAAACCTTACGCAGAACGAGTAAATAAATTTATAAGCTTGATATGCCGGTATTCCTCGTTGCTTCTGACGCTTCTTTCTCAAACTTTGTTCATACCGAGGTTTTTTTTAGTAGTTCAGAACTTCACCTCCCTTATGATTAAGAAACTGTGATTTCAGGTGCTTTACATAGCGCATCCTGACTCAATCCCAACACAAAACCTTTAAAATGAACAATTTGAAAACAAAATAAACAATTGATTTCAACTTTAGGATACCTTTTTATCAGATTATTAAAACTGCTTTATGCCTGGGTCACCTAAGACTTTAGAGAAGTATTTTTGTGACAGAAATGACGTTCACAAATATAAAAATGTTCTTGCGCCCCGATTCCTACCTCCAACTTCTTGTAGTGCAGCGGTAAGCGCCCGATTCTCTACCAAATCGGTTATCGAAGAAGACGAAGAGAACTTCACAAATGCGCCATTTATCTCCTACTCACTTTCGTTCACTCAATGCTCTCTGTTCTTTGTGCGTGGTGGTGCCTGTGAGCTAGCACCAAAAAAGATTGATTCGTCAATGACTCTGTTAAAGCTTGTCGTCCAAGATTGAGCGCCGGTGCACTTTCCCCTCAAAGAGGCCTGTCGTATACTTCGTTCAACTAAGTGCAATAATCATCATCTGCTGAGGCATAGTCATTCCCCAGAATACTAGGAGGATGAGTTAGCTTCACCTCAAGAGAAAAAATCTACACAGTGATGGGTCTCGGGACAAGTCGTCTTTTCAATGGCTAGCCTGGCTTCGATTCTCGGTGCATGCTGTACCCGCGCTGCGCTGCACAGTCACGCAGCTGCATGATTTCTTTTTCAATTAGTGTTACTTCCATTAGTGCATAGTGAAAGATGCATTATCAGGTATCCATACATTCTTATATGTTTTCGCGAAATCTGTAACAAAATTATTTCACTGAGATGAATTTTATGAAAATCCAAATATTTCCTCTTGGTGGTTATGTAGAGGAAAAGAAGAGAAAAGTGCTGCCTGTAACTGTCAATCATGACACCTCAGAAGGTAAGCACAAGGATGTGGTGAAGAAAACGTTCGTTCAACCTCCTTCAGCACGCGCTCGAACTTTTTGTCTGGAAAAAATTTTCCGAAAAAACTTGTCTGGAAAAGCCGCCGAGAAGGCCGGAGAAATTATTCGCAGAAGAATGATCGGCCAAAGATGGGCATTAGAAAGACGGGAGCACGTGAAGCACTCGAAGCCCACGGGTGGGAGTCCAGTTGGCCTGAATGTGGTCACAGTACAGCCACTTAACACCCCCCCACAAACCACGTACCGGTGAGTCCGTCGGCTGGAGCACGAGCACAGCACGAACTTCCACAGCAAGTGCGGTCATCACTGCTTCTTTCTGATCGTCGAATGAGGCCGGCGTATCCAGAGAAGAGAGTGCAGTGGTCTTCGAGCGTGATAAGGAGGCAGGCGGACTCGTAGGACAGTGAGGGGTTGTTCCCGACGTCCAACGGTCAACACTGGCGACAGCATCATGGAAGGAGCGGCCTATCACTATTATCGCACTGCCACGCTGGCCGATGTTTTTACAGCGTTATTGCCTTGCTCCATCGCTTGGCGGCGTGTCATGGGGCCATCCGAAGTGGCAAGAATCACATCGGACTTGTGCTAAATCTGTCAGGAAAGGCAGTGCTGCTCATTGGCTAGATGTTTGCCGCTGCAGTTAATGCAGCGAGGGCACTTTGAAGGGCATGATCCGTTCGGGTGGCTGTCACCACAACGGAGGCAGTAGTCATAGCGCGAACAGGTGTTCGTGGCGTGGCCAAACTAGCCACCACAGGTGCACTGCAGGGCGGAGGAATCGGCCTGAGTTGCTTCAAGAGCATCTCGTCTGAGGAAACTGCAGCTCCGTCGAAGGTAACTGTGATGCACTTGCCACTGCATATACAAGGCACGACATGTACGGCCCATTCGAAGTTTGCAGCGATGTCTGCGCCGACCAAGTCCTCGCCGACCCTGTAGACTACGCCCACATAAATGTTGTCCACAAGGAGGCTGTCATCAAGAAGCTTGGGTTTTGCTCAGGTGTCACGTCCCCGGCTAAAAGATTTCGATGAAGTTTGACACAGATCCGCCTAGTGGCGGTGAATACGGACGAAAATTATACGTTGGCATCGACAGACACGGCAAGGAAATTTGGTTTCTTACCCACTGGTCTGTAAACTATCGTGCCACGACGCTTCCACACAGTTATGGGGGATGCAGGGGAGACAGACTCGGGCACAAAGGTTGTGTTGACTTCGGTGGCCTGGTTAAGAGAAAAGGTTGGAGAGAAGGAGAAGAGGCTTGGAGTGGTGATTTCATCTTGCGCGCTCGTCATTTCCGACGTTGTGGAGCACGAGGCTGATGTGTCCCGCTTCCTGGAGGAGCTCGAGGTGGACATTATGGTGGCCGCCAATTGGTTATTTCCACTCAAAAAGAGGTGCTCTGGGTAGAGCTGTCCTCTTGCGCGCCCGCGGGCGATAGTAGTGATTGAGTCACCGCGTCGGATTGACTTCAGATGGCACTTGTGGTGGTGACAACATTCGCTGATTTCGCCGGCTTTGGGCGGGCTTGCATGTCAGGTTCCTCCCGTATGGGTTCTGTCTGCTTTTTCCTCTCTCTCTTGGGAGCAGCTGCTTGCGTTCTATGTCTAAGCTGGGCAACAGCTTTGGTTCTCCGCTGCATTTGGTGTCATACAGTGCCGTCGAGACCTGCTTTCATGTGTGGCGGAAGTACAGAGTTTGAGTTCAGCTCCTTGGGAAAAACTTCAAGCCACCGGGTCTCCGTGTTTAGCCCTAAAAAGGGCTGCGCTTACGGAAGCCCAAAAAGAAAGTCCGAAAAAAAATAGTAGCCCTGAAGCTTCGCCTCTAGGAGCAGAACTCGATAGCGACATCGTGTTCCCAGGGCGTGTTTGGAACTTTTTCTTGTTCTTGTTCACCTATTGATCGTGGCGCATACCCACGATAAACTCTTAGTTTATGAAACCTTTTCGAATTTGCTATGCACCCACTAAACGTGGCCTTAAGGGAATGGGGTCAGTAGCCTGTGTGCCTTTTGTAGTGGGATACCAGCTTTCAACCATAGAGCCATCATGATAATCACATATTCTGACACCTGTCGGCAATGGACGCTTGTACAACGCATTATTACTGAAATATTTCATGTTGCCTTGTGAAGCATGTATACCAGACGCGTGTATTTGTGAAGCATGAAAGCTACTTTCACTGAATTTCCAAGCAGAGGATGCTCTTTTTAATGATTTCACAAGAAGAGACGTGTCTGGTGGTAAAACATCCGCTTGCCATGCAAACAACCCGGATTCGATTTCCAGTCGGACCCAAACAACCCTGGTTCAGTGTTCACTCTTCTCTAGGGTTCATTTATAAATTATTTATTTTATTTGTATGGTTCTCTATTTTTGGTGATGCATAAGCTGATGATTTTTCGCTCGCGACCAACGATGCTGACACCAACGCCAACACCGTTTTTTCAGCGAATCGACCTCTTTCTCGCTATCGCGTTAGAAAGAAACTAGGGCTGCGCAAGGAAAAAAAGGGTACTCTGACGGTGAAAGCTCAGACCGATCTCGGAATGCGAAGGCTGTAAAAGCTTGTTAAATGATAGTCGACGGATACATAAAAATTCGGGAGATCCCTAACTGTCGCCATTAAGAGTTGAACGTGATAGCGGCATCCTGTTTCTACTGCGCACTTCAAACACTTTATCGGCGAAATGTTTTCGAGCCTACTATGCATACACTCTGTGGCCTTGAGGGAATAGGCGCAGTAATGTGCGTACCTGTAGTTGGTGACCGACTTCAAGCCTGAATTCATTATGATAATCACTTGTTGGGACACCTATTGGTAGTGTATTAATGTAGCACCCGTTACTACTGCCAAATTTTATGTTTTATTTTGAAGAATGTACAAAGGACACGTGTGTTCTTAAGGCATGATTGTTATTTTCACTTCATTTGAAAGCAGAGGAAGTTTTTTTTTTACTGTATTCACAGCAGACGCATGTAAGTGTGGTTGAACACCCGCTTCCCACACAAACAAATCAGGTTTGATTCACACTCGGCCGCAGAATTTTATATTTATTTTATTGGCATCCTTCTTTATTTTTTGGTCATGCACAAGATTCAAATTTTTCGCTCACAACCAACAAAGCCTACGCCTAAATTTCTTTAAAACAATCCCGTTAATTATATCACGTTAAAATTGTTCTAATTATGCGGAGTTCTAATAAGCGGTTGGGCGCTAGTATGAAAAGACAACTATCATGCTGCATGAACAAAGCACAAAGAAGTTATCTCTGGATTTGTTACCGAGAGTTAGGCTCGTCTAAACGTTTGTTCCAAGTGATTTTATTTTGTTGTTACAGAGCTGTAACAACAAAAAAAGTTGATTGCCATGCAGCATCAACCTCATGAATATATTTGAGCACAGCCTTAGTGTCGTAACCTATGGTGCTCTTAAAACCTAAAACTGTTTAACTACTTGGTAGAGGTAAGAAAAACAAATTGAAAAACACATAACCTCTACATTGAATTCACTCGCATTTTCTTTGTAGCTACTTCAAAAGCATCGTTTGAAACTTGCGTAGGAGTTCCAAGTTATCATCCGAATTCGCATTTGCTGGAGTTATGTTGCTGTTCGGTTCTATTGAAGCTTGGTTTTGTTTGCTTTTACGACACATTGAGATCACTTTGGGCTGATTTCTGTGAGGAATCATCAAAATCAGTTGCACCACATTCGAATTTACTGTTGTGGTTACCCGCTCATTCAAATAATTTGCGCCCTTAGATTGCGCAGGGTTGCGCAGGGACGAGTGCACCTATTTGAGTTCGGAATCGATTGTTTTCTCGATTGAAAGCTGTCAAAATTAGCGCAATTTTACTTTTGAAATGTACATTACGAAAAGTATGCTAGTTTAATCGTACCCTGAAATGTAGCCTACGACGTCTCCCATAGTCATACGGTGATTTTGGGACGTTAATCCCGCATATGATCATCATAAGAATGTAGCCTACCTGCGATGCATAAGGAGCCTCAGAATATTATCTATGCCTGTAAGTTGACGATATAATATGGTACTTCCTGTCAACATCAAGACACTATTATTTCATTTACAACACTTTGCTGAACGACTAATTAGGGTATCACCCTAATTAGTCAGCTGTGGCATTTTAAGTAATGCCACGCCCTGAATGTCTCCAGGAGAAATTAAATATAAAATGCCAGGTGCAGATAAGCGAAATGAGTTGTACAATATCCGAAACTGATTGATTCTCCTCGAAGTTATTTAAAAATAAATCAAGAAACTGAATTTTATGATACGTGAAGCTATATGGTAGGTACAAAATATTTTAATACGATAAAGACTATGAACACTCTCGACGGGTTTTCGCCGTTCGGTCGGCATTGTCATTGACGTCGCCATCGCCGTCATGTTTTGCATTACGCCGTTCATTGTGTGTTCATTATTCTTTTTTAGCATTACCCCATTCATCGTGTGCTAACTACGGGCAAACACATGCGCTCGGTAGTGATGCAAGTGGCTAAAGCAAAGATCAAACTAACCGGCCCGATTTTATAACTTGGAGGACACATGTGATAACATTCCCCCGAATGTTCGCCCTGCTGAAAAATGCTTATGCCAAATGGGAACGCCCCGCACACCTTTAAAATTGTATTCACATGAAGAGCAAAAGCATAATTTCATGCTGGAGATTGTGTACTGCGTCACCATACGTCACCCAATCCTGCATTCATACTACGGTCCACGCGGAGCGACTCGGAGAATGACGGAAGCCAAAATCATAGTTAGAATCTTCGGGTATCAAGCGAGAAATTCTCGCTGGTCACGTGAAAGCTGCCCTTTCGTGTGAATGCTGGGTGCAGAGGGATCTGAATAACGTCACATGTCAATGACTAATTCAGCCGCGATAACGGCTGTTGTGTGAAAACAGCTTAATGAATGTGAAATGAATAGGAGAACCGAGGTGGGGGTCTCGCTCAAGTTGCAACTGTGAACTTTAATTTTAAAGACGTGGTCGCGATCGCTGGCGTTTGCGTTCTCGAGACAGGCGTCAGCAATGAGCCTGTATGCTCTTCTACGTTATGCACTCTCAACGTGAAGACACTGCGAAAAGAG
The DNA here is from genome assembly GCF_043290135.1 of Rhipicephalus microplus. Classification (NCBI taxonomy): domain Eukaryota; kingdom Metazoa; phylum Arthropoda; class Arachnida; order Ixodida; family Ixodidae; genus Rhipicephalus; species Rhipicephalus microplus. The sequence goes on along the minus strand of NC_134707.1, from coordinate 32,442,210 downwards.
CTTCCCTTCCTCGAGCGGTAACATTCTCTTACATCAGCGTTTCGTATAGTTACGTTGTATTGTATCCACAAGAGTCAGCTGTCAGCCTCACTTTGTATAATATTACAATTTCTAACGACGGCATTCATTGATTTTTCTTGTGATGAAACCTTGTTCTTTTTGTTGTCTCTTTTCAGAAAGCATTACAACAAAGAGAAGTGAAATATCGATCCGTCTCCACGCCCTATATGACACCGCTTTCAGTAAAGAGCATTACAAGATCTATAAAACATTGAACATAACAGGTTATTTCCAAACTCTATTCAGAAAGGTAAATCAGTTACAAAGTTTCTTACCACCGTTCTGTTGTATCAGTGGTTATTACATCTCGGTTTTGTTGCCTTAGCTCAAATTTGATGAAAAACCCCACCATGTGCCTTCGCTTTGTATAATGTACAATAATGTGTAAACAATGCAGATACAGCTAAACAGTTCAACTTTACTCCACTTCGTGACAAGATACAAGTGCCATAAATAGCTTGATGCACTAACTTAGCAGTAATCCTTGCTTGTCACAATAATCGCATAAGATGTGAAACAGTGCAACAGAAAACATTAAGGAATAAACGACACGCGAAGTATATAGGCAAAAATTTATATACTTAGTTTACTGTGCGACTTACTGCTCTGACAATACTGTCAAATGGCCTGTCTCTTGGAACGATAATGCGATGTCAGAGACAATCTTTGCAAGTTAGGCGTAGGAGATGGTATTACAAATTATTATGATGTTAATGGGAAGAAACAAGACTGAACGAAAAGGTAACTTGCCTTAGGCAGAGACCAACAGGCGACCTTCTAATAACGCATTATTCGAAGGTATTACGTTCGGTCCTTGCATGAGGCAAGTTATCTTGCCATCTACTTTTCTTTTTCCCACTTACTTTGCAATTACCTTTAATACATATGCTATACATTCCTTCGCATGCTTGTCTGTTATATCTCAATAATATTTAGTCTAACAAAAAAAAATAAACCCTAAGTTATACACTCAACCCGTTTGGTAGTTCTATTTGTAGTGAGCACCACTAAATATTGAAGTCTTTTTTCTAAACTCACAGGGCTGGAGTTTATTATTGCGTGGTTTTTGCTTTTCACCATTTCATGTATTTAGTAATATGGATATTTAAAGAAAGCTGCTAAGCAACAGCATTTCGCATAGCTTTTATTCTTAGCATATACATTATTGTTGAATATTGAGATCGTAGATTTATAATGCTACCTTTGTCCGCCTCTGCGCACTTTTCGCATGTCTATTTGCAAAGCACCGTACAGCGTTATCGCGATTGCAGGTGTGAAGTAATGTTTATTTTAGCGTTTCCTTGAAAAAGATGACGCCTACTTATGGGACATCCCAAGTACACACAACAATATTTCTGATTAGCGTTGCTCCAAAAGGAAGAAAAACAGCTGTACTCGTTTGCTACAAAAAAAGTAGAGTACGACAAAGTTAATGGCTGCGCTAAATTCAGCAGCAATTCGATGGAGGAGGAAATGTTGTAGGCCCATGTGCTCAGATTTGGGTGCACGTTATAGAACCCCTGGTGGTCGAATTTTCCGGAGCCTTCCACTACGGCGTCTCTCAAATCATATGTTGGCTTTGGGACGTTAAACTCTACATTTCAATCAATTAAATTCAACAACAAAATCTTGCTTGCATTTGCTGATCATTTGGTGAACTGGAAAGCATGGGCAACTTTACTTCTAAGTATTATTTAAAGTTAAATGGTTCCTCTAGTAAAATTTTCAGTAATTTTTATGAATCTCTTCAGTGAAACCAGAAAACGCCTTATGTAAATAGCATTTGCCTGTTTTGTAATATTCTTTACAATATCGCAGGTGGAAAACGCTTTTCCTGAATTATCTGCGCTGGTGAATATACAAGTAATGAACGCATCTGAGGTAAGCTCAATAAAAATTCAACGAAAACTAATGTGGCATCCAGTATCTGCTATCGGAATAAGTACCATGGTGGTTACTGCAAAAGACAGTGGATAAAGTACAAATTATGCTGGGTATGCTGGAAGCCATTATGGTCGTAGGGTACAGTGGCGGATGACATGGTGGAAATGATGGTGCAGAGTGCTAGCAAATAGGTAGATATATTGGTAGGATACTTCGCTCACTATCGTGCGAATGCTGAAAAGCCGCGAGGAAATGGTGGGGGAGGAAAACTTGGTGCATTATTATAAAAAGATATACCAAACTGTCATGGCCGCAACGACGTCATATCCGCGGGCATCAAAAGTGAAATTTCTTTTGCACTTAGGCTGTGACCATTAGCGTCACCTAGGTTATCCTCCCACATTTTGTTTTCGTGACATGACGCAGCGCCGCTACACAGTGGTCTTTGCATGACAATTATGTCTGTGCTGAAGCAGATGTTTTTTTTTATTTTGCAGACATTCATTGTGTGTTTTGTGATGTGGTCATTGACTTAAGCGAAACTTCTTGAAAGAATATTACGTGCGGTATGCGAAAAATCAGGGAGCAACGGCCACCAGTTTTTCCAAGTCCAATTCCTTTCTTGCTGAAAAAATCTGATTGGTCTTAGATTGCACCGTCCTAAATGCTTCCTTGCACCATCAATGAACAGCTTCGTAAAAGTTTCTTGAAACGCAGACTGCCGCAGCAAGAATCGAGGTGACAGTTTATGCGCATTAGGAACTCAGATCGACGGATGTCCACAAATGCAATTGTCAGCCGATGGCGACTCGCCGCGTCGATGGCGACTCGTCGCGACTGGCAGATCTCGCAAATTTACGCCACCAGCATGTTTTTTTAGAAAGGTAGATGGCTGTGAGTGCAGCTGTGCGCATGTTAAGCATAATTGTCATAGGCGAGCACATTGTTCTTTTTCATGGAAGGGGTGAAGGTTCTCTGCCTCACTCCGGTTCCCTGCCTCACTAGCAGGTCCTGGCAGGGAACCGGAGGCGCCCCCTTATATCCGCGAACCTGCGCATATTGTTGCCGTTTGCCAGCAATTCCGTCGCCAACCGAATCACTCGCTGGGCAAATTTTGCAGCTATCACCTGCTGCCACAGAGGCAAACCACAAAACAGGTTTTTCTTCTATCCCAGACATCTATTCGACCCCGCTCGACTCTCTCCACCTGCCGCTAGCCGGCACCAATTTGCCACGTTTTCATCAACATTTTGCCTAAAACTTCCGCCAAAACAGTGCTCGTTGTACACAGATACTTGGCTACTGTCACTGCTCTTAGTATAACCAAACTAAAAAATAATTGGGACTGAGAATCAATTGGGCGCGATAAGTTGTATTGGCTGATACTAACTTAGAATTTATTTTATGTCATTTGCTGACACAATATTGAGTTTAAGCCATAACTATTGCGCTCTTTTATGTTTTATCGAGATTGCAATTAGGTGAACACTCTCGGCTAGATTTTGCCGCTGGCGTCGGCGTCACTGAACCTGCATATATATTTAGATATATATATATATATAACGCTAGAAAGGCCCCACCGAGGCGGTCTACTGACTAAGGTACTCGCCTGCTGACCCGCAGGTCGCGGGATCCAACCTCTGCTGCGGCGGCTGCATTTCCGATGGAGACGGAAATGTTGTAGGCCCGTGTGCTCAGATTTGGATGCACGTTAAAGAACTCCAGGTGGTTGAAATTTCCGGAGCCCTCCACTACAGCGTCTCTCATAATCACAGGGTGGTTTCGGGACGTTGAACCCCACATATCAATCAGTAAATCGAAAACGCAAGAAAAAAATACAGAAGACTCTGGTGCGCGGTACTGAGGAGCATGTCCGTCAACGTGGAAATGGCAATCTACCACTTACCGCTTATGTTACCACTTACCACTGGTATATATAACACTTACCGCTGGTGATGGACTTCTCGGAGGGGAGCTATCGTGTTTTCAGCATTACCAGCAATATGGCGCAATGAGCGCGCGGTGGTGCGTGCTGTCAGCTCCCATGCGTACTTTGCCTTGCCAAGAGGAGTGGGTGGTGGTAAAGCCCCTGAACGCACACTCCTATCCCCTTAACTCGCGGTTGGGACCATTTATGTCTTTGCTGTTTTTGAGCTTACACCGGAACGACTCTGTTGTAGCTACTAAGCACACAAAGGTCACGGCGATCATTGCAAAGTCGCCGTTTGCGAAAAGAGCGCACTTTTCAGACACAGCGATGTAACTGAGACGCTTACTCGCGTTCATATGTACCTTGGAGTATGTTTCGTGCGTCAATTGTGTGGAGAAACGCGGGGCACGTTTCAATCTGCTTGCCATTCTGCTCTCCTCTCACCCCATTTATATCATATGGGTACCCACTCACGCGGATCATCCAGGCAACGAGGCGGCCAATTCTATCGCTCGCTATTTGGCCGACCGAGCAAGCCCGCCCCCTCCCAGGATGAATACGCGAGACGTGCTTCTCACGTACGACGACATCAAATTGCACTACCACCTCTCCCGCCTCACCTGTTCCCCCCACACCAATCCCTTTCTCAGCACAAACAACACCCGTGGAGCCAACTTCAGGTCCACAGCTTCCTTACTCCTCGACGCCTTGCCCTCTTCCACTCCGGAACGTACTCGCCGGCCTGCCGCTTATGTGGCTGCTGAATCACCAACAATGGGCACGCATTTTACTACGGTCCGGCTCACTTGCCCCTGCCTCTTGGCACCTCAGAAGTCCGCAGCAGTGGGATGCTGGTTTGTCCAGCACCAGGCCGTACCTGCAACTTCTGCTGAACCTTGGAGAGATACGTCACGGCTAGGCACTGCCTAGACGCCACAACCAGCAGCCTGAAGGCCGCCCACAACGCTGCTTTTTAATTTTTAAAATATTATTTTACTTTTTGGCCTTCTGACAAATAAAGTTTTTCACCACCACCACCACCATTCTGTACGTTACCTTCCAATATGTTGCTATCGCGTTCAGCTTCACCTTTGTGGCAAAGCTGTGACAATTGGGGGGGGGGGGGGCGAAGCTCCTTATGCCGTTGGTCGTGCGTCTGCGATATATGTAGTAGTAGTCGTAGTAGTAGGTAGCCACCTCCACGGCCGGACTAGAGGAGCGGCACACGCGCACCCTTTTCAGTTAATCATAACTATATAGATAGTTGTTTTTGATGAAATAACTTACAGAGACGAGTATTGGTGATTTAATCTCCAATAAATTTGCCTTGGATTAGATGCTTACTAAAAAACTGGAATCAGATGGACGCACTTCCAACAGTACTTCACCCGAAAAGGATTGCCACGTTAAACTCGCTGGGCATAACCTTCTTGGTTTTAGCAAGGTTTAGCGAGGGTTTGGCTGCAGTGCCATGGATATAGTGAAATAGCATATAACCAAAAACTAGACGAGTGAAAGCTGAGAAGTAGACACAAAGCGCAGACCGTAAAAAAGTTTGCAAGTGCCACCTTGCGTTTAGTCCTTGGAATGTCCGCTGGATGACGGTATTTCTGTATGCTGATTATATCATGAAAACATACGACATGGTGGTAGTTGGGGTGTTCACTAGATGAACGGACGGAACGACAGACAGACAGACAGACAGACAGACAGACAGACAGACAGACAGACAGACAGACAGACAGACAGACAGACAGACAGACAGACAGACAGACAGACAGACAGACAGATGCATGGACGGATGCACGAACGAACGGATGAATGAACGTGCGGACGCATGGACAAAATATGGACGCACGAACGATCGCACAGACGGACGCATGGAGAGACGGAAGCAAGAACGAACGAACGAATGGCCGCTTCGCCCCACTCATCATCATGCACTCTTTAGATATACTGTGACTAATTTTGTCAGAAATAACTAAAAATACTTCAGACACCTGCATAAGTAGAGTAATTCTTCATTGTTCAAAAAGAGGAAAGAAAACATGAAAGTTTGAAGGAAAAGGAAGGAAAATCATGAAGCACAATAACTGTCTCGATAAGGACGTCTCAAATGGAACACTCGCTTTGAATGGCAATAAAATTGATGGTTGGAAGTAACAGCAATGGGATAAATAAAATTAAAAAAACGGTACAAAGTTCTGACTCGCGGAGAAAAGCGCTGTATAACTGCGGTGAGTGGCTTAAAACACTCGCGTGGTTAGGTTTGAATCTTCAAGGAAGGCGACTCGAGGCGAAAGTGCAGCGCGGTGAAAATTCTCGTGGCCGGTAGGGCGGCGGAAGTCCTCAAACGCCGCAAAGGGTAGACCGACGCAGCGGTATAGTATGACGAGTCACTCCCGAGCTTCAGTAAGAAAAGGGCACTAGCAGACGACCACCTCGTCATAATTGACGTGGTTCGGTACAGCTGCACCACAGAGACGATGTTTACGTTACGAGGGCTAAACAAAACTGGACCTCAGAACTAAGAGGAGCACGTGATTGCAGCGGAAAATACAGAAGTAGATTGTGGAGGAGGGGGGCGTCCAGCTACGACCCGCGCGTCACTATGATAACGCGGTAGCTCACGATAAAGTTTCATACGAGCCGACTCAAATGACGTGGCGTAATCTGTTCGCGTAGTAGTGACGGAGTGTGCTCGCTTTGCGAGCATGTTGATTGCCTGCGATGCCTACGTGGATTGGGAGCCACTGCAAGGCAACAACAGAACCACTCGCGAAGCACCTGGAGTTTCCGAGCAACGTGCTGTGCGAGTGGTGGGCCGGAGTGTTCCTTCCTGAGCTGGCGCAGGGCACAAGGAAAACAGCAGTTAGCTGCAGAATCACCTGTTCGGCTGTGGTGAAAGAAGCAAGGTTACTCAGGCGTTGCTAGGTTTTAGTGCCGAACTCGAGGGTGATGCAGGCTGCAGCATCAGAATGGTCTTGTCAAACAGATGTCGGAAAATACGCGTTTCTTTCCGATGACGTTTTCAGTCATATGGGTGGGGGCATTCTGCGCGATGGCACAGTATCCAAGTGGCCTCCACTTGCGAAATCTCGGTGCTATTCCTCTAATAGGTGAGCCGCTGAGATGCATCTCAGTTGCTCTACATCTGATGTACGATGCCATTCACACCAAGAGCGCTGCGTGTTCACTTCAACTGAAGTACTCGTTGCAGCTCGGTGTGAGTGAAATCCTGCTCGCTAAGGGAGTGAACGTTAGCCGCAAGAGCAGGTTTGAGTGGCGGCAGGGGAGGGTCTGTGAGGGTCATTCAATGCATCGGGGCCTAAGCAGCAGGAGGAGGGAGCTTGAAGGAAGCGGCAATGAGCACAGCGTGCTTCAGGCACATGGTTCTACTCACCACGGTGGCGAGAAAAAGGAAGAGAGATCCTGGGGTTGATCACAACACTGTTGATGTGCCAGCTTCGCCGGTACTGTCACGGGTCTTGGAGGGAGGATCACACGCCCTTTCTTCCAGCTGCAGCCGTGAGCTGTTGAGTGTGTCGTCAGCACACGGCGTCCAACTAGTTGTACTCTGTCAAGGTGGCGGGGCTAAAGAGGGCAGTGCCCACCTGTGTGCACGCTACCGCCCTGCCCGGATGTTTAATACACTATAAGAATAGGGCGTTCCAGCGGAAACTACAGAGCCAGTGGTTGCACACTCGGCATGGTCCCTGATACGTGCAAAAACGTTCTCGCTCCACTGGAAACTCACGCAAAGCCCACCGCACGGCGTACTCGAGCACAGCACCATGGCTAGGTTGAGACAGCAAGAGTGCCGTCGGGTAGTGATCGGTCCTGGCCGTGTCAGAGTGTCACTTCTACTCGTAAAAGCAGCTTTCCGACGCAAGGGCCAGGTCAGTCACAGTGGCGCCACAGATGTGATGAATAAAAGTTGACTCCGCAGTGTTTACAACGAGAAGATCAGCCATCTGTACTATCGCTACGGAGAGGTGTTGACCAGTCACATTGGTGCTATAATGTCAACTCAGCTAACATGGCGCACGTGGATTCCCTGCACAATACTTGGTTGCATAACAGTGCAGCCGAAACAGGCGACAGAAACGCGTAGCTGGCCGCAGCGATAGGGAGAATATAAACACTCACGACGGAGGTGTCAATAACGTCAATATGAACTGTTCCAGCCACACTCACGAGTTTTACTGGTATAGCAGTCCGTAATATGAGTGCGTGAAGAAGCGTTGATAGAATGTAGAGGTTTGCGCACGGATTCTGGGGGAGGAGGTGAAAGGCATCATCCGGGCATAGCTCACTGGTGCAGCGTGACCAGGCACACTGCGTGGGGTTGTTGTGGCTGACGTATGCGGGCAACGATACCTCCTCCGTGCGAATATTCGTTTTCCAGGATGTGAAAGTCGCGTAGGAAAACATTCGCCGTAAGCATGGCTTGTCGGTGGCGTGGTTAGTTGCTGTTCCAGTACAATATGCATAGTCTAGTTCTCGGAGACGGTTACTCTTTATCCTGGGTTAGCGCCAATTGAGTGACCAGCGCTTCACTGCAGAATGAGCGAGTGGGGCAGTCGGAGTGCTGAACCTTCACTTCCGCTGTGAGCGCTGACACGAAGACTGAGATGGCAGAGCTTTTGTCGCTGGTCATGGCTGCTACCGGTACGGCTGCGTAAGTTAGCTATTGAGTGACTGGGCGGTAGTTTTGTTGTATTGCGCGGTTACCGCAACCGTTGGTGTCTGGTGCCCGCGGGAGGGTGAATGCTTCGCTACGCAAAATGGGCGTCATAGCCTTTTTGCACAGCTCAAAAACAAAACCTGGCTCTCGTGGGGCTCACCAAAATGCTTCCACAGACGGCTTAGATATCTCTATACGCTGACGATATCTGCATTTGGGCGTCCGGCGTGACACGGCCTCAAGTGCGCGCAAGTATACAGAAAGCGGCAACAATGACATCGACATACCTTCGCCAGCAAGGTTTGACTATCACCACAGAAAAATGCGCAGCGGTGGCGTTTACACGCAAACCGATGTCTTTCTACTGATTGTGCATCGATGGCAGATCAATCCCATATAAGAGCACTCATAGATTCTTAGGCGTCATCGTAGATCGTGACCTAACCTGGAGCCCACATGTCACATACCTGAAGAAAAAGCTCATTGGCATTGAGAATGTATTCAAGTTCGTCGCCGGATATCATGGGGCCCATCCGTGCACTCCATGTTGCAGCTGTACACAGCCCTCTTTCTCGGAACTCTCCGGTACAGCCTTCCTGTCCTGTCCAACACGTGCAAGACTAACATCCGTGCTTTGCAAAGCGTTCAAGCCCAAGGACTTCGGACATGCCTTGGCCTTCCAAGATGCTCATCGACAGTGTCAACTATTGTTATTGCACAAGAACAACCGGTCACAACGCACATCATTGTCGAGACGCTGAGAGCGCACATTCGGCATTTATCACGCCTACCGTCACATCATTTAGCGTGTTTGACAGCTCGGAGGCCCCATTCTTCGTACTGCGGTATCGTGAAAAATCATCAGGACGCATTACCGGCCGGCTTCAACTTGCGATGCATGCAGAAGCGGCGTTATGGAGTCTCCATCAACCTGACGTGCACTTATCAGTTCCTGGAATCGTTAAGAAGGCAGGCACGTCTCCGCTAGCCCCGAAGCAATTGACTTTGCGTCTGTTGAACGAAAGGTACTTTGACCATATTCATGTTTACACCGATGGCTTCACTAATTCTAACAGCTATACAGGAACAGTGGTTGTTCCATCTGATAATGTATTGCTTTAATACAAGCTTTCTCACAACACGACGTCGACAGCAGCAGAGCTCGCAGCACTTCAAGGTGAAGTAAAGGAAATTCTTCACCAGCAACCTAACCAATGGGCCATCTTTTGCGACTCCAGGTCAGCCTTACAGTCACTACGGTTTGTTATGCAGCACGGGTTACATGAACAATCAGTATATCAGATAAGGCACGACTACCACGAAGCGCTCGCGGAAGGTCATGATATTGTATTTCAGTGGTTGCCGAGTCATTGCGGAATCGTCGGCAATGACCGCGCGGAGGAAGCTGCTCGATCGGCTCATGACCAAGACGAGCGCACGCCCATACCACTCTTGAGAACGGACGCTGCAAGGCTACTACAATCACTTGCTCGCCGTATATCTCTCCTACAATGGAATACGCAGGGTTTCTCCAACACGCACCTGTATTCGATCGACCCAAACTTGCAACTTCGTTTGCCATCCGGGCTCCCACGATGCGCTGAAACTTTACTGTGTCGCATGAGGTTGGGCGTGGCATTTACGAATTCGTACTCTCGTCACCTTGGAATGGCGAGCACTTCGGCATGCAACATCTGCGACTGCGAGGAAACGCTTGAGCACATTCTATGTTATTGCCCAGCATACCAGACCGAATGACGTATTATGGAAGCCAAGCTCTGTCAGCTGGATTCACGGCCGATTACAGAAGAGAAGATCCTGGGACCTTGGCCGACGACTTCCCATACGCGCAAAGCCACGAAAGCCCTCTTGTGCTTTTTAAGGACCACCAAACTTCACGACCGCTTGTGAAAGAACTGTGCGAGGCCATGCTGTGTAGTCTCGAGCTGACTATTTATGCTTCTCTTTCTTACTCCTCTTCTTTTCTGTTTCTTTGCGTTCTATTATTCTCCTTTTCCCCCACCTCAAGCGTAGGGTAGCCAACCGAGCCAAGCTTGGCTAACCTCCCTGCCTTTCATCTCTATTTATCTCTCTCTCTCTCAAAAGCAAAATGCTCCACCCGCCAATGAGGGCGGTGCGGTTCTTTGACAAGGTGTTTTGCACCACAGAACAACCACTTTGACTGCTCATCCGCGCATTCAGCCATGGAGTGGGGCACTTTACATCGCACACATCGCCTGGTGTGCTTGCACGTTACGTCAATGAAGCCGTAGGCGGCACAGCGGGTGCACTGAGTGGGGTGCGGCCATAAGGCGTGCACATTGCGGCAATGTTTTTAGAGTTCAATGTCAGTGGGGGGCTTGGACCCCTATTAACTTCACAAGAATTGTGTAGCAAGAACAGCTTAATTCGGGAAGTTGGTTTTTCATGGTTGTATTTTAGTAACATTGCGACAACAGTAGGAAGATACAACGCTCTTTCTTGTTCATTTATTTCTCTTCCTACCATAGTCGCGCTGTTAATACAAAAGTCACAAGAATGTTCCGCCTAGTACAGAAGCACTCCTTGATGGGCATCTGCAACCTAACGTTTGCTATGATGTCTTTCTTACCTATAGAAGGGTCCATGTTTTACGGTACCCCATCAAGTGTTGCTGGTCATATTCTTTGCTCGTACTGGGAAGCCGGAGATGTCGTTAATAATGACGAGGATGGTGAAGGGTGTGTCTGGCGCCCCATCGTCCACGACCACATTGCGCTGAAAGGTAAATCTTAGAGCCACATTTATATAAACTAGAGTAAGAGAGGCAGAGATGGTTTCACGGGTGACAGGCCGGAAGAATGCCTTCCTCTCAGCAAATCGAAAGGGGACAGTGTCTATATGTTTCATTGTAGGTACCCGCTTTGCTTGAGCAGCGGCTAGGGCAGCTTTTTCATCATGCTTGGATCGGGGGGCCCATGATTGAAACGCGAAGAACGCATTGTACTGCTCCATTCGGGACACCTGTTGATGGTTGAGAAGGGGTGCTGAGCTGCTGGTTGGCCAAGACGCCCCTCTGCTGAGAAGGACGCTTAGAGAGCGCGCCGGGAGATGGGGTTACGGCTGTTTCTGATATGCCAGCGACGTCGGAGGCTGTAAAGGAGGGGGCAGGCCTGAAACCTGTTGCGCTGCTCTCCGTGGCGGAGGTGGAGGGAGAAGAGGAAGGGGCTGTGTCAAGACACGAAGTGTGGAGGTGTTTTTCTTTGAAGTTGTGGTAGTTGAGGGCGATAACCCTTCCATGCCTGTCTCAGGAATGTTGCCAGTACTGGGAAGGGGTGAGCAAAACTAAGAAAGGGCGATTTTCTAGTGGGTCTGAAGGTGTAGGCTCAAGTAGCTAGAAATGCCCAGAAATAATGTGGCGGTCTTGTGAGTCAGACGAAGGTAAGATGGCTGTGGCTGAATTTATAAAAGTTTACTCACTACTACAAATGATGCCAAGCGCCGGGGCTGGTTGGCAAAGCTGATCAAGCATTCACGGTGTATGTGTTTTCGCCTAATAATGGGCCCACTTGCGTGGTTGTGCTGTGCTTTTTATAACTAAAAACAGGTGTCTTCGATACCTGTGAATCAGAGACTCGGGAAATTTAGACCACCTGGGATTCTTTACCATGCGCCCAAATCTGAGCACGCGGGCCTACAGCATATCCGCCTCCATCGAAAATGCAGCGGCCGCAGCCGAGATTTGGTCTCACGACTCGCTGGTCAACAGCCGAAGTACCTTATCCACTAGAATACCGCAGCAGAGCCTGTCTAGACAAGATGTGGAGGCATCGCTCAACAAGTATGACCATGTATGCGTTTACAACTGCAACGAGACATAGAATATATCACGCATCCAGTCTTAGGTACCTCAAAAAGCCAAGCCATGGCTTCCAAACCACAAGAGCAACTTCCGTGATTTGACTTCCTTGAAGGACCAGGTATGGCGGGTTTTCGGCACACTGACCGTTCGTTCGAAACGCGTCCAACAGTATGGCGAGTCTTACACTTAGCATGTTGAAGGTGTGCTTGCCCTTTGCCGCCTCTACGAAGACGCAAGCCGGAAGCTGATTGTGTATGACACCTTCTGTAGAGTATTGGACTTGCTGCATTCAATGCCCTCACCGGGTTTCGACGTCGTCTCTACGTAGCAGTGGGTTGATATACTACCACAATCAATCCGCCTGCGACCCTACTTTTCCGAAAAACTCTTTGCAAACAATGTGCAACTTCTATCGATCATTCGAGTCAAAACCCGTGAGGACTTTCAAGCCAATGCTTCATCACCTTGCAATAATGCTCCCACTCAACCCGTCTCTACCAATTTCCGTGGAATCATTTTGAGAGACAACTTCGGCCTAATTTTGGAACGTCCACTACACCAATTCTCCACAATGCCCGCAAGAGACTTCGTACGCACATATCGCTGAAATGCAACCCTCATCGTCTCCTGTCATACCACCTGTTCCTGATAATGATCACCTAACACCTCTGAATTCTCACGCGCGGAACCAATCCTATAATTCTGCCCGGTGTACCTCATGGCCTATCTGGTGTTTCTGTGGGATTCGGGGACACATTTCTCGGGTTCGCCACTGCCCCCAGCAAAACAAACGTCGTGGTTATGCCGCTTCTGAACACGGCTAGCCATTTCCTCAGAGTTACCACACTTAAGTTGACAATTCAGCCACTTAACGATATCTGCCTGTGGTACACATTCTCAAAACAACTACCACTGCACGCGGTTCTCATCCAAGCTGTTCATCGCCACTCCAGCGCTCTGTGTCACACCTTAAGCCTGTTTTTTCCCGCTGGCGTGCGACCGGAAAACTAAACAGTGCAGTTTGTGGAGGGAGACTGCGTCACCGCAAAATAATAAAACTCCTTCTGAATTACCGTCAAATATGTTATTGGTGACTGTACAAGCTGTGAAGGAGTTGGCTACAATAGACACGGGGGCAACTATTTCTTTAATGCATGTGGACATATGTTCTCGTTTACGAAACGTGAAAACGCCCTAACTTCAGTCGTCCTTGATTGGTGCCAATGGAGCTGTGGTACCCTGATGTAGAGCTCATTTCTTCATTGACGGTATTCGTCATCACCTAGGTTTCGGCAGTTCCCTTTTGTGTGCTCAAGAACTAATTTAAATTTGGGTCTTTTCTCGTCAGCATCTGTTTTAATTTCTTGTCGCCAACATGTAGTGCAGATGACAGAAACTAACCACTGCAGCAAACAGGTCGACGCGAAACGACTGCGCTTCCTATTCCGTACAGCCCCCGAGTCAGGAGCAACTCATGAACATCACTTCGATGTATATTGTCGATGGTGGTGAATTTATCACTCCTTACGGCCAACGTCTAGCTCTTTCTATTGTCATCCCCTCCAGCCCGGTTTGGTTCGAAGGTGGTGCGGCGGCCATTTTCATCCTGAGCAGTGTAGTGAAGAGGAATGCCCACTACTGCAGCGGCATCGACATGTTGAGCGCGAGGTGCGAGCTCAGGCTGCCTGGTTGCTGCTGCGACGCTGCCCGTATACTGTACCGACGCCGCCACCGCGGTTGACCTTGCATTTACATTATATTTTGGTGGAGGTGCTGGGTACGTCAGGCCTAGTAGTCTGCGGCGAAGAAGCACAAGTCACTCCGGCGACTTCGTGTTTGGTGGAAGGACCAGTCGACATATCGAAAATTGCAGAAGGGTCGAGACTGTAAACCCACCCGACGCACTCACCCCGAAGTAGTGTTACAGGACATAACAAGAGGTCCGAGATGAGCAGTCTGCTGACGCCGTCATAAAGTTCTAGAAGGGCATAAGGTAGCGGCGAACACTTGCGGCGAACGAAAAGGGCAGATGGCGTGAAAAGGGCACTCGACTCGGCGAGCGAGTTGCAAGATACCATGGTAAGAGCGAAAGAGTGCGGCAGTATGATGACGTCTTCAGCAACAAATGGTTTGTCCCCGGTTTCAAGAGCATCATTTAACGGAGCGTCGCCAAACACTTCAAATTCTACCTCAGCGCGAGAGCAGTCGATGACAGCCTTATAGCGGAGAGAAAGTGCCAACCCAAAATGAGATCATGGGAGCAGGAATCTAAAACTAGAAATTCAACGACATAGATGAGGCCATCAATCGCGATGCGAGCAGTACAGGCAGTGGCAGGCGTGACGTGCTCTGCGCTGGCTGTACGAAGTGATATACTTGCTATTGGCGCAATAAATTTTTTGAGCAAGCGGCATAATCTGGCACTGATCACTGAAACTGCGGCACCAGTGTCGACAAGAGCGAGTGCAGCGACGCCGTCCCCATATACGTCGAGAACATTCGTTGGGGAAGAGAGAGGCCTTGGTCTTTTCGCGGGCGACGCAGTTCCTGCCTCTGCAACTGCGGCAATCAGTTTTTCCGCTCCGGCGATGAAGGACGACGGCACATCGGGGATGGTGAGCGACGGTTAACAGGAGGGCGGCGGTCGGCGTACGATGAGATCTGGTCAAGAGGCTGAGATCCTGTGAACGAAGGGCGCGGTGACACATAAGGGGCAGGTTCGAAGCTCTCGTGGTAGCTCTGGTGGTAGATAGGAACGCGTCGATGGCAGTATCGCGCTATGTGGCCAGGTAGGCCACAGGCAAAGCATATTGGCCGATTGTCGACTGTACGCCATTGTCCACTACTCTGGAGGGACCTTGGCTGAGCGAACCGAGGAGTACGTCGCGGTGGCATGGCTGATTGCCGCGACGTAAAAGTCTGAAGAGGTGGTCGAGCGGCCACCTCAGCATAGGTTAGAGGTGCAGTTACCTCGGCACAGACAACGGGGGTCGGCAACGGTAAAGCGTCACGGGCAGATGGCAGAGCCGCGCAAAGTTGCTCCTGGATGGCCTCGCGAAGGTTTTCTGGAAGAGGTGACTGTGGTTGGCCGACTGTCGACAGGAGCGATAGCTGACGAGCGACTTCAGCACGAACAAACTCCTTGACCTGCGATAGCAGGGACTCAAGGTCAGAGGTGATGGTTAGGCTTGAGAGGGTGTCATCCGCGACGTTAGGGCGTCGCGTGAGAAGACGCTGTCGTCGGAGCTCGTCGAAACTCTGACACAACTAGGTGAGCTCAGAGGCAGTGACAGGGTTCTTCAAGAGCAGCATTTGAAAGGCGTCGTCGGAAATGCCTTTCATGATGCGTCGTACCTTGTCAGTTTCCGCCATCGTCGGGTCGACACGCCGGCAGAGGTCGAGGATGTCCTCGATGTAGCTAGTGAATGTTTCACCATTTTTTTGGACCGGCTTCGTAGACGTTGTTCTGCACGAAGTTTCCGCACACCAGAGCGTCCAAAAACATCTGCGATGCAGGCTTTGAAGGTCGTCCAAGCGGGGATATCCACCTCATGGTTTCTGTACCATAGCTTGGCAACATCCGTTAAATAAAACATCACGGTACCAAGCTTCGCGGAATCGTCCCATTTGTTAGTAGCACTGGCTCGTTCATAAGATTCCAGCCAATCCTCAACGTCTTTCTCATCGGTGCCGCAGAAGATGTCTGCCGTGCTGAGGAATGCCGTAAGCTCGCCCAGTCGCTTACAACCATCGACCAATGAAGACAAAAATCTCGACGTGTCGATAACTAGCCGTACCCTAACCTTGTCCCGGACACTCTTGTGTGGCTTTGGGTTCCCGCTGTTTCTACAGGCCTTTCCTCGAAGCTTGTTTCAAAATACCAAGGACCCTACCGCATTGTCTCGCAGACTTCACCTGTTAATTACATCGTCAAACCCGTTACGCCATCCACAGACCAGCGCTTTCGAGGTCATGAAACCGTTCACGTACAGCGGTTGAAACCTTATTACAATCCCCTCGTACTCTGTTCTCCGTGAGTCGCCAGGATGGCTCCTTTTCCGACGGGGGACGAAATGTAGTGAAGAAGAGCGCCCACTACTGCAGCGACATCGACACGTTGAGCGCGAGGCGCCAGGTGAGGCTGCCTGGTTGCTGCTGCGACGCTGCCCGTATACTCGGCCTGCTCTTGCTGCTTCTGTACCGACGCCGCTACCGCTGTTGACCTTGCATTTACATTATAGCACCAATGTTGAGACTACCTTTCCACCCCAAGGTTCCGTGGTGCTCTTCTATGTGGATACTCAACAGGTTTCTACGATCGCTTTATATCTCGTTGGCTCAGGCTAAACAGGACAGGTCTATTACTTTCTCTACCTTTCCTACCGGGATAAATCTCCGCTTTTCTGCTCCCCAGGGTGAGACGTTCTTCAAATTGCTCATGAAACACCAGGCTACTTTCGAGGCCAATGCTTCGGCATTCGGACAGACCACAATTGCGTCTCGTCATATCGACATGGTTCTCCTCGAGAGCAAACGCCTCGAGGAGAACGTGACCAACATGCTCAAAAGAAACGTCATAACACCCTCTTGCCAGCTCTTGGTCATCACCCGTTGTTTTGGTGCGAAAGAAGGATGAATCGGTACAATTTTTTGTTGACTACTGCGCTTAACACAATTATCCCAAAGGAAGATGCTCTTGACTCGTTGCAAGGCGCAATACTTCATCCACCCTTCACCTTGGCTGCAGGGATTGGCAACGTCCAAGTGAAGCAGCGGACAAAGCCGCCTTTTCCATGCCGGACGGTCTTCACAAGTTTAACGCCGAAACCTTCGGCCTATGTAATGCCCCACAACTATTGACGTAATGATCGACACTGCTCTTCTCGGCCACAATTGGAAAACTTGTCTATATAATGTCGGGGTACTAACGCCTCCTGTGTAGTAATTTGCGCCCCATCGCGCACATGTCTCGCATATAAGCCGCATTCAGGTGTCGCAGTTATCGAGCAATACGTGGCGTTATACTCGCGAGCGTTTATTACCACCACCATCATTATGATTAGAACAGTAGCCCCGGCGGTGACGCCTGGTGTCAAGCCTGGGTGGCGGCACGGGGGAGATTAGGGGGGCTCTTTGGCATGTGGCGGTTTTGTGGTTGGCTCTGACGGCGGTGCGTGGTAGACGACACCACGGGTCGTCTGTTGTGGCCGTCGTGGTGTGTCAAGTGTTGGCGACGTAACCTAGGATTCGTCATGTTGAGTGTTGCGTAATCGGCTTTTTGCGTGTAAGGCTCTTTTAGCGCTTTGATAACGATTGACGTTGCATTAGTTCGGCTGACGATATTATCCTTCTAAAAGTGTTTTAATAAATGTGTGTTGTTCTGGTTTGGTCCGACCACGTCTACTGTGTCCATTCACTTCAAGAGCGCGGTGCACTCCACGTGAAGACCCCACAGGTATTAGGATGACATTGTCGTCTTTTCCTTCACTTTTATTGGCCATCTGCAACGCCTAGAGTAATCGCTTCACACGCCTCGCAAATGCTTGGCTTCAACTTAACACAAATAAGCGCTACTTCGGTAACACATCTATCAAATTTCTGGAATATCTTGTTAGCAAATGTGGCATCCAGACCGATGCCAACAAAGTTTCCGCAGTTCTCAATTTTCCTTGCCCGATCACACAAAAAACTGTGCAGCCTCCTCCGTTTCGCATAATACTTTCAACACTTTATCCGCAGCATTGCAAGCGTTGCCGCTCTGCTCCACCAGCTTCTTGTTAGTATCGGTCTCTTCGATTGGGATGACCAGTGCGAAGCAGCATTCGAAGAACTCAAGCGCGCTCTCACATCCCCGCTACTTCTGAACTTCTTGGAGGACAATGCACCTACGTTGCTACATACCGATACCAACGGGCAGGAAATCGGCGGCGTACTTCTTCAGAGCAACCATGACTTACGCGAGAACGTTGTCGCTTATGGAAGCCACACTCTCACTTCTGCAGAAAAGAAATACTTGATAACTGAACAAGAACGCTTTGTTTTTGTCTGGTCCACCCAGAAATTCCGTCCGAACTTGCACAGTCAACATTTCACTATTTTCACGCTTTATGCTGATTGTCGAAAACAAAGAACTTGTCGGGACGCTGTGGCCAATGTATTTTTCGATTACAAGTGTACTTTCCTAACGTCATTTACAAGACTGGAAGAGACAAGCAAGACGCCGGCGCTCTGCCAACAGGTCCTTTGCCACCATCATCGAGGTGCGTCACGTCGGCTTGTAAGATCGGTTAAATTGAGGACAGCTCATCAGTTACATCTATTTATTTTCTTACTTCATCGACCCGTTCTTCAGAGCTGGCCACTCGTCAGCAAACCGATTCTTATTGCAGTTGCATCATCTGTCACCTAATCGGTGCTTCAGCTTCCGGTAACGCCAGACTACGAAAACAACTCAAGCTATTTAAGTTCGCAGACGATGCACTCTATAGGTAAAGTTTCACACAGAAAGCTATTCATGGATTCCTATCGGTCCGCGCGCTCTGTATGCTCATGGTATTTAGGTTTCGCAGGACGACGCCACCTCACGCCAATTTGGTTGCCACAAAAACCATGAGGGCACCCACAGCGGATTCTTCTGGCCATGTCTTTCCATGAGCATGACTAAACACATTGCCTCGTGCGCAATTTTCCAACACCGCAATTGGCCTCCGACTGCCCAAATAGAGACTCTACAACCACTTTCTTGCCCACCAGAGTCGTTCTATGTCGTTGAAAATGACCTCTCTGACCTCTCTAACCTTCCTGAATGCTTTCTAACGACGTCACTGGACCACTCGTGTTCTTTTAAACGACTGATGCAAAGCATTTCTTTCAAGTATGCTCCGTGAAGTTCTCCAAGCTTCAAAAACAGTTCATAAGACAACGTCTAGCTACCAGCCACAAACCAATGGTTTAGCGGCAAGAGTTCAACGCATTCTGTGGGACATGCTGTCTGCGTATATCGCACCTCATCATCGTAACTGGGGTTGGCATTTTTCCATTTATCGCTTTGCGTATAATACATCTGTTCAATGGAACACAGGCAGTATACGGATTGCAACCAAAATCATAACTCGGCGTCTCTTTCTTCTCTGTTCCTTTCAACACTTCACCATTAGTTTGGGACCAGTTTCTGTGTCGTATCGCAATGCCGTCATCGCACTTGTATAAATGCAGACGCAAGCCAAGAGAATTGCTAAGATCGTTACGTTGACGCTCACCGCGTCGTTCTCTATCGAACTGGCGATGATGTATTCATATACGGAAGCCTTCACGAACACGTAATTCATGCGATGAGCTGAAGTTTTGCTATACTGTCGCCTATAAAGTTGTAGAACAGACCTCGCCAATGAACTACAACGTCATACCTGTTCATGCCCGCAATGACAAATGCTGCCGCGAAATAGAGATTGTGAAGGTTTCGTGCCTCAAGCCCTTTCATGTGCGCTCCAAAATGTATTTCACGACCAGGCTGGCCGCTTCCATCCGCGGGGGGGGGGGGGGATTAGCGTGGGGTTTTACTGAACTTCAACATCCAAATTTAAAAATAACCATCATCAGTCCTTCATCTATCACCGTCGTCATCGCTGCCATCTTACTGTTCTGACATTAAGCGTCAGCAGAACCGTGTTATGGCATGATCACTTTCCCTCTTTCTTTGTTTCGAATCGTTCTTCTCTCTTCATTTGCCGCCTTTCACATCGCTGTCCACCCACTTTTCTCTTTCCCCACAATGTTTGTTACAATAGACTACATAATCCTAGGCTAGGCTCTACTAGCGTGCCTGAATCACCGAGTGATTACGTCGATCGCCTTGGGATTGCGGTTACGTGAGTTGAGTTCCGCCACCTCGAAAAATTCTTTTTTTTTCAATAATGTATATTTCTCTTTATAAATACGATAGCCTTTTGGGAGGGGGGAGAGGGTGACTTGAAGGCAGAAATTTTGGTATATCTGTCTGTTATACGAACAATAATAGATGAATACCTTCGAATATTAAGAAGGCATGCGGTATGATATTGATGGCACGTGATTTGAAGCCTCCATTCCTCATGAAAAAACTGGCGAGGTAATAAATATATAACTATTTGTGTAGCACTACTACATAAACGAGGTGCTATAGGTTTGAGAGCGAAATAATTGCCTCGTTCATTGCTATATTTTGTTTCTATGTATTGTGTAGATCATGACAGGGTGCTGAAAATATTTTCATCGTAACCAAATTAAATGTCTTGTTTTTTGCTTTCCAGGTGGCCGGTACGGGAATAGTTGTCAACAGTAGTAAAAAAGGATACATAGATGGCCCACAAACTTTAGCAAATTTGCAGGAGTATGCGAAAAACAAAACTGCGAGGAAATTGGATGTTTATTGGCTATTTATTATGTGAGTGCGATCTATTTTTACGCAAGAATAGATCTCCTTGTTTACATCTGCATGTTTTTACGTACGCTGCACATTGAAATCTAAAAGCACAGACTTAACTACGACAGGAGGTACAGTTGCGCCCGTGGCCTCTAGCAAGCTTTCCTGCATTTTTGCATAATCATGTTCTTGGGCTGTCGATGACATGTCGTCTTCCAGAGGGTCCATTTGTGCACGGCCGACTGTTGCGGTTGTCGCGGCAGCTTTGCGCCGTGTAAACATGGATCAGAGTTGTCACCGCTGCCCCCAAGTGGAAGTTACAACAGCGACTCAGGCGAACACAATCCAACCCAACACTTTTATCTCCGCCATTCTCTTGCACCGGTCCACCCCTCACGCCACAGTCACTGCGTCGGTATGATTCACTACAATATCATGATCTATGCAATATACCTTACACAAAACCTATGGTTTGAATACCGCGCCTTTAAATGAGGCGCTATAAGTCATTCTCAGTGGTCTATGGTGACAAGAGACCTTCCCTTCGTCTTGGTATTTTTCGTGCGAACATATTTTAGAATATATTGTAAGGAATGCACCTGCAGGCTGCCTCCAACTGACAAAGAAAAATATTTCTTGAGTAGTCACGTACATGCACACACTATCGTATACTACATAAAAGCATACAAATAAGTCGAAGATTTATTTCGTAGCAAACATACACCCGATTGAGGAACAGAAAAATTCGTTCACATGAATGCTCGTATACGAACTGCCTCGTTCGACATACATCGCAGCTGATAAAAAAACCATCAATTGGCTAACAATCAATTGCATCGTAATGAAGTTCTATTATTACTTTAAAGGCCATCCTATATATGAATAGGCGCTATGGAATCACTGGTTATAAAAGCAGTCTTTTTTTAAAGAAATTGAGTGGACTGTGAGAAATTGAATAAATGGCCGTAGGAGGCATTGCTTAAAAATGATTCCGTATAAACAAAAGCATTATTTTCGTCACAGTGGTTTATTCGTTTTGGCCTTCAACTGTTACCCGGTGGCGCAGTATCAGATCCCAGTTATGGTGGCTGCACTTTCGATGAAGACAAAAATAAGCGATGAACGTGTGCTTAAAAAAAAATCCAGGTGACAGGCAGTTACAAAGCCCTCTATTATAGGGCGTCTCTTATAGGCATATCGTGGTTTTGTGATAATGTCACAGAACGAGCGCTAAAAATGGGCGCGCCGCCAAATTCTTGCGATAACGGGCGGGAGAAACGCCGCGAGGTCAAAAGAAAAAAAAAGAAAACAAACATCCAAGGCTCCCCGGGCGCGCGCTCTCCCCGCGGAAGCGTGGCTTCGCCGACGAACCTCCGCACCCCATAGCGGCGGCCGGGCAAGCACTGGAAAGTTCCAGAAGGAAATAGGCGTGGTCATACCGAGTTGAGTCATCTGTCGGGAACGACCCCCGTACAGTCTCGCGCCTCTCCCCAGCCTTCGCTGCGTATCGCGCCGACGAAATGACGAGAACTTTCTGGAATGTGGCGCGGAAGGTATTTAATCGAGCAGCCGAGACGAGAGAGCAGGAGAAGACGGAAGTGAGCGCCAGAGCGCGTAGGGATTCCGCCGTGTAGTCGGCGAAGGAGGAGATGAAGAGGATTTCCACCTGAGGGGTGACGACTCGAGCTACAGGCAAGAGTGTGTGATTACCGCTATCGAGCGAAGACGCGTGGCGACAGCTGCGTGTGTGGAGTCGACGTGTTCCGGCGAAGAAGTTTGAAGCTTGGAGAGTGGCCTATTGAAGACGGGAGGTTTCCTGGAAGAGAAACTTCGGCGAGGTTTCCTGGAAGAGAAACTTCGAGAGCTGCGGAACAACAAAAACGCTGGACTTTGAATGAGTGATTCTCGGAAGAGTATCATCCCGACTTTTGTTTTGTTCCAAGAACTTTGGACTGGATAGGTTTTCTATCTCTTGAGTCTTTAAGTGTCTTGGTTGTTCAATGCATGCGACTGCATTGTAGTGCGTATTGTTGTCTGTGTCCGTTGTTTCGAGAGTGGTTGATTGTACTTTGTAGTACGTTGTTTGATTGGTGACGTATTGTATGTAACTATTGTGGAGTGTGCATTCTTGTGTATTGTTTTCGATCTGCCATTTTTGAGAATATAATATTTGTTCTGTTTATCAACTCTCGGCTCTGACTTGTTCTTTGGGCCACAACCGGCGTCCGCTGGCGCGCCAAAAAGGACCACTTCTAAATTGTCCACGCTTTCGTGGTGCGGTTCGGGGGGCCAATACTTCGGCCCTTGGAATTAGCCCGGCGATCGTTTCCCCGAATTAACGGGACCTGTGTGTGACAATTAATCTGGCGTCCGCGACACAGGACCTTTTGGTGCACAGTGTGTCCAAAGTAGTGAGAAAGAGCCTCGAGTTGTTGATAGTGCTATCGGAACGATTTTGTGTGTTGTTCGGTGTTCTCGCTAACGAGTGCAGGGGAGTGTTCCGATAGACTGTTTTAGGCAGATACTTTTTGCACGCGGCAAGGTTTCATTTGCGAGTTGCGAGACACCATGGATCTCGAAAAGTTAGTTGCTCTTGGTGAGAAGATGAGTCTTTCTGGCGCCGAACTACGGAAGTGGGTAAGCCAGAAGGAGAAAGAGGCGGTGGAGAGAGAGAGGTTGGCAGCTGAGAGAGCCAAGGAAGAAAAAGCAGCTGAGTTGGAGAGAGAGAGGTTGGCAGCTGAAAGGGCGAAAGAAGAAAGAGAGGCAAAGGAGCGACAGCTGAAAGAAGAAAGAGAGCAGCAGGTGAAGTTGGAGCTGGAGAGAAAAAAGCTGGCCGCTGAGAGGGCGAGAGAAGAAAGAGAGGCAAAGGAGCGACAGCTGAAAGAAGAAAGAGAGAAAAGGGAACGGCAGCGGCAGCACGAGATGGAACTCGAGCGGCTCCGGTTGCAACAGCGAAGTGAAACTCCCGTCCAATCTAGAGTTGAAAGCAGCGAACGGGAAGATCATGGCTTCCGCTTGAACCCAAGCAAGCTGCTCGTGGCGTTTGATGAAAGGAAGGACGACCTTGACGCGTACCTTCACCGATTTGAGACGATTGCGAAGAGCCAGAATTGGCCGGAACATCAATGGGCAACTGCTTTGAGTACTTGCTTGAGTGGTGAAGCGCTCAGTGTGTACGGTAGGATGACGCCGACCGATGCAGCCAACTATGCAGAGGTGAAAGCTGCTTTGCTGAAGCGATTTAGATTTACCGTGGAAGGACTCCGGGACAGATTTAGGACAGGAAAGCCAGCTGATGGTGAGACGGCTACGCAGTATGCCGCCCGACTTTGTCATTATTTCGACAGATGGATTGAACTTTCAGGGACAGCGCAGGAGTACGATGAGCTTAGAGAGCTCCTAATTAGAGAACAATTTCTTACTAGTTGCCACCCAAGCCTGTCGCTGTACTTGAAAGAGAGGAAGGCTGAGTCACTTGAAGCCATGCTTGAATTGGCTGATCAATTCTTGGAAGCGCAAGGTGGAACTAATTTGGCCAAGGTCAAGAAGATTGTCCCGATGATTCGAAGAAATGGGCTCCCGAAGAAAAGAAGCGTGCACCAGAGAGCATTCCGCGATGTTTTCTGTGCAACCGAGTGGGTCATCGCGCGAAAAACTGTCGAACGATCTTTACGAGCCCTACGGCAGTAAAATGTTTCAAGTGTGGTCAGACTGGGCACAAAGCAGACGCTTGTCGGAACGGAGTGAGTCAAACTCACCAGGTATCTTGTGTGCAAGCGGCACCGAAATCTGATAATAATGCCGTCACCGATGGATTCGTAGAGTTGAAGAATGGGGAGAAAATTCCTATTGTGGGTGCTGTAATGTCAAAACAGCCAACCGGTGTTACGAAAGGAATGCCAACGCTGCCTGGAAAAGTTGCGGGCAAAAAGATTACGGTGTTAAGAGATACCGGCAGCTCCACTGTTATCGTGCGGAGAAACTTGGTAGGGGAAAGCGAGTTAACCGGCAAAACGAAACCGGTTTGCTTAATTGACCGTACAGTTCGGATGCTTCCCGAAGCAGAGATTGAGGTTGAAACCCCATACTTCAGCGGGAAGGTTACGGCGCTATGTATGACGACCCCCCTTTACGACCTTGTCATCGGAAACATCGACGGAGCGTGAGGACCGAATGATCCGGAATGTTTGGGAGAAGACCTTAAGATAGAGCCCTCGCCAACCCAACGACCGCGAGATACAGTGGAGGAGCAACCCGTGACGGATCCCACTCGAGCGCAAGGTGAAGCCGCGGTGCAAAGGACTATGAATGATAAGATGATCGTGTTGAACTAGTTCACGGGCCGGGCTACTGGACTTACGTCGGCACGACCTCAACCGACCAACAGTGCAAAGGAGACGGAGTTGGCCAGCCGGGCAAAATGTAGAAACATGATCAAGCTGGTAAATAAACAGACAGGACCCGTTGAATGTTATGACCCGTTAACGGTGTCGGAAGTGACAACGATGGCTGAGACGCCGCTTCAGATACCGTCGTTGGAAAGGGCTCGCCGAAAAAGAACGTGGAAACACAAGAAGAGATCGAGCGAGCACCGCAAGAAAGGGCGCAAGCGCCGCGAAAGTACACAGGATAAGTGCTGAATTCGAATCAGAATGTGTTTGGAAGTGTTGAGTGCCATATGTTGTGTTAATGTTGGTTATCCTGTGTCACAAGTGTCGAAGTGTTTGTGCTGTGATGTATAGTGTTGTATAATTGTGGTAAAGACAGAACTTTGTACGTTTGTATTGTTCGGAATGTGTGATGAAGTGTTGTAGTCATGTACCTGTGGCTATATTTCATGTGTTGTGCAATTGAACTACAACGTACGATTGTATTGAGCGATCTATTGCGAATGTGAAGTGTCAGGGGCGACGGTTTGTGTTACAGTCTTTCAGAGTGTGTGGTGACTGTTCGCGCTCGTTTGTGTGGTTTTGAATATTATGAGATAATATTCTTAAAGTGGGGGCAGTGTCTCAGAACGAGCGCTAAAAATGGGCGCGCCGCCAAATTCTTGCGATAACGGGCGGGAGAAACGCCGCGAGGTCAAAAGAAAAAAAAAGAAAACAAACATCCAAGGCTCCCCGGGCGCGCGCTCTCCCCGCGGAAGCGTGGCTTCGCCGACGAACCTCCTCACCCCATAGCGGCGGCCGGGCAAGCACTGGAAAGTTCCAGAAGGAAATAGGCGTGGTCATACCGAGTTGAGTCATCTGTCGGGAACGGCCCCCGTACAGTCTCGCGCCTCTCCCCAGCCTTCGCTGCGTATCGCGCCGACGAAATGACGAGAACTTTCTGGAATGTGGCGTGGAAGGTATTTAATCGAGCGGCCGAGACGAGAGAGCAGAAGAAGACGGAAGTGAGCGCCAGAGCGCGTAGGGATTCCGCCGTGTAGTCGGCGAAGGAGGAGATGAAGAGGATTTCCACCTGAGGGGTGACGACTCGAGCTACAGGCAAGAGTGTGTGTTTACCGCTATCGAGCGAAGACGCGTGGCGACAGCTGCGTGTGTGGAGCCGACGTGTTCCGGCGAAGAAGTTTGAAGCTTGGAGAGTGGCCTATTGAAGATGGGAGGTTTCCTGGAAGAGAAACTTGGGCGAGGTTTCCTGGAAGAGAAACTTCGAGAGCTGCGGAACAACAACAACGCTGGACTTTGAGTGAGTGATTCTCGGAAGAGTATCATCCCGACTTTTGTTCCAAGAACTTTGGACTGGATAGGTTTTCTATCTCTTGAGTCTTTAAGTGTCTTGGTTGTTCAATGCATGCGACTGCATTGTAGTGCGTATTGTTGTCTGTGTCCGTTGTTTCGAGAGTGGTTGATTGTACTTTGTAGTACGTTGTTTGATTGGTGACGTATTGTATGTAACTATTGTGGAGTGTGCA
The DNA here is from genome assembly GCF_043290135.1 of Rhipicephalus microplus. Taxonomy (NCBI): domain Eukaryota; kingdom Metazoa; phylum Arthropoda; class Arachnida; order Ixodida; family Ixodidae; genus Rhipicephalus; species Rhipicephalus microplus. The sequence goes on along the minus strand of NC_134707.1, from coordinate 32,415,493 downwards.
TTCTTGTGTATTGTTTTCGATCTGCCATTTTTGAGAATATAATATTTGTTCTGTTTATCAACTCTCGGCTCTGACTTGTTCTTTGGTCCACAACCGGCGTCCGCTGGCGCGCCAAAAAGGACCACTTCTAAATTGTACACACTTTCGTGGTGCGGTTCGAGGGGCCAATACTTCGGCCCTTGGAATCAGCCCGGCGATCGCCTCCCCGAATTAACGGGACCAGTGTGTGACAGATAAGAAACCTGAATGTTATTAGTAATATCATCATAGTTAATATTAATATTATTATTATATGTTTATACTTAATAAATTAGAGCACTATGTGTGTTTAGAGTACGAGCAGCGTGTTCAGGGGCCTCCTTTTTTTTCGAAAAAGCGACATGAGCGTGGTGTATCAGCGTTCAGTGGTGTTTCAGGCACAATTTACAAAATTGACACAAGATTTCAATATATAAAGCTACAGTACCTCAAATCCTGTAAAAACAGCGAACCTTTCTGACATGTGTCTGATTTCCACAAGACTTTGCTCATTGTTTTCATTGTGCTGGATATTATTGCGTGCACACCAAGATAGCACTCTGAGTATGGGCACCTCTTTGAAAAAAAAGAAAAAGCATCAGGCTGCTGCTGTACAGGCAGCACAGTATCATTGATCTAGAAAAGCGGCCCTTCTGGACCCTTCTTAAACACTTTTCGGGTAACTATTGCTAGCACACTGGCAAGGTACCCACTACATCACAAATCAAGAAACTTATTGCGCAGAAGAGAAGCGTTCACCGTGCGTTATTTTATCAAACTTCAGTAACGTGTGGTATACCCGCTACTCACAACAAAGAGTATGAAGTGCCCTTTGTTGATGCTGAAAATGCAAAATTCAGAGAAAACGGCTACTGGCCCCTTCAGTAAAACGCATCCCAAAACAGCAGTTAAAAAATAAAAAAAAACAGACCAGGTGTCTTATTTGCGAATGCACGATAAAATATTCATTTCTCGTACACATTGCTGTAACATTATCATGGTGGGACCAGTTCTTCTCAAGTGCTTCATCATGATTATGAATACACTATCTTTCTCGTTGCGTGGCTATTGTGCCTGGTCGTAACATTGTATTCAAATGAAATCACGCAAGTTCTACTATTAAACAGTATTATTTTGATTTATCTGAATTTGTGAGGACTGAAGACTGCAGAAACATGTACCCTAACGTCTTCTTTTTCTTACCAGGAGCAAGTTGGATGGAAGTAACCATAGTGAGCGCTTTATGGACGACGGAGGTAAATCTTCAGAATTTTTCAATTTTAGTTGGAACAGCAATTTGAAGCTATATCCATGTGACATCATAGCTTTCTATATTGGGGTGCCTCAAAACATCGGCACTGCTAGATCTACAGTGCGTTAATAGTTTGTGTTTAATAATGAAGAAATATTCACAGTAGAAAATTTCAGATGCCGCAATCACCCACTTAGATATTTCCTGCAGATAAAAAAAACAAGGTCGTTTAGAAGGCACTGAGCTTGAGCCAGCACATTGTGTGGATGATCAAGTGATTACGCTTAGAAAATGCAAATCGCAAGCATGTAAAAGGAAGCACAGTAGCACATTTGAAGAATCTATATTAGCATACTCCCGTTAATATGTGAACCTAGCCCAAAGATCTAAATAACAGGTCCCTTGAGAAAATGCAAGAGGGGAGTAATAGGAAATCAGAAAACATAGAAGGTCCATGAAACCAACTCTTCAACGAGTGGCAAAAAATAAGGCATGCTTTGTGCTTTGTCGAGCCGTTGCATGTTTGAGCATTAGAAATGAAACCTACAATACACACACACACATATATATATATATATATATAGAGAGAGAGAGAGAGAGAGAGAGAGAGAGTGAGAGAGAGAGAGCGAGAGAGCGAGAGAGAGGGAGAGAGCACAGAAGTCAGTATTACGGTGACGCAGTGCTATTTAGGGGCAGCCAAGTAAACATTGCACTTAAATACCGTTGGCATAATTCTTCGGTGACGCGGTGACGAAAAACCTTTAAGTATAATTTGCTGAAGCACAGAGGCGCAAACCTAATGTTTATAAGACTGCCATAAAGTATGAGCCACCGCTGTAACTTCTACGGACGCTAGCAAGACATTATGATGTATGAAATGAGTACATATGTAGTGTTTATGACCTTGTCACAAAACTACATGAAAAGCATTAAACCCCAAATAAATGTCGCACCAACATCGCGCTTTAGTTATTTCTTTTCTGAAATCAGTTTAAGCACCTTGCGTCGCGTTGTAGTATAGAGTACGTGACTGCCCCGCAGAACGATTGAGAGTGCATCTCAATGGGCTCCCATTATTCATTCAGTGCGTTCGTATCCTCAACGTCGGTGATGTCTGCTTTTCCTAATGTTTTCTCATTAAATTGCGAATATCTGTTCTTGCGGTTCTTGGGTAGATGTATACTATCAACCACCTGTGGTGAATACCCGCATACCACGTGCCGCGGTGCGCGGGAATGAGCTACACGCACGAGTGGAGGACAGGCTTTGAAAAAAGTACGGCTAAGCATTCACTCAATCTATGTCATGAGGAGAGAGCCAAGTATAAGATACCTTCGTACCACGTACTCATATCAAATTTGGTGTAGAGCACATTGAGAAGGGGATCACGAGTGCCCCTGGAGGCTAGCCAATTCTCAGACCAGCTGGCTATCCTTTGCTGGGGAATGGGCAGGGGGAATAAAAGAATAACAGAAAATATATATGTTAAAGATGGAGAACAGTATGATCCCGGGTTGTGTTATGAGTATGCGGGGACCAATCACTGTAAAGGCCCCCGCAGGCTCTACCCGGAGCGATTTTATCGGGAAAGTGCTGCACGATCTGAATGCAGTAACGTGCAAAACGGACTAACCGTACTACAGTGCCCTCTCTTTTGCTGGCGTTCCTCGCGCAGAGAAGTGAGTCCGTCATGAACACTGGGTGCGTCCGCCCATACGGTTTCCTGAAACTAACTACAGGGGACTCTGGCGCTGTGTTCGTTCAGCGACCATAGAAAGGATGGACAGTACACGGATTTGCCTAGCCTTCATAAGTTCGGGCGGTGAATTGCATTTGCGGCTTCGTTTGTTGCTGGTTCCGCTTTTGGTTTGAAGAAAAAAAGGAACCCTTTTAATCTCCGTGACCACATTTGAAATGGCAAGCCTAAAACAACCAGGCGGTGAAGCGCAATCGCTGAACGATTGCTGTTTTTGTTTTGTGAGATTGATTGATTGAATGATATGTGGGGTTTAACGTCCCAAAACCACTATATGATTATGAGAGACGCCGTAGTGGAGGGCTCCGTAAATTTAGACCACCTGGGGTTCTTTAACGTGCTCCCAAATCTGAGCACACGGGCCTGCAACATTTCCGCCTCCATCGGAAATGCAGCCGCTGCACCCGGGATACGGATCGCGCCCTGCGGGTCAGCAGCAGAGTACCCTAGCCACTAGACCACCGCGGCGGGGTTTTGTTTCGTGAGAAAACAGCTCGAAGGCACAGGAACACACACTAAGCTAGAAGTACAAAAATGAGAGAAATCTGTGTACTACCCACCATTCTCATGCTCACTGTAGTGCTGCCTCACTACAGTGTCCACTGAGACACTGAAAGTGTCCCTCAGTCACCATCCCGGTTGTCCTCCGGACTTACAAGAGTGGATAAGAGAATATTTCTACTGATCCTTGTTGAACTTCATGAATGAATGTAACTTGTTTATTTATGTGTGATGAATATCTGACGTGTTTTGTATGTTCGTTATGGCAAAGGGCAGTCTTTCGAATTAAAAAAAAAGGTTCCTTTACTGCCTTTTGACTTACCAATACCCGGATGCTTCTTTCCCGGCGTTGGCCCTCGCAAGACGCTGCCCAAGAATCCGGGGGGCCTCTCGTAAGAGTAGAGACTCTCCGTCACCTGTGGCATTTAACCGTATATCAGTGGCACATACCCACCCACTTGTACATGTATTTGTCGGGCGCAAAGCGTTTGACCACAGAGACGATATTGTGACGTTTTAAATGCCTTAACTTGCACGTCATTTCTGTCACATCATCTTACCCTTTCATACTAATAAGGGGGTGATAAGGAGAGTACCCAGATGTAAGTGGCTAGATATATGGATAGATGCATGCGTAAATACACGCCCCAAAAATTTAACTGCGATGGGCGTCATGTAAAGTGCAAAGCAAAACAGCATCACCGAAGAGCTTCTTCTTTTGAGTCACCAATCACGATTGCATTGAGGGCCACGTGTTATTTTGCGCTGTTTCTGCAACTGAGATTTATTTGTGATAAATATTAGGCAGTTACATGACAACAAACAGAGCATACTTTCGTTCACACTCTTTGTGTGGAACAGACCCCTTGGCTGGCTTGGTCTTTGTTTCAACGATTTACATTTCTCGTCATGAAATATCAGCTGACTCATAAAACAGTTTCCACTGCAGCAGAATCTCAAGTTTCTTTTGACGACTTATGGATGAGTGGCATAAAAGTCACATATCAAGTCACAATTCAATGCTTTTTGCTGTAAGTGTAATGTAATGTTTGTATATCAAGATATATAAGTAATTTAAAGAGAACACTAAGAACTGCTTTTTTTCTCGCTTAGTAATTTCAACAAACGGAACGTTGTGCACTGAGTACCCAAGTGCAATAGTCCAGCGACATTTCTTCTTCACGGGAATATTTTTCTGGAGACAAGCGGAAGCATTGTTGTACATGTAAGTGCAAACAATTCGTCAGTTCACAAAACTAAGAGAACTAAGTACAGTATGTTAATTTGATATTGATTCAATCTATTAATACAAATAATGATGCCTACGACACATTTGACAAGTTTGCACAGTAGGCTCGTTTTTTTAAATAAGCATTACACTAGAAATGAGATGCAATATTGCATTTATGTAAACGAGCAATAACAGGCCAAACTGCAGAATTGTATTTGTTTAGTACTCCAATCATAGCGTTATACACCCTGCGCTCAATTTCTACTTATTGTTTTGTTAATAGAGTTGTCTCAATTAGTTTTACAATACTGTTTATTAATTTTTGTCTAACCAGGCTTTTTGGCTCAGGTGTCCTGTAAAAAGGTCATGAAGAAATTCTGCTCGTTATCATGACAAAACTCAGAAGTTTAAAGAGGCATCTGAGGTATCCCCAACATAACCGCAAATCAAGCCCACTAATTTTTTTTATCATCAAATTTTTTTAGAATTTGGCAAAGCGGAAAGCAAGACGGCGGAATGTGAAAATGACGACACTCACCGAAACCTATTATTTGATCATATCTTATGCACTAGCTATTGCATCGATAGCTGTCATATTTTCTTGTTTTCTCTCTAAGCAGTTTACGCTACTACTTGCAAAGTGGGTCTTTGGTAACACTAAAAAATTGCCCGCGGGAAAAAGAAACTTCATCTCCTAAATATAGGACACCATAACTCAGTGGTGCCAGGTGATAACCAAGTGACAACTCCCAATTTATATTATCAAGGTCGAGAAACCTGTCCATATCACCTAACTAATATGTGTGGTGTCTCCAATAGCTGACTGTACGGAATAAAATATTATTCCTTTTTTACATTATATAAGTGGTGCGCGAAGGAGCTAGAGGACGACGACGATAAAGGTCACTTCATTGAGCTTGCCCTAGCAGACATGGACGGAAAATATTTTGGGGATGCGGAGCAGACTTCAGCAGCTTTTTCTGATGTTGTCCCTTACGAAAATGCTAATAATAAACTTTTATAAAAACCACCATATGTGACTACATTAGGAATTGGGCATATAAGGCTTTATAAGAAATCCCCATAAATCGGCCTTATATAACCTGATCTGCCCAATTCCTGATGTAGCCATATATGGGCTCTATACTACCTGATATGTGGAACAACATACCACTTCAAAGTAAAGATTCTAGGGCTTTCTCGAGCACACTCGAAAATATTTGCTACATGTAGATCAATAGTAATGACCATGTACTATGCCTTACACATAGTTTGATGTTTTGTCGGTTCTTGATTATTTCATTATTTATGAACAAAGTGCGACAATGTGTTATATATACATTTCTGTACATTCTATAAAGCATTTACGTCACTTTAAATCCCAATGATATCTTGTATTTTTGTTCGTTTTCTGAAAAATCAACATTTCTTGTTGTTCTGATTTTTTTACACAAATTGTATTCTGCTTGTATACTTTGTCCCGTTAGACCCCCTACTAGCCTATGACTATGGGTTTAATCAGTGTTGTGCATTTCTTGAAATGTAGGCATAACAACCTCAATAAAATGAATGAAATGAAATTCACCTAATCTCTTATATACTCATATATGGGTGTTGCTGTATATATGGCCATATATGACCAAAATGTGTATATGGCTATGTATAGAAGCATCCATATAAGAATAAACATGGTCTTATATGGATACCTTTATATATAGCAATTCAGATGTTTCATCTATATGAGTTCAGCTTGGGTCGCCGGCAAACATTAAAGCCGCACAAATCATTCTTCAGCTAGAAGTACAGGTGTTTGTTGAAAGGTCTTCAAGCAGTCACCATCGTCTCCGAAACAAATTCTGTACATATCACCTCAACATTCTTGTTCAAGTTATCCTCATTATATTTCGAGTTATTCTCAACAAATAATTGCTATAATGTAACTTAGCAACACATTGAAATTGTGTGGTGGACACATGTCACTGTTTATCCACTTTACCTAAAGAGAGACATTTTTTGTGCTTAAATTTATTGCTTATTTACTGAGACCTTCTTTATTTATTCATTTGTGTAATTACCCACAGCGCCGATCGGCATTATAGTGGGCGAGCGTTTACAAAAAGTAGAATACAAAAAATATACAGTCAGCTGAACAAATTATCAAAGTCGCCTCAATCACAATCTGCCACACAAATACATATTAAATAAAAAATGTAGAACACCCAAAAATGCAAAACACTAATTCTAGCATAGAATAAAACAAAATAATTTGAAATCGTAGAGGGAATGATAGAAGGCAGTTGGTTCTATCCTCTGGTTCTTTTGGTAAAAAAAATTTGGCAGATACTACCTACCTGGGAATCAACGTTATGAGAAGCATGCAGAGGGAAGGTGACCGTGTTGCAATTTTTTGTAGTGTGACACGTCCTCAAATAACGCTAAATATATATACAAACGTTGCACGCACATACAAGTATTGAAAAGTTCTAGATGTTTATATAACCAATTATTTGCACTTGCGCAACAATGCCAACTGATATTTACGTAGTAGCAACACCAGAAGCTGATATAAAGCGCTTGTTCTCACGAAGAGGCTGGCCCTGGGCGCTGCATGGCAACTAACCACAATGGAAGTTAGCCCGACATGACGGATGTATAAAACGATCACATGTGCAATGCTTATAAATATGGGTAGGCAGTAGAGCAACCACTATTGAAGTTTCACGAAGATTAACGCGTTTTTGAAAAGTAGTTCCGAGACCTGGCGTAGCTCTGTGGTAAAATGCTTCCTCGCCACTTAGAATGCTTGGGTTTGATTCCAGCTGGGACCCTGACATTTATTCTTTGCATTCGTCTGGTTGACGCTACGGATTTTGGTTATTTTTTAACGCTCGCACGTTAAAATTGCCCATGTGTGTTCTCGTCGTTCCTGGGTAGATACTAAATATAAATAACCTGTGGCACATACCCGCATACAAGCGGCACGTACCCGCCCCTGTGTATGTGCCACTGTCTGGCGGGACAAGTTCGATGGCCTACGTAACGGGATCGGGACTTTATTGAGGTCTTGATCAGCGCGCCATATTCACCAACCCATCTTATCCTCCCATGCTAATTTCGGTTCACACCAAGTTAAGGGGGTGACCACGAGAGCACCCGAACGTAAGCGGCTGGAGAGCTAGATAGATAGATAGATAGATAGATAGATAGATAGATAGATAGATAGATAGATAGATAGATAGATAGATAGATAGATACGCTCAAAGTCGCCGAAGTTCGCTAAGAAATCCTTCAGATTTAAAATCATTTTGAAATACGTCAGTCTTGCATGCGATTTTTCTTATCTTGAAGCTATGTTCAACACGGTCTGAGACATAGTATGGCGCAAGTAAATATTTCGTTTTATCAATGCCAACTTGACAGTATTAAACAGCATAAAAGAACCCAATTCGAGTTTTGTAAAGATATTCTCCACAGTGTGTTTATTTAAAGCTTTCTGGAGTCAATGGAGTGTCCATATTGAGTCAAAACAAAATATTGACTTGCTGTTGACCGCATGAACTGTGTGTGCACTGAATAACTTAAATGAGATGATAATCAACCTTTAAGGAGTACGGTAAAAAGCGATTGGTACACAAGCTTGTCATGTACAAGTATTATGACTAGGAACGGCCTATAGTGTGACTGCTATAACTGGTGTCTATAGGTCAGTGTGCGCATGGGAACGGAGGCTTTTAGCGATATTTGTTGCCAACGGGACACTAAAAATGCCTTTTGTAACTGTAACCCGTTTTCCGTTCTGCCAGTATTGCATCATTAACGTAACAGTGGTGAATAGCTCGTTCCGCAGAAATTCCGGCGTAGGCATCGATGGCTCTGAGTGAAAAATCGTCTTGTCCGCGACCGAAAATTGAGATAATGCAAACAAAACAAATATTATAAGTTTTGCGAGTTTGAGTGATGATCGAAATTATGCAGGCCATTTGCATGGCAACAAGTGCCCTACCACCCAGCTATGCATCTGCTTCAAGATAAAGCATGAATAACTTCCCCTGGTTCGAAATGCAAGAAAAATAACTGTTATGCTTAACAAGCACACGCATCCTGTATACAGGTTTCACAGCACAACATTTATTATCGCAGCAGTATTGCAAGATACAAGCGTGCATTGTCATCGGGCATCACAACACGTTATTACCAACGTGACTTCGTGGTCTAAAGACTGCCAACCATTACAAAAGGCACACACTTTATTGCACGTATTCACTCACGACTGCGCAGTGGGTGCATAAAGTTCTAAAACATTTTACACACATAATATTGAGAAGCATGGTCTGCTGGGCGAGTTGGCAATTCATCTTAACTGAGGTGTGCGAAAAAATCAAAGTCCAAAAAGAAGACACCTGGACGCAGCGCACACTAACATTTGAAAATTTATTGGAAAAAACAGACATATGTATGCAGTTACGAGAACACGTGAGGTTGAAAAATGATTAGATCAGCAGACATCTAATCACTTTCTTTCCCCGTGTAGACATTGTGTAGTGTAGGGCACTGCGCTGTCATGCGGGAAGTATTATTTAAGATTCAATAACTTAATTGTGGATCACAAAGCTTCTCTAAAGGGGCAACCATTCTCTAACCAATCATCACATTGAAGAGATAGCGGTAGCTCACCCTTGTTTGGTGATACGGTAGTTAAAACTAGATTCAGGGACACGTTAGCGGGGGAAATCGAGGAGGCGTATTTCATGAACAAAGCCGGTGATTCATGGTTCACCTAACTCTCGGTTATGTTGCATGTCGCTGAGGTAGCTTTTCTGTAAGCGCATCTTTATTACAATCTGTCTGCTCATCTAATCATTTTCTTTCACCGCACACGTTCTCACTGCAGCATACATATGTCTGTTTTCTTCAACAGAGTTTCATTTACAGTGTGCGCTGTGTCCAGGTGTCTTCCTTTTAAAGTTCAATTTTTTTGGTGCAACTCTGTAATATGATAAAATTGCTCGTGCTTTAAACTATACTACCCCCTCTTTACACAAAATGCAGCCATGTGCGAAACCTTCATTGAGGCACTTTCAGCATTCTCAATTACACAGTACTATTTCACTATTAAAATTGTTCAAGTAGCATCATGCAATAAAAAGTACATACTGAGCGATTGAATTACGCACAAGAAACAGGATATTGCTATCGTGTTCAACACTGAAAAACGGAGCTTAATGGTCCTCCTGTTTTTTCACACAGTAGCAAGCTCTAATACATCAGACCAGTTTATTTATCGGCTTGCACTAAACTATCTACAGTGCTCACGAATTAAAACGTTACATCAAAGTATTTTGTGTAACTATGTATGTGGGTATGTGCAGTTCCTCAAGATAACCACGCGATGTTGCGACATCAGTAACAATAATGTTGTCTGTGATTTACACATTCCAGTCAAACTTACACTTATATCACCCGAATCGTAGATGGTGGAAAAAATTATGGTCTATTCTTAAGTTTTTCGTTTCAATCCGTGAGCATTGCACCCTACTTTGAAGAACCAAACTAGCAAAAAATTTTCACTGCGTATCGTTATCAAAACACATGTAATTGTAAAAGCAAGGAAAACGTAGACGAAGAAAGACAAATTCAAACGCAAGACGAATTCAAACCTAGGCTCACAAATCTCATGACACCCTTGGAGTTGGAGGTATGCAACTGTTTTTTATTTGTAATTGCGCAAGCTGTCACTTATCCTTGTTAATTCCCCAAGCATTAAAGTAAGAGAAATACAAGACAATTATATTTTCATCAATATATTCATGATAAGTACAATATCACTAAACCCCTATTTCCTGGTGTAGAGTTTTCAATTGAATAGAGCACTGTCTGGAAGCAATAAAAAAGAAAGTGTTGTCGTATCGCATAAACAAAACAGCCTAATGACGTAACCACGACTAGTATGAAGTTAGTTACTCAGCCAGATTGCGATACGTTATGTTTTTTTAGTTATCCTAATATTTATGAACAACGCGCGAAGGCAATAAAAATGATGAACTTACCTTAACATTTAAACGTCTTGTCTTGCAGATACCTTTTAATTCTGATAACCTATTCACAACTTAGAGCCACCAACTCCATTCGTACTGCTTTTGGGAGTTTCGAAGGAACGCTTGCCTGCAAGCATAGGTGTCCATTTTTTTTGTACGAAAAATTGACGATCACCAATCCAGCGGCGTACACATGCACACGCACAGAAAAACACTTCCACGTCCGTCCACCATTTCACGACGTACAGTGAAGTAGATTCCGGATAGCTGCGTGATTATCTTGTGTAAATTGGAGCAGTAGTTGAACAGGAAATAAGAGCAAGAGGAATGAAAAGTGACAAACTCGATTAGCACTGCACCCATGACTCCGGCGAGCAAAAAAGCAACGATGGCACGGATGGAGACAGTGCAGGCTTGACAATGAAACATACATTACTCTTGAGATCAATGATTTACGCGCTTTTTCTGGCACTAAATTTTCCTGAGCTTATTGACGAACAACGTTTCAATTTTTAACAATTATTGACGCAATATTATTACCATACGACTGAATGTTTGCGCAAAAACTATTTTATTTTTCATTACTTGAAATGGGCCGCGGCGCTTTCCTGCTGCAACGACAGAAGGCTGTAGGCCACGGCTGGGCTGCACGGCACCTATGCGCACTTCTTCGAACAACATTATCCGAATTTTCCACCTCTCCAACTGGCGCCCTTTTTGTATTTTTCTACTGTGTGCACTCCTTGCAAACTTGCCAACAGCTGCAGTGCAGTCAGGCAAATTTTTTGGGACAATGGACCTCAACTTCGTCCCTTGGGCCCAGAAAGCTGCAGGTGCAGGACCTTTGAGACAGGCAGTCCGTGGATCTGAAATCGCTACTGTCTGTACGATGGCTACCACTTTGCGTTCCAGCCAAATTATTATCTTGTTTCTCAAGCATTTATCATAATAATAGTAAAATAATAATAACAATAATAATAATAATAATAATAATAATAAAAATAATAATACTAAAAATAATGACAATAATATAATAATAATAATAATGATAATATAACAATATTATAATAATAATAAATCTGCCAATGATCAATCAAACATTTTTAACGTATCTAGGAACAACCATAGGGTCTTCCGTGCTGGCATGCGCCAAAAAAAAGCAAAAATAAAAAACAATACATTACAGACTGTCCACAGAAAAGCAAATCAATAAAAAAAGCAAAACAAGCAGTCAAAAAGAAATCAACGCAAAATGGGAACAAGAAGTGAAAAAGTAGATATTCAGAAAATTTGACTGAAAAATATTGCTGAATAAACACAACCATGCGGACGGCTTCCTGAAAGACAGAAAAGGGAGGAATCTGTGCATGTGCAAATCTACGTTAGGACAGGGGAGCCCTCACTGACAAAAAAAATATGACTGTAGACTATGAAAAACAACGAATCAAGAAAGTTGGCGTTAGAGAGAATCGGTATTCTATAAAGACTAGAGTGTTCGAAGAAGTTGACAGGTACATGCAACGGTCGATTCTCTATGGATAACTTACGCAGAGTTTGAAAATTATTACAACCGACAAGGGCAGAATATCTCACCCTGAACTAGCAGGAAATAAATAACAGCTCAGCGCGATTTTGCCGGCCGCTAAGTGATGGCAAAGATAATATTCGAGCAGTGTTGAAAGGATTCTAGTGAAACGATGAGAGTAAGCGCTTATGAATTTCTTCTGGGCTCAGTCAGTGGCGTTACTGCAAGATTTCGCAAAGCCATTCTAGATCAGATATGCATATGTACTCAAGTTCAGCACGACATATCGTGGTGTACAATTTTTATAAGGCTGTAGGAGAACCAGATTCTCGGGAGAAATTCTGCCCACAGGGAGAAAACGAAGGCTTCGCATGACAACACATTTATTTCAAGTAGAAAAAAATCAGCATGATATCAAAAAGAACACCAAGATCACTGATCTCTCAAACCTTACATAACGACACAGTATCGACACCGTATGGAATGGAAACGTTGGATGTTTAGCGAGATACAACAACAACAGTAATCATAATATTATTACTACTACTACTACTACTACTACTAATAATAATAATAATAATAATAATACACTCATATCATTCTGACATGGCCGAAAATATCTGGCCACATTGAAGAAAATGCTAGTGTCCGGGTACACATGAATCTCTATATGTGAGGGTGCAATTGCGCAGTTCGGTGGGTATGCACCGGCATAGATATTGTATAGGTAAATGCACCACAGTGTTGGTGTTGAAAGGATATGTTTGAATCAGTTTTAATTATTACGTGCCTTCACAGCAAGGGGATGTTTACATAATGTAAAGTTTGGCTTAGGCTTCACGCCAGCCCGCAAAAATGTGTCATACTAATTGTATTCTCAAGGCAATGTTTAAGTTAATCCTGATGATGGCACGTGCGCATTAGTGACCTCGACCAAGTAATGACACACCCACGCAAAATAGAAGTGTTGTGCATTCGGCAGCCTACGTTAAATGTTGCTATAAATCTTCAGCTTTTCAATACGTGGTCCATTAAATGTGTATCATGTGTGAGTCAGTTGCACCTTTCTTAACGTATTTGTGTATGACGTGAGATTTATTTGACGCTTGCAAACACTACAACAAAATAATTGTTTATGAGTGCAATCATAAAATGTTCGATAAATTTACTTCGTGAACAGCCGAGAACATTATACGTAGCCAAAGGAAACGCAAGGCGTATTTTTGCAATAAATTAGTACAACTTCCATCTTGAATTTAATCATAATAGTGCCTTTAAGATGCATTCACGTAAGTTCCTTTTTTGTTTTTGAATATACGCCCGTAAAAATTGCACTGCGCATGCAAATATGGTAAATGGCCGCTGAAAGCAATCGCAGATGAGGGGTCAACAGGATTAACTGAAATCTTGTTATATCAAGGGACCATATAGCTATAAAAACCTTGAATTAATCAGCAAATTTGTCCACCAATGTGGAAGTTCAAAATGCATTGAATTACCCTTTTTTGATGCTACTTCAAACAGTGCGTAATGAGAACAATATAAATTGTATGCATTTTGTTTTTACTTAATACTATATAGGATTGCTCTATATTAATAGCGAGGTTCGGGAGCTTCTCTAAGTTTTGTGACCTGACACGATTCCTTCCATGTAAAACAGATCTGCTCTCGTGTACATTTCTTACGTGGTATTAATTGCAACCTATTGTTTCAAACCTAAATGCCATAAAAATATACAAGGTAAATTACACGAATGCATGAATAGCTGCAACGATCACGTACACAAAGCTGACTTGAAATTTTGTTTTTTTTTTGCATGGCAGAAACAACATATCATTAATGCTCTTCTTGATGTAGAAAATAAGCAGGTCACCTTTGTGTACAAATTTTTATATGTTACAAACCACATGAAAGTGTGTGATCATGCTGCTATATATATACGTGGTCATCCCATATAAGGGAGCACTTCCACATATAAGGATTCTCTTGATATGTTATATATGTTGTGGCCGTGCTTTATTAAGGCCGGACCTGACTCCCTATATGGGCCAACTGCGTCATATATGGCTGTATATAACCCATACATGAACTGACTATGCCAGATATACGTCCGTATACGGCAAATGTAAGCCACATATGCTGACAAATATGCTTATATGTGGCCACATATAAGCTACATAAGTGCCATATATGGCATTTCCGTAAGGGGTATCATGAAAGTGTCGAATATTTGTAACTGTTGCATCTGTATCTATAACTGTAGGGCACTGTAACTATACTATCAGCTATTGGAGACACACTGTGACCACACAGGCTAACGAGTAAAAATAATTAGAGGTACTTTTACTCGCTATATTTTCCTTTACAACTACTTCATCCTGGTGTCCTATATATAAGAAATTGCACCATTTTCCTTTCATTCAGGTGAGTTGCTCAGATTACACAATTTCATGCTCTCGGGTAGTCACCCAATGTCACCTCACACAATGTCACCTCTGCTTGGCCAGTCGCAAACACAGAAAACCAAGTGAAATATGCTTAATGCGTGAAATAATGCTGTAATTCAATGCAGAACCTCCATGCTAGTGCATAGGAAAAGAGTCAATGAAGCAATTAACAATATCTCCTATATAGACCACCAGACAGCTTATTTAATCTTGATATAAGGCAAATGAAATGTTAACGTCCTGCCTAGTGCAGCGAGAATGCGAAACGCTTGGAGAGAATAACCCCTTGTTTTCTTTGCATTTGCAGAGGTACTTTGGTGCTCTTTAGAGTATTGCACGTTGCCCATAAAAACATTGTTCACATTGGTACATGGATTCCTACAACCTGATTACGACCTCAACAACGTTGTGATGCTAACGCTGCCACCATGCTTTTCCTCAGATTTGGTGCCCAGCCCATGGGATTCTTTACGCATATTTCAAAAGAGAACCTCGATGCGGTGCGCCACAAAATAGCGTAAGTGTCCGCAATGCTTTTTTCACCTCATTTTACTGCGCATACAATGACAATGTGCACCCCTAAATTGAAATATTATTTATTGTTGAAGTTTCTACTGGTTCGATGCAAACACTTTGTTGCACATCTAAGGTGGTTTGAGCACTCTGCATATGCGCAGTATGTTTGCCTGAACATGCCCGGTGCGTTTTATCAAGTAATATTAAGAAAAATCATAGAATATCAGGAAAATTATGGAATATCTTCCCGAAGGTAACCCCGACGGGATGCGAAGCAGCAGTGGTGCACACGCTGTTGATCCGGCTGAAAGGGACGCCGAAGCAGGTGCAGGAAGACTGGTTTGAAGCCAAACTCGGTGTAGTGTTTACTCGAGTGAACGTTTGTTCAAAATGCAAAGATATATTGATATGTGGGGTTTACGTCCCGAAACCACAATATGATTATGAGAGATGCTGTAGTGGAGGACTCCGGAAATTTCGACCACCTGGGTTTCTTTAACGTGCACCGAAATCTAAGCACACGGGCCTACAACATTTCCGCCTCCATCGCAAATGCAGCCGCCGCAGCCGGGATGTGAACCCGTGACCTGCGGGTCAGCAGCCGAGTACCTTAGTCACTATTCCACCGCGGCGGGACAAAATGCAAAAACACGAGAAGCGGGTAGGTTTGTGGAAGTTTCGTCGCAGATAAACGAGCTGAGCGAGTGTTTCCACTTGACGTGCGGTCGAGCATTGCGTGTGGTCGATAGGGTGATGCGAGAGGGAACTTTGTTGCGAGTGGATGGGGGAGCTGGCAACTGCGAGTGTGCCTTGAATGTGCTTCGGGTGAGAGAGGAAGCGACATCAGCGCGCGCCTGTGGAGGAAGCATGGGATAGGATCGTGACGTCAACACGTAGCTGCGGCATCACCTACTTGCTCCGCTCCAACACCTGCAGAAAGGGGAATGCGTTGCGGTGCGTTTGTACAGACGCACATAGGTATGGCGTTACACACGTGAGTCAAACAGCTGCTTCTCAGTTAATACAACCAGAGTACTAGTCATAATATAGATAGAATTATAAAGGATAAAATACATATCACCGTCTGTACAGGTATAATATTGCTAGACTTATTCTAGAGCCACACATTGGAAATTTTCGCGGTCACCATTAGTGATGCCGCAATGTTCTGTATCTATTCACACTGATAACAAGACTCCGTGCTTCGTACGCTAGGTCTACGGCAAAATCATGTGAGCCCAACCACGGAACCCTAATCTAGCGGAGAGGAACCACGTCGGCCATCTTTTGCAGTGCGAAAGGCTCATAGGGCAAAGACCGACAGCATCGCAATCCACTTTTTCCTACGGGGCTCTGTCGACTGCTGTCACCTCCGGAAGGATCAGCAGAGGGCGTTTATATTTATGCTTGATAGCTACGCCGTCGGTTACCGATGATGTGATGGGCAGCTTCAAGGCCGGCTTGCTAACCGAAGAAGTCATGTTTCCTGTTGGCACTTTCGTCAGTTGTTGAAAAATTGATGCTACAGGAGTGGGGTGCAAGCATTATTTTGTGCAGTAGTACAATTTGTTGTTAACTTATTTGTCACCTCGTCCTCGTGGTACAAGTGTGACTTTTCCTGAAGAGTCATTTTCTTGCTTTGAAATAGATCATAATTTTAAGAGCATAAATGATCCCATCAACATATTTACTCTTTGTCATCATACAGCAAAAAATTGATTGCATTAGCAGAGTAAGAAAATAATTTTGTGGAGCTCCTTAGTTTTACTGCTTTACGAAAAGATAAATGATTATTTCTACGGTGAGCCTATCGTTTTGTTGTGTATGCAATTCTAGTAGAGCCATGGTGATATAGTGGTGATTGGCCTGGGTTCTTTCTTTTCAGTATGCCCTCTATGTTCTGCAAAAAAAGTGTGTTCAGGCAGCTGTAGCAGCTCCTTTAGCTCAAATATTTCACCATACAGGCTCTTTGTAATTGTAGATGCCAAGGTTTAGGGTGTATGTTGAACGTACCAGAATAGAGTCTATAATGTTTGAGACTGGTGTGCAGCAAACAAGGCACTTTTTCAAAACTGAACAACATGGCTGATCTGTTTTTATAAGAACGACTATGATATGAAAGTAAAGCGCGTGTTCACCGAAGTAGTTGAGTGATGATTTTACTTTGTTTCGTCACTAGGACAAAGAAATGAATGCTACAGGCTACAGAACAAATTGCCAAATCATGCGAAGAAAGGCAGGCAGCTTCAAGTTTACAGTTTTGACCTCATGCAGAAAGCCTAAACAAAATGAGCATACAGATCATGAGCGCAGATGAAGAATTGTCTCAGCACGACTTCTAAAGTACGCTGCTCAAACATAAAAAGAGACACACGAAACAAACTCACTAGTTTACAGAGGATGAGCGCGAACAAACAACTGTCACTATTCTCACTTCATTGTATGCGAGCAGCGTGCACATTTCGTTCATGTGACCGTGGCAGCCTGCGGAATGACTTTCGTGCTCTCCTGAATTATGAGTTTGAGTTTATCAGCCCAACAGCAGTCCGAAAGCAACTCGAGAGGCGCCCAACGCTACCCATGCGAGGACGTTGCACCATCTCGCTACTAAAGATGAAAACACGGCGAGGATGAGGAGCTCTGAGGCTCCTCATTGGTATATGGTGTATATAAATCGCCAGCCGTTAGCAAGCTTGACAGCGTTTAGAAAAGGAAAAAAAACGTTTCTCGGCATAGCGGTTGTATTGCACGCTGTGAAGTGAGCGGTCCCTAGTTCTATGCCACGCTACGGAAATCTCCCTTCTCTTGTTCTTCTGTGCAATGTCTAAGTATATATTTTACTGCGTGATATCCGTGACATAAATACCTAAGCAGAACCTTGTTGCAGCCCTGCATAAAGCACTTTCGTGTTAAAACAGCCATAAAAGTGTAAAGTAAATGATGTGAAATTCATTCTCGTATTCAACAAAACAGTGCCTAAACTTTTTGCTTGGCTGCTTGATACACAATCGAATACAAAAAAAGATGCCTAGGTTTTATGGATTGGGCCCGAACAACACAAACAAAACTTACTGTAGAAAGCATTATCTCTCTATCACTTCAACGTGTAGTTTTCTTATGCCATCAATATTTTTGCAGAGACTGCAAAAAAATTTGTGGAGAAAAAGGCAAAGGACCTACAACAGGTACGATATGGCATTCCCGTTTCGTCATGTTAACCTACAATAGACCCTTGTGGTGCTTAAGTTATTTCAAAGCACTGAAGTGAAGCTGCGTTTTAGTCTTAGAAAAGCCATTAATATCATTGTTTTCACCTTTGCACCAAACGTGCAAGCTGCAAGTGAGCTTTAATGAGGTGAAGTGTCTTTCATTATCTGCAATTTGAACGCTGCTTCAAGAAAACTCTTTTTTGGCCTAGTTAATACTTGCCTAACGACATATTTGAGCCGCGAAATAGCGCATATACACAAAGTGAAGAAACACGAGCTGCCTGCCATGTAATTGTGTGTATTATTGCTCTGCGTATGTGCTCTTTCTTGGCTGAGATATGTCACTATTTTAACGCGTCGGTTTAGAACACTAGTTCCGCAGAAATTATGCGATTGGCATTGACGTTGCTTGTCCTCAGGGAAAACTCAATGTTTTCCGTTGACGTTAAATTTAGGGATTTGTAAATTGTCAAAACTTTAAGGCCAAGCCAAAATTTTTCTTACGCCGTCTACAAGGTAGGTAGGTTTTCGATCTTGCAGCCACACGACTGCTTCAAAAGATTTCAGAGAAAAAATAAGGACAGTTTTGCACTGGTGTTGTTAATAAAAGATGAATATGCGGCTACTTGGTGATTAACCAAGTGGTCCAAAGCCTGAAAAAGAAAGTGAAGCTGAGTGGCCTTCATTAATTCGGTTAATTTTTTAATCTTTTTTTCTTTGTACTTCTGGGTCTCTCAGTGTCTTCGATCCCCTTTTTATACCGGTATTTTGGTATTACTTTCATCTCTCTATCTGACGTTTTAGACCTATCGCTTTCTTCCGTTTATCTTTCTCTATCTATAGCGGCTTTTTTTCTGTCTGTCCGTTTATCTCTCTTAATTTTACCGTGTTTTAGTTACCCCTATTCTGTCTATCTTTTTCTTGCTCATCCTCCCTATCAATTTTTTCGCTCTGGGAATTTTTCCCTTTCTTTCTCTGTGTTTTCTGCCCCGTTCTCTCACACTGCCTCGCTTACTTTTTATATTTCTTTCCTTCTTTTTAAATCTTATTTGCCCTTGTTAATTTACGTTTTACAACTGGGCACCCGCTGCTCGTGGTAGTGGCGCTTCCTCGAATTCTGCGACGCTTATTTTTCTGGTGTTTTTATTGCAATTGCAGCTATATGGACACTCTCGGCTGAATTTTATCGCTGGGGTCAGCCACAACCGTCATTCACCGTATATATATATATATATATATATATATATATGTACATGTACATGTGTTTATATGTATGAAAACGCAAGAAAGAAAAAAATAATACCGAAAAACCGAAAAACACCCTGGTGCGGTGAATCGAATGTCCGACTTCTTGCTTGTGAGTGCGTGAGTGCCAAAGCGCCACGAGCCCCTCTTTCAGTGTTGAAAGAGAAAGACATTTATTTCTACCACTTACCGCTGGGGATGTCGATCTCGGGGGAACTACTGTGTTTTCAGCATTACCAGCGAGATGACGGAATAAGTGCGCGTCTCCAGATTGTCACTACAAAACGACGCGCGCTCAAGCGTTCATCTCTCACGCGCACTTTGCGCCGTGGAGAGCGTATATGTTCACGCATGTGTGCGCACTTATCCCGCGGTGAAGAGAATCGTACGCCTCGCGCTTTCACCGGAACGCTTCTATTGTAGTTACCGGGCGCACAAATGTCACTGCACTCGTTGCACAGTCTCCGATCGCGAAAACAGCGCGCTTTTTAGATACAGCAAACCAACAACCAGGACACTGATTCGCCTTCATCTGCACTTGTGCGAACGTTTTGTGCGTCTTTCGCGCGTGAGCAACGTGGGGCACGTTTAGTTCTGCTTGCCATTCTTGACGTGGCATTCCGATTGGTTGTTGTCGCATGTGTTTCTTCGCCTATGCGGCAAAGCTTTGAATTTTTAAACAACTTTCTTTAGCATTGCATATCCGTTAAATATTCTTTCTGAAAATAGGTTCAGTTAACAGCTGCTTCACAGACTCTAAATGAATTCAAATAACAGCGCTATTCTGGCGTGGTGGATCAATGATTGCAGTGTTCGGCTTCTAATCCTTAGGTAGCGCTTGAAGCCCCGGACGCGGCCGTTATATTTTAGTGTAGGTAGCATGGCAGAGTGCTGCAGACTGTGTATTTTTAGTGCACTGAAAGAAAGGCCAACTCTGCTCAATTTTTTTACCCTTTCACTACGGGAGGCCTAACATTAGTATTGTTATTTTGGCTTGTAAAACTCCAGATATCATTCACATAGAGGCGTTGATGCACTTCACTTTCGGAACCATTTCATTCCCCCCTACCACCTGATGGCACCTATCTGCGCGCTTAAACTAAAGTCCTGAGGACTTTACGTGCAGCGTGCTTGAGTCGCACCCTTCGACAACCTTTGAAATGTTCACTGACACGTCGAGCATACGCACGATGTGCGACCTTTTAACGCGATAGAATCAAAGAACTCGCTTCACGGAAATTTTAGTGTTGGAGGTGGCGTAGGTGCTGTTGTGCTTTTTTTTTTGGTTGTGAGCAATAAAAGGCGCGTTTTCTATGAGTGACAATGTGAGATACACCCAAATAAAGATACAATAAATAAACATAAAAATACAATTGTGTATACTTGAGAAATATACTGTCAAACGTTGTCATTGCATACCCGCATTAAGCGCACTAACGATTGAAACGTAGGTGACCGGTTAGTGTGTACTAACTGGGTACGGATATAACACTCTGTGCCGCAAACTTTTACTGCACCGCTGAACTGACAGATGCCACAATGTGACGTGAACCTTTCCTCACCATATTGATAAGTGCGGTGCTCAGCCGATCAGTTGTTCTGACTTCCACGCGATTGCGCCGATGACATTGCGAGTAATAAAAAAATGACGGCATATCCGCGGGGTTAATGGAGAATAATGGGGCGAAGCTCTTGATATTAAAGATACCTTGCCCCACACCTCATATGAAACTCTTGAGTAAAATTTCATAAAACAATGTTTATTAAACAATGTCATTTACTACTTCCGGTTTTTGTTTTGCCTCCATAATGACCACCTTATTGTCGGTGAAATCTACCAAAAGCTGTTCTTGCACTAGTTGTAGGTCAAACTTTGTAAACATGACGTCGATGCACATTCCGCTGATGGTCATCTTGTGATCGGGTTAATCAAAGGAGATGCACCTGAGCGCATACCTGCTCGTCATGTATTGCATCAACCAATGTTTGTTCGGGTTTGATACGTCGGCGTTAAAGTCGCCAACGAGCAGGAACGGTCTCGACCTGTCGTATATGCGCATGCCCTGGTCTACTACCCCTTTTACATCTTCGATCGAAAGATTGGGTGCCAGGTAAAGCTTCTCGTGTGGCCTGGCACTGCTGCCGCACCGCTTAGGCCTCCTGCACTCGTACATCGGGATCATGTCGGCACCACCACTCGGCACCCAGCATACTTTTGCCTCGCACGCCCGCACATCGCGACTCCTTGTTCGAGAACAAGCTGCCACCGCCTTGCGCGCACGCCACTCATCAGCCTTGTCCATCTGCTGAACCTCTGACCGCGCGCGTGCCAGAACGGCGCGTTTATTAAACTATAGAGCGCCATCTGGCATACGGCGCCGCTGAAGAACACGTGATCATTGTCGTGCCGCCGTCTCTTCCCTTCCGTACGTGTGACGTCATTGCTGTTTTCGTAAAACTCACCTTTCATTATTTATCATACTACAAGTAACGCCCTCTAGTATCACACAAATGCATTTCTCAGCGTATATGCAATTCATTAAACATACAAGTTCCGCCCTCTATGGCCACTTTAAGAACTAACTAGAGGTGGGTACATACGATACGACGCTCAGCCCACGCCCTAAAGAGCTTCGCCTCTAAAACGAATGCGAAGTGACGACAACCGACTAACGCGCTGGTATGACTGATTGCCTACGGTAAGCCGTATGAAGTAATCGCGGAAGGGGACTTATATCACAAAAAACATCCCCGGTTATCTTCTAGAGCGCGCGTTTGGTGTAGCGTGACATTGAGCCTAGTACACGCTTTTATTAGGTGACTCAATCACACTCGGAAAGCACTTGGCCACCGATCAGTGCCGCTTTGTTGTGGGACTGTGTTCAAGCGTGTACCGCTTTACAAAACCGCAAACAGTTCGCTGTCGAGGAGTCTAAGAAGCCTCGCTGCTTGATCGCAGTGATTAAGAACATACCAGTTGATGTAACCAATTGGAATATGCCTCATACGAGCACAGTGAGCATATCTGCTTCTATGGGTCAATCCCCACTGTGGTGTAGCCACGGTGTCGCTCAGCTGCTGACTCGAAGGTGGCTGGTACAATCTCGGCAGTGCCAGTCACAAATAAATGGAGGCGAAGCTCTAGAAGACCTCGTACTGTGAAATGTCACTGCGCGTTAGTGAAATCTAGTTGGTCAAATTCTCCGGAACCATTCACTACGGCCCACATCATGATTATATTGTCACGGGGTCGTGACGTGGCCGAAGACAGGAGACTTCGTGTTAGGATTTAACTGTTTATTTGGGCGAACCTGTGCCCGGTAAACTGAAAGTCCAATTACAGCAGCAGTCTCGGACTGATAGCGGCGAACGGAGCGTCGGCCTTCGATCAACTACTGACAAGCGGCGAAGCGCGTCGGCATTTATACTCTTGCCGTCGAATGTTCTAGCGTTATCGCTGGCGGTGGCGTAGCTTCCAGAACAATCTGTACCGTTCGCACAGTGGGCCTGATCTTATCGAAATGATCTACTACAGTCCGGAACCTTCTAGAAAACTGCAGGTGCGGTTTGCGCTGAGAATCGTGCGGTGTTTTCGGACGATAACAAAAACTTGGGAAATGGAACGTGGCATTGCCTTCCTCTGAAAAAAGGCATCGTCCCGATGCTCTAACTAAAGATGAAAGTACAATAATAATGCAAGAAAGTACAATGAATAAATTACGATACAACAATAATACAAAAAAACACTACTTCAGTTTGTTAACGCGCATGAAACGGCTTGAGGCGCGCGACATGGACGACTTCAGGTCGCGATCGGCGTCGTTGAGAGTTCGTGATGCCATCGGGGACAACCTCGTAATAAAGTGGGCCGAGCCGTCGAACCACCGTCGCAGAAGCTTTTCACTTAGTCCACGTCGGCGTATCGGCGTCCACACCCAAACACGTTCACCGGGCTGGTATTCCACGAAGCGTCGTCGTAGGTTGTAACGGTGGCTGTCGGTCGTTTGTTGATTCTTGATACGGAGACGCGCAAGTTGTCGGGCTTCTTCGGCGCGTTGAAGGTACTCGCTCACATCGAGGTTTTCTTCGTCGGTGACGTTGGGTAACATGGCATCGAGCGTCGTTGCCGGGCTCCTTCCGTAGACCAATTTGTATGGCGATATCTGCGTCGTCTCCTGCACCGCCGTGTTGTATGCGAAGGTCACATACGGAAGAATGGCGTCCCACGTCTTGTGTTCGACATCGACGTACATTGACAGCATGTCGGCGATCGTCTTGTTAAGCCGCTCGGTGAGGCCGTTGGTCTGTGGGTGGTACGCTGTCGTCCGGCGGTGGTTTGTTTGGCTGTATGCCAAGATTGCTTGAGTTAAGTCGGCAGTGAATGCCGTTCCTCTGTCGGTGATAAGGACCTCTGGGGCGCCATGACGTAGAACGATATTTTCGACGAAGAATTTAGCTACTTCGGATGCACTGCCTTTTGGCAGGGCTTTTGTCTCGGCGTAGCGGGTGAGGTAGTCGGTAGCTACCACGATCCACTTGTTTCCGAGAGTCGACGTCGGGAACGGCCCCAGTAGGTCCATACCAATCTGCTGGAAAGGTCGGCAAGGTGGATCAATTGGCTGCAGAAGTCCCGCTGGCCTTGTCGGCGGTGTCTTGCGTCGCTGACAGTCCCGGCATGTTCTCACATAACGAGTGACGTCGGTGGTAAGACGTGGCCAGTAGTACCTTTCTTGTATCCTCGCGAGCGTGCGAGAAACACCGAGGTGCCCTGCCGTCGGATCGTCGTGAAGGGCCTGCAGGAGTTCTGGTCGCAGAGCTGAAGGCACCACAAGAAGGTACTTAGCTCGAAGCGGTGAAAAGTTTTTCTTTTGTAGAAGACCGTTTCGTAGAAAGAACGACGCAAGTGCGCGCTTGAATATCTTCGGGACTTCGGCGGTCCTGCCTTCGAGGTATTCTATTAGGGCCTTAAGTTCCGGGTCGGCCCTCTGTCGTTCAGCGAAGTCGTCGGTAGTTATCGTTCCTAAGAAGTAGTCGTCATCCGGGTCGTCGGGTAGCGGTTGGTCGACAGGCGCACGAGAGAGACAGTCGGCGTCGGAGTGTTTTTTGCCGGACTTGTAAATGACAGTAATGTCATATTCTTGAAGTCTCAGGCTCCATCGTGCGAGGCGACCTGAGGGGTCCTTCAAGGTGGCTAGCCAACACAATGCGTGGTGGTCGCTCACAACTTTGAAGGGCCTGCCGTAGAGGTAGGGGCGAAATTTCGACGTAGCCCAGATGATGGCGAGGCACTCCTTTTCTGTTGTGGAATAATTTGCTTCTGCTTTGGATAGCGATCGGCTGGCGTAACTAATAACCCTTTCAAGTCCGTCAGCCCTCTGCACAAGAACGGCGCCAAGACCTACGCTGCTTGCGTCAGTATGTATTTCTGTATCGGCGAATTCGTCGAAATGGGCAAGTAACGGAGGCGTCTGGAGGCGATGTTTAAGCTCCTGGAAAGCGTGTTCCTGCGGCGTTTCCCACTTAATCTCCACGTCGGCCTTGGTAAGGTTAGTGAGAGGATCGGCGATGCGGGCGAAGTTTTTCACGAACCGCCTATAATAGGCACACAGGCCCAGAAATCGGCGCACGGCTTTCTTGTCAGTGGGCGGCGGGAAGTCGGCGATGGCGGCTGTTTTCCGTGGATCGGGACGAACTCCAGACTTGCTGATAACGTGCCCCAGAAACAAGAGCTCCTCATACGCAAATCTGCACTTTTCTGGCTTCAGTGTGAGTCCGGAAGTCTTGATGGCTTGAAGTACAGCTTCAAGGCGCCGAAGATGCTCGTCGAAACTCGAGGAAAACACGACGACGTCGTCCAAGTACACAAGGCAAGTCTGCCACTTCAATCCTGCCAGTACTGTATCCATAACGCGTTGAAACGTTGCAGGCGCTGAGCAAAGGCCGAAGGGCATCACCTTAAACTCGAAGAGGCCGTCCGGTGTTATGAACGCCGTCTTCTCTCGGTCTCTTTCGTCGACTTCGATTTGCCAATAGCCAGTCTTAAGGTCCATTGACGAAAAGTACTTGGCATTATGGAGCCGATCAAGTGCGTCGTCTATTCGTGGGAGGGGATACACGTCCTTTCTTGTGATTTTGTTCAGGCGGCGATAATCGACGCAGAAACGTAGGGTCCCATCCTTTTTCTTCACTAACACCACGGGGGATGCCCATGGACTCTTGGACGGCTGGATAATGCCATCCCGCAGCATTTCATCAACTTGTCTCTTCATGGCCTCACGTTCTCGCGTCGAAACCCTGTACGGACTCTGACGGAGTGGTCTGGCATTTTCTTCGGTTATGATGCGATGTTTCGTGATTGGGGTCTGCCGAATTTTCGATGACGACGAAAAGCAATCTTCGTATTGCAGGAGCAGGGCCTTGAGCTGTTTTTGCTTATCGTTCGGAAGTCTGGGATTGACGTCGAAAGCTATGGGAGGGGCTTGGTTCCTCTGAGCAGGTTCCGCAGAATCGGCGAGGGCGAAAGCACTGGTGGCTTCGACAATTTCTTCGATGTATGCGACCGTTGTTCCTTTGTTCACATGTTTGTACTCATTGCTGAAATTCGTGAGCAAAACCGTTGCTTTGCCTCCCCGCAGCTCTGCAATTCCTCTTGCGACGCAAATATTTCGGGTGACCAACAGATGCTGACTGCCTTCAACGACGCCTTTGAAGTCAGGTGATTCAGGAGCGCCGACTGAAATAATGACGCCTGAGCGAGGCGGAATGGTGACTTGTTCTTCCAGCACATTCAAGGCATGGTGTCCAGACGGCGTGCGCGGCGGCAGTGCTTCTTCTGTGGATAACGTTATCGACTTTGTTTTTAGGTTGATGGCAGCACCATGGAGGCATAAGAAGTCCATGCCAAGAATGACATCTCTCGAGCAACGCTGTAGGACTATGAAGTCTGTAGAATAAATACGGCCGTTAATGGTGACTCTCGCTGTGCAGATTCCTGCAGGCGTTACGAGATGACCTCCGGCTGTGCGGATTTCAGGGCCTTTCCAAGCTGTCCTAACTTTCTTTAACTTCGCGGCGAACGACCCACTGATGACAGAATAGTCGGCTCCAGTATCGACGAGAGCAGTCACACTGTGGCCGTCGATAAGAACGTCGAGGTCGCTAGTTCGCCGTCTCGCATTACAGTTAGGGCGTGGCGTCGGGTCACGGCTGCGTCGGCTTGTTCCGCTGCTTCCATGCTGCGTCGTCAGGCCACCTTCGGTAAATGAGCTTTCGCCGTCAGGGCTTTGCCTGGCTGGCGTTGTGTTCGGAAAGCTCCGTCGCGGCGTCGTCGTCGTCGGAGGATCTTCGGTAGTTCGTCGCACAGCAACCGCACCTCCACCGGTTGCTGCCCTTAGTTTCCCGGATACGGGCTAGGAGACCGGCCCCGCGTTGGGCCAGAGTACTGCCGGTGGTGCGGTGACGTGCGGCGGCTGGGCGACGGCGAACGCGAAGGGCTTCGTGGTGTCCACCGAGTTCCTGTCAGGTAGTCGGCGATGTCACGTGGTCGTTCTCCTGGCTGTGGACGCGGTGCATTGACGGCGAAGCCAAGCAGTCCCATCTGTCGGTACTGGCAACGGCGGTATGTGTGTCCGGCCTCGCCGCAGTGGTAGCAGAGCGGGCGATGGTCAGGGGTGCGCCAGACGTCAGTCTTTCTCGGTGCACTGCGCTGGGCTGCTGGCGAACGGTATGACGTCGGTGGGGGTGGTGGCGGCGGTGGCGTCTGTCGACGGAAGTGCGATGGGGCGGCGTTTTGGTGTGGACGGGGAGGAGCGTTGTGGCGCAGTGCAGCGGCGTAGCTCATAGCTTCCGGCTCGGGCAGCGGTGCGTGGGGAATTCGAAGCGATTGCCGAACTTCTTCTCGCACAATGTCGGTAATTGAATCCACTTGAGGCTGGGCCGAAGGCAACAGCTTGCGCAGCTCTTCCCGCACGATCGCTCGGATCGTTTCACGCAGGTCTCCGGAGTTACTGGCTTGAGCAGCAGCGCAGTCTGCAGTCAGGCGACGATTATACTGTCTGGTGCGCATGTCCAGGGTCTTTTCGATAGTGGTCGTTTCTGCTACAAATTCTTGGACGGTTATCGGTGGGTTTCTCATCAGTCCCGCGAAGAGCTCCTGTTTGACCCCTCGCATGAGGAAACGAACTTTTTTCTCCTCAGGCATGTCTGGATCAGCGTGACGGAATAGTCGGGTCATTTCTTCTGTGAAAATGGCGACATTTTCATTTGGTAGCTGAACCCGAGTCTCTAATAAAGCAGCGGCCCTCTCTTTGCGAGCGACGCTCGCGAACGTTTGAAGGAATGCGCCGCAGAAAACATCCCACGTTCGGAGCGTGGACTCCCGATTTTCAAGCCAAGTCCTTGCGGTGTCTTCCAAATAGAAGAACACACGACGCAGCTTTTCGTCATGGTCCCAGTGGTTGAGGGCGGCCACACGGTCGTATGTCTCCAGCCAGGACTCCGGGTCTTCGAACGATGACCCATGGAAAATTGGTGGTTCCCTGGGTTGATGCATGACCATCGTGGGCTGGGACGCTGCGGTTGTCATTGTCGCTGCAGTCGCGGTCATGGCCTTCGTCTTCCGCGCCTTGTCTGGTAGAAGGCCGTACTCCGGTGGTAGCCCTTGCTGTCGGCGGCTTGTTCGCTGCTCCTGGTTGGTGTCGGTGTCTCCTCCGCGACGTGGGCTGGGTTCACGGCTTGACGGGGGCGTCCGGTACATGAACAAAGCAGCACCTCCACCAGATGTCACGGGGTCGTGACGTGGCCGAAGACAGGAGACTTCGTGTTAGGATTTAACTGTTTATTTGGGCGAACCTGTGCCCGGTAAACTGAAAGTCCAATTACAGCAGCAGTCTCGGACTGATAGCGGCGAACGGAGCGTCGGCCTTCGATCAACTACTGACAAGCGGCGAAGCGCGTCGGCATTTATACTCTTGCCGTCGAATGTTCTAGCGTTATCGCTGGCGGTGGCGTAGCTTCCAGAACAATCTGTACCGTTCGCACAGTGGGCCTGATCTTATCGAAATGATCTACTACAGTCCGGAACCTTCTAGAAAACTGCAGGTGCGGTTTGCGCTGAGAATCGTGGGGTGTTTTCGGACGATAACAAAAACTTGGGAAATGGAACGTGGCAATATCATGGTTGCGGAGTGTAAAACCCTGGGCATCTGAATATTATTATTATTACTACTATTCTTATTTTAAATATTAGTGCTGCACTATAGGACAATCATAATTATTTTGTCTTGGCCTTTCAGATAATAAACTTTTACTCTGTTTCATGCTAAATATAACGAGGACGTTTAAATATGTAGCAGAATTAAAGTGATAATAAAGGGATATTAAGAAAGCGTATGAATCAGAAATACCAGAGCATGTACTCGGACCTTTAACGACCGCATTATTCTTGCTTAGTAGCCGACATTTGAGGAAACTAAAATCATTGACCCATGGGAACCACAAGATATAGGCATTAACGCACCCCATTCATCATTTCTTATATCGCACATCTAGCGAACGATGTTTAATCTGATCCACGTTATTTATTTCCTGTGTGGTGTACAGTACAGTGGCACATATATACACGTCAATGGTAAGCATCAGTTCCTATACGTTAATCTGTTAATGCTGTGTATATGACTAGCACAAGAAATGTAAAAAAAAATCTACAAGCGTTTCGCGTTTGGTCCACAGGATGTTCGGATAGAGACGTTTGTTTCACGTAGATGACTTTAATGTTAAACGCTTCAAAACTAATCTATGGAGATTTAAGGTGCTATGCAACATGCATTGTGTGCTTCCTTATATAAACATTTTTTGTTGTCGACAATACAAGCCTTTTTATCGCCTTGTATCTGATTACAGCTTTTGAAAGAGCGTGGAAAGGTTATATGCATAGCAATATACATTATAGTGCACGTGACATTTTTAGTGCAGTGAGTGTACAAGAATGATGGAGTTCAGTGAGGTTGCTCAAGTTGTAAAAATCAATATCATAGAAGCAGTTATACTGATATAATCTGATAGTTATACTGATATAAAACCTGATATAATCTGTCTGTGCGGTTTTAGTGGGCAAAGCCATATGTAGGCCATGTTTAATTTTAATTCAAGCGTCATGACAAGTATTAACGTTTTAATTTGAAAAATGTAGCTGTTTCCATGAGGCTAGTTAAGTAGTCCAAATTTTACCTATTGAAATACGCTTGTACTCTGATGAAATCTTGGCCTTGAACGACCATTGACATCGATTTTACCTTGAAGAGGTTAAATCCGTCTAGCCCTGACCTCTCAATCCTAGGCAGCATTCGTCGTGACATTCATGCAGGTTCGTAAACTCATAAAATATGGGTGATATGCCTATATAAGTGTACTTGAAACCTATTATAAGGTTCCGCACACGAGACAGCCAAGACTATCTTATTGAAGACGACAGTATAAATGACTTGTGAACATTGGCGAAAAATGGCACACCGCAAAAGCATAGGCCAGGGCGAATCAGCAAAAAAACCACTTTAATTTATTGGACAGCAAGTATACAGTCAGCCAACAGTTCATATCATTTGCCGAAATCAGCTAACACGACCAAGCACTTATGCAACACAAGCTTGAGCTTATGAATGGGGAACTATATGTAGGCAAAAACTGCGGAGCTCACTCCGACTGACTCAAGAAATATATTTTGTGCTTAGGTCTTACTCGGATTCAGACTCACCAAGACGCTCCTCAATTGTACTTACTCAGACTCGGATTCACTAACACATTTCTCAATTATATTCACTTGGTCGCGAACTCACACAATTGTCGCTCACTTGAACTCACTGAGACAAGCTTAGTCTTAAAACTCGATCATAGTCTGAGTGACTCTGTATGAGTCAACTATAAGTTCATTAGCCTATGAGCTTCGGTTCGAATCCCGGCTGCGGCGGCTGCATTTCCGATGGAGCCGGAAATGTTGTAGGCCAGTGTGCTCAGATTTGGGCGCAAGTTAAAGAACCCCAGGTGGTCGAAATTTCCGGAGCCCTCCACTACGGCGTCTCTCATAATCATATGGTGGTTTTGGGACGTGAAACCCCCCATATCAATCAATGAAAGCCTATGAGCTTTTCTGACGATGATGTCAATGGTCTTTAAAATGAATATCTCGCGTAATTTGTGCTATTATTGACGCCTTTTGACATAGTACATCTGAATTACGAAGGTTTTCAATGCAGTAAAAACTTTGTTCTTGAAAGAGATGACTCATACGAGATATATTAATGACAAAATTTGGTGGAAGACATGGCGGGAAGGGGGATATTAGGGTATTGATGCCCTGTCCAGTTCACGCCTGTGATTAATAAATAATAAAATAGTGCATAGACAATATGAATTTGAGACTTGTAGAGTAGATATTGGTATACTCTTGAATGCAGGTAAGGCTGATATAGCTTGTCCAAAAAGGAAACAGAAGAAATTTCTGGTTAACTCAGACTAACACAAAAAATATATGTTAAGCGTTGGAGCCACTCGAACTTACAATCACCAAATCTTTCCTGATCCAAATTCGTTCTGACTCAGATCCACGAATATTTTCTTCAATAGTACTCCGTCAGTCTAGAAATTACCAAACTATTACTCATCCCGACACTCTGAAACTCAGATTCGTAGCTTTATCTGTGTTGGAGACCAAATAGGTCAAATCATGGGAGAGTTCTCCCACATATGTTACCAGTCATTTCTGGAATCTTCCAGAGAACATTTGACTGAGCAGTTTTCGTAGTGTTCGCAAAACCATGCTGCATAGCATGGTACACCCATTATCTCGTTTCGCAGCTTGTGTTGTGGTTTTTGTCTAGGTCAGGTCTGTTAAGGCATTGTAAGAAGAGGGGGGAGAGAAGAAATGAAAGCAGTAACCAAATGTTTTCTCTTGTGTCTGTCTTCTCGGCCATTTGTTCTTTACTGGAATGCCCTATATCAGTTCAAGGAAGCAGGCATGCCAACCAGGTAGCAGTGTAAACTGTAAAGAAGAGCTTTGCCGACTAGCCAATTTTCAGTACTGTCTTGCTGTTGTTTTCGTGGGTCCTGGCATATCTTAATAATACAAAAAATGGTGTTTGATAACTTACAGTAATAATTTCGTGTAATTGATCATTTGATACACAGAGTGAAGGCTGTATTGTGAGAACGTAAATTCTTGTATAATGTCGTGAACGTTTACATTTATAAGTGAGCTGTAAAACGGCGCTTTTGCTTTATCATAGCTTCGTATTTATCCTTCTACTTTTATTTTACCCTCGCAAGTTATTTCTCGAGCATCAGCACTTTGTTTCTTTTCTTTTTAGAAAAAGAACTCCACTGAACTTACCATTGTTTTACATAGCCTTCGCACATCGTTTTTTTCATCATGGTTAATGAACTCCCTACTTCTTGTTCAAATTTCATGCATTCACGACGCGCTTACATGGCAGCTGCGAGAATTTACGCGAAAGCGTGCTGTCTGTACTGAGCGTTTTATTCATTTCAATGCCTTCGCACAATATTTGTATTGTGCGTGAACACCAAACAAAGAACTTGAGCATAAGGAAAAGGCTCGCTAACGGAAAAAACCCAGTGCGTGGTATACGTGGATTTCGCTTTAACGCTGACAAGGAAGTCAAAACACGAATGGGGACATTAGTGATCTAAAAAACACCGGAAAGTCATTTCGAGTGTGCCAGGGCTATATATACAAATCGCGAAAAGAAATCCTTGCCATACACGCAAATGTACACACTGATGGCTTGCATACGAAACCGGGAGAAGTGGACACTAAACGTGCTCCTGACCGTAGCTTTGCTGCATTTCACTGAAAATGTTGCTTCACGAGGCGAGCGAACGGCCATTTAGCGGCACCAGGGTCTTCTCAGGTGCAACATGCCAAATGCGAGAGAAATGCCTCTACAGAAAAGATCTTGAGGTGAAGAGCAGAGTTAGCAAGGATGTATGAAGTGGAAGTGGGGCTGAGAGGGACAGTTTTGAGTGCATAGAGGAGGGGACAGATTGAAGCCAGAAACGACAAAGCATCAAGTAATAAGAGAAGACTATCAAGCAATATAAAAATGTATGAAAACAGAGAAGTGACGAATACGCAGACGTACGTTTTCCAATGCGCTCAGGACTATACCACTGCGAGTAAAATAATATATTTTAATCCGGCACGCATTAACTATTTGTGTAGTAACTCACCCTTCGAATAGTAAATAATGAACTAGTGCACGTAAGAGTTATATAATTAAAAAATTATCGGAAGGGCTCATCTTGCCTTACTAAAATCTCCTCCCAGGTACGCGTGTCATGTGTGGATACTGTCAAGAAGAGGAAGGGAAAGAAGTGAGAGAGACAGAGAAACAGTATACAGTGGAAGAAGGGCAAAATGACCAAGAAAAAGAAAGAATTGTAGATGGATAGGGCGAGCGAAATAGATAAATAGAAATAAACAGAACAAACAAAGCAAGACACATCAAACACTGAGCCGAAATAGAACAAGAAATAAATAACCAAGGAATCTGGGTAGAAAATCGGGGAACACTGGAAAACCGTGACAACCAGGACAACCTAGGTGGCCATCAGCTGTGCGTTCTCTTGAGTTTTGCACTTCCTGTGAAAGCTACGTTTGCATTAGGGGCGAAGCTTCTTAGAGTGTGGGTGGCACCCTCCTTTGTATTTAATGCTGTAGTACCCACCTCTAGTTAGTTTTAAGAATTGCTGCCTATATTGTATTGTGTGTATATTTCTTTGAAATAGCGTGACTCGGTAGCCTTAGTGGTTTTCGCATAGTTCACAATTAAATGGGAAATTTTAGGCTGTTAAAATAAAATCACAGCATATCCACGAAGTGAATTATGATTAGTTGGCCGGAGCGTCCGTCAGTTTGATGCGCGCTCTTGTGTGTAGGAACTAACGGACAGATAGACAGACATACAGACAAACGGAGTGACGAATGGGCGCTTCCTCACTCATCATCATTTACTTTGTGGATACTGCGAATTCTTTTATCAATATTTACCTTTCAGTGAATAAAGGTACGTGCGCATTGTCTTATGCTAATTATACACATATATACTGGTCGTTAGCTCGTGGCAGAAGTCATAAGAGTAAAATTCGGTGGTCGTCTTCCACAAGCATGCGCCCATTGCCTCTCATGCTCCCATTCGCCCGTTGTTTGCTCAATGGGTATCGTAGGTCACAAACTCTTCGGATTGGCGCGTATTATCAATGCTCTAAAAATAAACCAGTGTTCTGAATAAACAAGGGATACAAGCAAGGAATACACATTGAGGTTTTCCTACTTGGTCGCAGCGGGTCTAAATGCATTTCCGCTTTTGGCACGTAGATATTTCGGAAAGTGTGTTTTACCTATAGAAGCTGATATACCACTTTTACCATTTTTTCTGCCAAACCGATCCAAGATATGCAAGAGCCTGTCAACCTCACAGTGCACGTTTTGCATAATCTAACAAATGGCCAATACCTTAACGTCAGCACCAATGGAAAAATTCCAACAGAAGATGTCATGAAAAAACACTTCGAAGAGCTGTTTAAAAGGGTAAGTGAGCGCTGCTTAACTCTTGAGGCCTGATACTGAATAAGATACAAGAATTTCAATCATTTTTAGGTCAAGGTTTTGTCTTTCACTGTTATTATTTTACGAAGTTTCTTTTCAGCCATGATATTGTCCCGTGGTCATGAGGCAAACGAAGAAAGAGATGGGTCGTCTAAAATTAAACTGTTTATTTGGCCGAAGTTGTGGCCGGTACACAAATGGTCAGATTACACCAATGCATACTGATACTGACAGTGGCGAACAGAGCGTGCCCCAATGCAGTGGTGTAGTGGCTAAGGTATTCGGCTTCCGACCCGCAGGTCACGGGATCGAATCCTGGCTGCGTCGGCTGCGGCGACTGCATTTTAGATAGAGGCGGAAATGCTGTAGGCCCGTGTGCTCAGATTGAGATTCACGTTAAAGAACTCCCAGGTGGTGAGAATTTCCACATGACAGGCGTCTCTCATAATAATATCATTGTTTTGGGACGTTAAACGCCACATATCAATCAATCGAACAGAACATCGACCATCGATCAACTGACAAACGCTGAGCACACCGCCATTTATACATTTGCCATAACATTTTCCTGCACCATTAGTAGTGGCCACGTAGAATACAGAATAATCAGTAATATTCGTTTAGTGTGCGTAATCTTAAAATGATCTCTTTCACCCATGAAGGTTCTTGAACACTACAGGTGAAGTTTGTGCTGGGAATTACGCACAGTGTAACAGGGAGATGACAAAACCTTAGGAAGGAGTGTGGCATGCACCACTCTAAAAACGGGATTGTCCTGATCCTTGCACAAATAATGAACGTAAATAAACAATAAGCACAAGCAAGGAGGTACAATTAAAAGAAGTAGTCCTCATATTTTCCATTGCGCATGATACGGCTTGAGGCGCACGATAAGAACTACTTCAGGTCGCGCACGACGCCGTTGACAGCTCGTTATAGCATCGCAGATAACCTCATAGTCAAGTCGGCTGAGACATACTTACTCACAATGTACACTTCTGATGCTAATAAAGAAACATTGATTGATTGATTGATTGATCGAACTACTTTGTGTGGTGCGAAGTACCGCTGAAAAAGGTTTTCACTGAGTCCACGTCAGCGTATTGGCGTCAACACCCAAATGCGGTCACAGGGCTGGTATCTCAAAAAGATTCGTCGAAGATTCTAATGGCAGCTGTCAGTCATCTGCTGATTCTTGATGCGCAGGCGTGAAGAGTTGACGAGCTTTTTCATCACGCTGAACGTAGACTGGGAATTCGAGGTTTTTTTCGTCAGTGACCTTTAGAAGTTTGGCGTCGAGCGTCGTCGCCGGGTTGCTTCCATAGATAAATTTTTATGCCGTCAGGTTTGTCGCCTCATGCACAGACGTATTGTGCGCGAAGATCACGTACGGAAGGATGGTGTCTCATATCTTGTGTTCGACGTTGATGTACATTGTCAGCATATCAGTGATGATCTTATTTAGACGCTCGGCCAGGCCCTTGGTTATTGAGTGGTACGTGGTCGCATGGCGTTGGCTTGTGTCGCTGTATCTCAGGACTGCCTCAGTCGGGTGGGGAGTAGACGCGTTCCTCTGTCGGTGATAAAATCTTTGGGGTGCCATGTCGAAGGACAATGTTCTTTATAAAGAACTTGTCTACCTCAGTGGCACTGGATTTGGGCAGACTTTTTGCTCAGTAGCTACGAAAATCCACTTATTTGCGCAAGTCCACGTTGGGAAAGGCTCCATGAAGTTCATCCCCATCTGCTGGAACGGTCATCGGGGACGGTCGATTGGTTGCGAGAAGCCTGCTGGCCTTGTACGCGGTGTCTTTCCTTGTTGACAAACTCGGCATGTGCTAAAAAAATGTCCTACTTTGTTTGTTCTCTTTATTTTTATTTCATTCTTTTTCTCGCCACAAGTATCTACAATTCTTTATCTTTCTTGGTCACTATGCCCTTCTTTGTTCTTATTCTTCCCCTCTTCTCATGGTTCTTACCCAATGCAAGGGATCGGCCGAGTGCTAGGTTTTTTTTATTGAAGTGTTATTTTGCAATGCTTTTTTTGTGTAAGCAAGAACTACAGCAGTTACTACAACAACCCTAATCACTAAATATTATAATTAGTTGTTTAAAGTAATGAGCAATTTAGCTCATTAGTCTTTTAGTCTGACTGAATACTTCCTTTCTGGCGTAGTAAACATCCTTATGACTGTGAATACTGCTTCCCGATCTCTCTTGCTTCTTTCTCTTTCTCTTCGTGACCACCACACATGACACACGTCCCTTCGAGGAGATTTTCCAACTGCAAGGAGGATCATTCCAATAATCTGTATTATACAATTCTTTCTTCCGCTAGTTCGATATTACATATTTGAAGTGACAGTTACAAATAAACAAAGAAGCAATGCCTGCCACATTCAACAATATTCTTTTACTCACACTGGTATGGTCCTGAACGCCAAAGAAACCATATGTCTGTGTACTCGTCACTTCTTTGCCTTCATGTATTTTTATATTGTTCTCTATAACCTTTTTATTCTCTCCTTATATTACTTTTATTAAAACTTTATATCTGTTTAATATTGTTCTCCATATTCTACTACAATCTTTTCATAGTGCTCTCTATGTCTTTTCTATGGCTCTATGTCTTCTTGTTATATTAGGCCAGCCTTTGGTACTATACTTCCAACTTTTGCATTATTTTAACGAAAGGCTTCAATCTGTAACCTCCTCCACACCCTCACAATTGTCCTCCTCAACTCCACTACCGTTTCCTACATCCTTGCGAACTCTGCTATTTGCCTCAAGATCTTTTCTGTAGAGACAATTCTCTCGCGTTTGGCGTGTTGCATCTGAAAAGACTCCGGCGCCACGCTTCGTACGTTCGCTCGCCTCGTGAAGCAAAATACAGCGGAGCTACCGTCGGGAGCACGTTTAGTGTCCACTTCTCTCGGTTTCGTCTGCGAGTCGTCAGTGTGTAATTCTGCGTGTATGACGAGGTTTCTTTTTTTTTTTTGGTGATTGT
The DNA here is from genome assembly GCF_043290135.1 of Rhipicephalus microplus. Classification (NCBI taxonomy): domain Eukaryota; kingdom Metazoa; phylum Arthropoda; class Arachnida; order Ixodida; family Ixodidae; genus Rhipicephalus; species Rhipicephalus microplus. The sequence continues at coordinate 32,378,131 of NC_134707.1, read as the reverse complement.
TATATATGGCCATGGCACTCTCAAATATGATTTTTGGCACTTTTTCGATCACTAATTTCCCCATTCGAGTTTTGGTTTCCGTGCCAGCATTGAAGCGCTATATACGTATATTGCGTGCAGGGTGTTTTCGGTTGTCGAACCTTTTGATTTAGTTCAATTTGTTTTTTTTTGGTGTTTACACGCGTTACAAACGATGTGCGAAGATATTGAAATAAATAAAACGCTCATTACAGGCAACGAACTTTGCATAAACTCTAGCAGCTGCCATGTAAGCGTGTCGTGAATGCCTGAAGTTCAAGCACGAAGTAGGAAGTTTATAAATCATGAGGAAAGAGGGAATGTGTGAAGGTTGTTTGAAGTATAAGTAAGTACAGCGGGATTCTTTTTTTTTTCAGAAAGACAAAAAAGTGACGATGCTCGTTGTATAACCTACGAGGGCAAAAAAAGTAGAAGGATGAATACAAAACAATAATAAAGGAAAAGCGCACTCTTAGAGCTCACTAATGATTGTAAAGGTAGACGCCAATGTACAATAATCTAAACGCTCGCAATACAGCCTTGACTCTCTACATGACTTGAGCAATAACATGAAGTATCTAAACTGAATAAATTGCTGATTTTTTAAAAAGTAATGCTGCGAAAAATTTACAGGTATACGCACACTCTGTGCCTTCGTGCATGCAGAAATTTTATTTTGTTTTTTACAAAATCTTCACGAAAATTCAATATTTTTAGTTCAGACAAAACCTAATAATGTCTAAAATAACACAGCTGAATATCATTAAATTCTTTTTGGGGATTATACGAAAAGGAATATTGAATAAGTAAAATCCCTTTAAGGTTCGTGAGCGGGCCATAGGAAGTAAGGAAACCTCGGCATAAAAAAGGGTTTATTTTAATACCAAGTGGCATTTTTTTGTGAGCACGCGAAATTTCGTGGGAATACTTGCAGCCGTTTCTAACATATTTGTGACATATCCCACACATTCTACCACACCCCCTTAAAGGGGCCCTGCAACACTTTTTGAGAATGGTCAGAAAACGCTGCCGATTATTAGTAGAGGCTCCCGATAACACGTGAGCCAAGTATTATAGTGCCGCACGCGGCCTAGAATTCACAATAAATTATCAAAATTAGCTGAAAATTGCTTTCTCTGCTCTTGACAAATCATGGGATAAGCCCAAAAATCAGTCGTAGCAAACCCATCTATCAGCCATTGGCTGATTTGAACATCACGTGCTCGGTTGTTGCAGAGGTCACCGCGAGAGGCCGTCACTTGCGATCACACTGCAAAGCCACGTGTTTGAAGAAAAAAAGTAAAGAAAATGCTCAAGGCCATGACGAACGCGTGACGTTTCTCTGTGGACCTGCCACCCTTCCCTGCTTATCTTCCAGCGCTTTCGTCGGGACGAGAGTAGGGAGAACACAATTGCAGCATTCGACAAACCTGTGTAGCTCCACTCGCACTGGATGAATTCTGACAATTTTTGCGGAGTTCAATTTGTGAGAAAATAAGCTTTTTCACAAAATTCATTTCGTGGTTACTTGAAAAAGTGTTTCAGGGCCCCTTTAGGTTAACCCACAAAGAAGATAATACTTTATACTCTTCATAACAGTACGCTTTGCCAATAGAAAGCGAAAATCTACTTTGATACTCGTTTGTGTGGTCATAGTTGTTAACGTTCGCTACCACGTTCACTAGAACAAAAAACCAATAAAGTCAACTGAAATGAAACAAGAAATTAAGACTCACACTCTCAAAACGGCACTCTCGTGATTTTTACTACGATTGGCCTATTAGTAGATAAGAAAACCTATGACGAACCCTTCATTTTTCTATTTACCACTGCAACTTTCAAGAGAAGACGTTAGATATTTCAAAGTGGTTCATTTTTTTCCCATATTTTACTTCTTTCTACGAGCAAGGTTTCAGAAAATAGGCATGTTCAGTTTTTTTTACTGAATCTGAAGACATAGTAGCTCATTTTGTCCATTAAATTTTATCTATTCTGCAGTTTATAGGATTAAAAGAAATGAAGTCAGGGTGAATGATGACGAAAATTTAAGGTGGCGTGACCACCCTGATCATCTTTTCTGGCGTTATCTCACTCACAGAGCTTATCGTTGCAAGCCCAATTACTTAACTATTGTTAGATATTATTTTACTAATACAATAAAATGCACTATATTTACATTCTGTAGTCTATAGTTGATGAAGTGATAGCACTAAGTTGTTCATTATGCAGAAATTCTGGCATCGGTGCCCGCTTTGTTGGTTTCGAGCAAAACAGTGACCGAAAAAGTGAGAAAGATGTTGATAAAATGAATAACAAAAATGTACAGGTCCAAGTGAGGATCAAATTGCGGCTATGTGCGTGGGAAGCAGGTGTTCTACCGCGCACCCACTCGTATGCTCAAAAATACAATAACTTCCTGTGCTTGGAAATTCACTGGAAGTAACGTTTATGTTTTACAAGCTTTCTCTACACAGCTGTTGCAATACCAAATGTATTATTGGAGTAATATTGCGTGGTGCAAGTCAACGAGCGTCAGAAAATTGTCAGAATCCACGTACTTAGGGAATAGACGGTATGCGAAGCAAAGGGATGGAATGCTTTAGCTACACGCACTACACGCACTATCAGCATGAACTGTGGGAAACTGAAATGTTTTATTAGCGCGTGATTGTGATTACGTGCGCACAGGTTCATGTGTCGATGAGTCATGAACCCGTGTCCAGTGGGCTGCTGACTCCTTCTTTACTTAGGCTAAATCACTATGAAATGTCAGAACCATAAGCAAAAGTGTAGTTGTTCCTATATTCATCCGTTGATGTGGCGATGAGGGGCACATGTACACTGAAGTATGACGTATAGTTGAGTTGCTTGAAATTGCTCATGTCGGTTACGAAGAAATTGTCAATGACACCTCCGTTCCTTCTCGTGGGCATGAGGTTTTGGAAGGCTCTGTCTACATAGAAAAGGTTTTTCGTGCATTGCGTAAAACAGGTTTGGTTGTGTTTTCAGACATTCATGCTATAGTCGTCAATCCATGCATCAGTCTATGCGTTCATCCGTTCGTGCATCCGTTCGGACGTGTACCTATCCCTCCATTCAGCCATGCGCTCACCCGACCATCTGTCTATCATTTATACCAGTCTGTGACTTCTTCGCAGCCATTATGAACCTTAGGGTTTATAGCATTGCCCACTCGCCGTCATTCACTTCGTGGAAATGCACTGATTTTTCTTACCACTCTCGAACTAAATACGCCAATGTCTGGTCACACCGTTATTTGGTTGATTTAAACTCTCAGTCACTTTCAGTGAAATGTACCTAACTACAGATGATCTTAGCCCGACGTGAGGGCTGTATCGTAGGAGTGCACATGTAATGTGGATATTGATGACAGCATACTCATTGATGCGTCTCAAAGATTACGGTCTATTTGAAGAGCAGTTGCAAGACATTACGTGGCTTAGCGATAGAATATTTTGTTACCACGCAGAATACTGGGGTTTGATTCATGCTGAGACTCCGACTTTTATTCCTGGCATCCGTCATCTTAACGCCATCGATGTCAGCTTGTACTTTTTTTAACCCTCACGCGATAAAATTACCTTCGTGTGCTCTCGCCGTTCCTTGGCAGACATGAACTGTCCATCACCTGTGGCACGTACCCGCATACCAGTGGGACATGTCCACATGCGGGTTTGCTCCACTGTCTGGCAGGAAGAGTTCGACGAAGTACGTGACCGGATTTTGACATTATCTATATAATATGGTCGAAGTATTTCATGATATATAGTTATAAAGAAATATATGATTATAAGAAAAATATTTAGAAAATACAAATATATAATATTAGAAATATAACAATATATATGTATTATATTAATTTGAGGAATTGGATCAGCGAGTTCGATTCGTCAAACCATCTTACTCTCACATACTAATGTGGATCACTCCAAGTTAACGAGAGCATCCAGATGTAGGCAGCTAGATAGATAGATAGATAGATAGATAGATAGATAGATAGATAGATAGATAGATAGATAGATAGATAGATAGATAGATAGATAGATAGATAGATAGATAGATAGATAGATAGATAGATAGATAGATAGATGCCGCAATGGCTTGCAGCAAAGGAATAAATTTCCAATTGAAAATCTGGTGATGATAATGACTTTGTGGTTCAAATCTGGCTACACGTTACGAAAGGCACATGCGTCACTGCCTGTATTCCTAGAAGACCACGAAGTGGGTGCATAAAAAGTGGGAGAACACATCTCACGCTTGTTTTTTTGTACTTTAAAGCATGCATGGTATGCATCACACAAAGTGCTGTCATGTGCAAAAGTTTCACTGACACAAGCCACTTGTAATTTTGTCTGTTACATTGTAGTAATCAACAATATACACTTATCATGCAACATCATATCATTAAAAGTATGTAATAAGTGTTAGAAGTACGCATGAGGGGCAGGATATTACTAACGAGTTCAACTAATAAAGGAGAAGCTTAAGCGCCCCTCCACGTTTTATCATGCTTCCAAGTGACATGTTTCAGTGTTTAGAGCAAATATTGACACCCGGTCTGGCTAATAACGCGTTGTTCGTTGAATGGATTCGATATTCAATATCTTAAAGGCACAACAGTCTTCCTCAAAATTGTCGGCACCGATGTAGTTGTGAATCTTTTTTTTGCGAAATTTTGCGTATTCTGTGTGTGCCCCTGAATATGTAGTGCTGTGCCTGGGTCACTCAAAATCGATGAACGAGAGAACACAGCACTGATAGTTTGGGGAGCAATATTAAAAAAGAGCACATTTAGGGTAGGACTATATTCGAATGTTAGAAGAAGTTCGCTAGACACGGTGACACCCTTGGCACACTATTTTTCATTTTTTTACAGGTGGAAGAAAGTTTTCGCAACCTTTCTGCGAACATAACAATTCATGTAGGAAGTGTTGGTAAGGTAAGTTAGAACAACATCACAGAGATGAAAATACCTCAATGAACTGAAGCTTGTGTGACGCATAAATGAATCGTAAATTTCGAGTAATTCAATGCTTATTGCTGCGAGTGACCTATTATATACAAAAACAACGTCTGTTTGAATCCCTGAAGCACCCGTAATGTCTGTTTAGGGTGTTTGGTAAACGGACCAAGAAAACAAATTCAGCACCAGCACACAAAAAACACACAAAAAAGTCTGCGGTGTCAGCCGTCTTACGTGCTTGTTTAGTCGTCCTAGATATGTTTTCGGGCACCCATAATGTCAGTGATGATCGCAGAAACAAAATTTCAGGGACGTCGTTCACCAAAAAAACATTTTTCGACAAAAACAAAGCCACCTAAAGCGAATTAGGCGTGTCGCTCTCCATGTGTTTTAACTGCGCGAAGAGCTGAGGTTGGACTTGCGCACTATATAGCGGGAGACCACGAAAGCCAGTGCTTGGATGGGTCTCACAACAGCTACCACAGACCGGTCACCGTTCATGCAGTGTTTTTTTTGTCATGTATGGAAATGGTGATTGTTACCACCACATACCTTAATGATGGCGGGAACGGTGATCGCACGACGACCGACACTCCTGCAGAACCACGAGTGGCAGCTGCTGAACCGCCTGCAAGAAGAATGCGTCATGCTCTCGTAAAAAAGCGAGCAGGCAAGATGCACTAAAGTTTCTAACACAGTGGCTCACAGCTATTCACTTTTGCTATCTTTTATGTTTGATGGCTCTGTCAATTACGTCAAATCCAGCAATGCTGATCAATGTATAAACGAGCTTCTAAGGCAGCAACGTTGGTCGTGCGTGAATCAATGCAATTCAAGAGTGGAAACAAATGAAATTCGGCAAAGTGAAATAGAACTGTCCTCATTAAAGGTAAGATTTCTCTACCAGAGACGGCTGATCCTCAACAAGCTCATAACCACTGTAGCAACTATTATTTCAAAACAGGTCTTGAAAATATGCACGTGACTGGTGCAATTTTGAGTGCGTGATTTGGGCAATCATACCTTTCTCTACGCTCGCCGCCACCGAGCCTCTCGCGGCTGAGACCGATGCCACTACCGAAGTGTGTAGGTATTGCATAACAGCTTCCCTTATAAACAAATTTGACGATGTTACGTTACGTATGGCTTTACGTGTATCGTTACCGGAGTCCCTGCGACTGGACCTTCAGTGTTATATTATGGTGTATATATACGCAGGAGTGCTTTTCAACATAATAGATTCCATGGAACTCAGTTCTCCATTAAATTAAGGCTTAGATGGTTGTGGTGTAGTTTTTGTTATCTTTAGTGTTGTTATATGAACGTCATTCTCGCAAGTGTGTTTTAGCGCGGCAACACTGAGAGCACGTTGCGCAGAAATTCCTGCGTAGGCGTCATTGGTTGTGAGTGAAAAATCCTCCGGTTTAGAGACCAAAAAATTTAGAAAGATGCGAATAAAACATAAAATAAAAATGTGGTTTCGCATGGAGATTCAATCCCGGTAGTTTGCGCGTCAAGCGGATGTTCTAACACACAACCGCACATCTGCTTGTGAATACAGTCAAAAATAACTTCCTCCGCTTTGAAATGCAGTGAAAGTAATGTTCACGCTTTACAAGCAGACGTTTTGCGTATACATGCTTCACAATATCTGAACTATTACAACTAAAATGTGTGGCACAACTGTACATTGTCATAAGGCGTCAGAACATGAGTTTATTATGGTGAATTTGTGGTTTAAAGCCGTTCAGCCAGTACTGAAGGCACGCATATTACTACGCGTACTTTTTTAAAGCCACTTAGTGGGTGCATAGAAAGTTTGAAAAGCTTTTATGCACTAAGTGCTTGAAGTACGCACTAGAGACCAGATGTCACTATCACTCTCAACTTTTGAAGGCGAGGCCTAATGGTGCCCCAATTTTTGTTTGACTTGACGACCTAAGACTTTATCATTTTACGATGGCAAAGAAGCTGATGGTAGTACGAACTGCGCTCATTCGCATGTACCATAGAGTTTCGCCTTCTTCGATAGGCAAAGCATCCAAGCAATACTGATGACGTCACCTAATTAGTGCGAGTGGATTCCGGCAGTTGCGCATTGTTTTTTGAGGTGTGACATATTCACGACCCCTTTAAAACGATACTGTGCCATGTAGTGGTAACATATAGGAGCTTGTGCGCGTATGCACCATGTGTGGGCAAAGACGATGACATCGGCAGCTTGTCAAGCGTGGCCCCGAGGGTGTCAGACGCGTGCTTTCGACAGTGCGCGACGATTGTTGTTCGAGGCCGAGCAGTGGTTGAGGTCAGACTGTTCTCGGCTGACGTGCAGTTAGCAGAACTGACTGACGCATTCTAGGAGCTGAACTCTTCAAAAATTCAAGAGGGGTCACTGGCTCTGAAACCAGGTGTTGCGCGGTGCTTTGTATGCCATTGCTGATAGTTAAACCGCCAATTAACGCGACCAGTAATAGGGTAAGGTGTCGCTGTTCCCGCTGCTTCCGCAGTGGTCGATCGAGTGCGGGCTGCGATCCACTGCTACTGGTGCCATCACAGAGGGCTGGCCCGACTCTAGTGAGCTGCCGGGACGAAACGCGGTGGCTAAAGCCTTCTGCTGAGCTAAGAGCATCAAGTGCTCCTACTGCTGCTGTTGCGGCAGAGGACCTGATTATGACGAGGGCCAACCCAGAGTGAAGACGTAAACAAGCTAGGTGGTGCGCCGTCGCGGAGCGACCGGCATCGGAGTTCACATCAAGCATGGCGAGAGAAGCTGTCCCCCAGAACACCATTATTACGAGCCTGCTTGTGACGAACTACTTCCAGTAACGGAACCACATGAGCATCTTAGCTCTCGTGCGCTATCTCAAGTGCAATGCACGTTCATCCTCGCTTGGAGTGCATAACATGAGTGTCATTTTTTTGTATTGGCGTTCTGTCTAGTGCCAACTGGTGTGATTCTGGCTCAATAGCATCAGAGTATGACGTGACTGATACACACAATACATTTCAAGAGTCTGTTTTATCAAAACGATGTTCATGCTATGGTGCGATAGCGTGGCTATGCAGGGTAGATTTCATGGTGTATTGCTCGGGGGGAGGCGATCAACGCTCGAACAATGCGTATAGCCTAAGCAGCACTCGTAAGCTTATTGGTGCGGAAAAGAAGGAGCGGCGCTTATTTGTTGCTTTTTGAACCGTAGGGGTACGTGTGCAATGGTAATTAGAATATTTTAAAAGTGCATTGCCAACGTTGAAACTATGGACACCCTATATACAAAAGCACTGCCACCGTCACTGATGTTAGGCGACCGTGTCACCCATTGCTTGTCTAGTGAAATTGGTTACGATGTGTATCATGTAGTTCCTGTCAGAGATTTGCAACAGCCCATTGCATATTGCTTGTTTTCTACAACAAAATAGCGAACCTCTATACACGATATGCATTTTTGTGTTTCTAGCATAAAATGTTACATAAAAACCAGCTGTGGTGCCACAGCACGTAATGCGTCACATTACTGAAAGAAACCGCGAGGTTTCCATTCCCGGCTATGGAAGACACCCTTTGATGGAGGCAAAATGTGAAGTACAACCGTGTGCTTAGTTTTAGGTGCACATTATTAAGCTACCCATGCTCAAAATTGGTCAGGTGTTCTCCTACGGCATGCCTTATTGACATATTCTGAATTTTAGAAGCAAAACCCCAGCGAATATTATTAGTGGCATGAACACCGAGTGACGCAGTTCTGCTATCTTCTACAACATCCTGTCAAGCGTTACCGCATATGTTCCCGAAACGATGATAAATATGAAAAAATATACAGAAGGAACAGAATGGGTTCAGGTCACGCTTGTATTTGATTCAGCAGAAGTATTTGAAATCCAAATTATAAAAATGGTACATACGGAATTCACATCATGAAGTATGCAGTTTCGCATGGTGGTACGGGTCAGAACACTTTAAAGGAAAACAAAAACGAAGACAAAGGATGAATAGCTTACTTCCGAGAATGACTATATTCGACAGGAACTTTGAAGATATAAATCCTCCTAACTCACGCATATCAGCGCGAAGCGTACGATCATGCTGAGACATATTCAACGAAAGACGGGCTTTGTTGCCTTGGTGCCTGCGTTGCCGCGAGCGTGTTTAGTATTCAAGATTACTATTTTCAAGCTGAATTGATGATTTGCTGATGAACGACTCGCCGGCAATGACTCTTTCTTCTGTCAAGAAAGCGGCGACGGCTGTAGAGAAAATGATTGCGGTATCAAGCACATTGAATCATAGTGGCACAAAGTGACTGTGACGATCGTTAATTTAAAAAAAATGTTCTACTTCCGTTTTGAGCAGCTTACTATTCTTTCATTTGGCGTGCCCGAATTGGTACGTCATTTTCTGTATTTTATGTCCATTCCAGGACACCAACGTGACAGTAATTCAAAAAGGGCCACATAAAAAAGAGCCACGAGTAGATGCCAACACCACGCTGCAAAATCTGAAGAACTATGATGGAGGACAAGCGGGAAAAAATACGTCTATTTTTTACCTCTTTGTATCGTAGGTGGCATTTTACTTCTATTTTTGCACCCAAGCTTCGAGTAAGAATAGCTTACTGCTTCCAAGTCACCAAAATGCGAAAGAACAGCTTGTTTGTAGGCACCTTGAAATATGTGTATAGGGGTCTTATCCTCTTATTCAGAAACGCTCCAAAACTTGAATGCGACTTTGCACTGTCTCTAATGAGCACAATTGTTTTAGGCAGTCCGAGGCAGTGAAAATCAACAAACAGATTACAAACACGATGCTTTGAAGGCTATGGCAAGTCAAGTTGAATTCAAGGGACGTTTGTAAGCATGGGGGTTGAAGTGAGCGTCAACACTGTAGCTTGTTCACACTCTAGTTTAAGGTGTAAGAAACGACAATTGTTTCATCCTTTTCTTACCAATTTCGCGAAACATAGTTTGATGAATACTTCCGAAAGCATTGCGTTTTTCAAAAAATTGCGAGCGTATTATATACTTCACTTACAACAAACACACTCGTCAGATCTTGAGGTATAAAACAATATTCCAATAATCTGAGCAAGTTGCTTTGCTTCGCGCTATATGTTTTACTGGTTTGTACTTACTTATATCACAACATTACATTTTGACAGCAAGAAAGGAGATAGCTCCTGCAACTATTTCATCAGATTGAGACGAGACTTCAAACGAATATCACTAGACATTACGAAATAAGGCACCGCATGGAATCTGTGGCCGTGAGGCTCAAAACCACAGCAGAGGCTCGACTGTACCACATAGTTTCACAAACAAAACATCTGTTTCAGGAGCAGCACACCTAACGCTGAAAGACAGGTAGACAGAGAAATATTGAGAGAGAGACAGGTTTATTTACACAAAGGCAGAGAGGTCGACCTGAGCGATAGCCTGCTCTAGCCTGCTACTCTACACTGGGTCAGGGAAAAGGGAAGAGCAAAATTAATAAATGACGATGGTGAGATATGGAGGTGAGTATACAATTCTTTCCAGCTGAGAAAAATGTTATAGCTGTGCATATAGTTTAATTGCTTTTAAAAAGGCAATAACCACTCTTATGGCCTCAGTTCACAATTTTTATCTCTATTTATATTTATATACATATTTGTATACTACCTTTTATGCCTGCAAGAAGAGTGCTGGCGAAATCGTCGATAGACGATCGTTGAATACTCTTTTAGATTCTGCTTAAGTAGCTTGTACATATACCTTGATGCACCTCACAAGATGTGTACCGCTATCCGTAATTTTTATACATAAATGATGTATCGTGTATTTCAAAATTCAACACCCATCGGTCGTAACACCACTGTGGGAGACAACGAAGATAGGTTGAACTGAACTCCGCCTCTCGAGCTGTTACTGCTGGCATTAGGCTACCTCTATAAAACTATACTATATGACGTTTTTTTTTTTACCTTGCCTTTACTGTTCACCGCAGAGGGCAAATGTTTTGCTATTGATCGAGTGGAGTCACGTGGTGTCGCTCACGCCGTCTCAAAAAGCACAATCTCGCGGACGTGTACGCCCCGCTGGACTTTTGTTTTCTCCTTTTTTGGATTCCAAGCATCTTACGGACGAGTTGAATTTGCTGTGCTCCGTCAACACCCTTACTGGAGCATTTTTGTACCCTCCCCCTTTATTTTCTCTCCTACGCCTCCCGCCTCTCTCGCCTCGCAACGCCGACGCAGACATGCGCCTGCCACCAAGCTTTTTGATTAAAAACAAATTGCTCGCAGTGCTTAACCACTCTCCCCCTCATATATTTGAGAACTGGATGTTAACCTACGACCAAGGGCTGATGGGAGGTTTCTCCTCCTCGTTGTGGAGCAATAACAATTCACAGCCAGCTCGCTAACGAGAAGCGGACTGTGGGTCTGTGTCCAATCGGAGTCTTCTGTCTCTCATTGCCCATTAGCAGCGATCGGGATGTTCTAGTAGGAAACACTGTTTCATCACTGCGTGCTTTGCACATCCCCAGGTTCCTCTTCTGCACGATGAGCGCCAGCGTCAAAGCCGTCGCCAGTGTAAGCGTTAAAGCCACTGCTTCACATATGCACATGCGAAAGCACATATAGAGTATTATCACCTGCCACGTACTCATATCAATGGTCCATGTATTGAAGAAATTTTGACGCCGTATAGCATGATTATCAATCTTTCTCTTGCGTATGCATTCTATGAAAAATCCCAAGTCTTGAAGAATGCGTTGATTTGTTTCCCTCAGCTTTAACGCATCGAGGTTTAGAAATATATTGTTTAGTTGAGTTGGACATGCATAATATGGGACTTACATTTATGAGAAAAAGATTTAGGAGATAGACCAGTAACTATGATGAATGTGACAGAATATTTATTTACCTAGGACAAGATGTATCACCATACCACACGTTTTTGGTGCTGCTAGGTATTTGTTTGTAAGACTGCTCCATGGTACACGGTAGGTCATAAACTTCGAAGGTCTTTGCAGGTTTAGGTCTTCCACACAATCACGGTGCATCAAACCAGATGTCGCTACCAGATTCTTTCCCACAGTAAACCGACCCGGCGAACTAGTATTTTCGTGATCTGTAGGTATACGAAAATGGACCACACCGGTTTTGGCACAAATAGGCTTCTCATTCAAGTTCTTGTTTATCTATTTGTTTTTTACGTACTGTAGCCTCAATGGGGCTAGTGCAGGTGTGAAAAAAACAAAAACAAAAGGGGAAAATTAGCATTCAGGAATAGGCTTTCAAAAACTCTTGAAGTGGCAGAGAATGAATGCTCCCGGACAGCATATTCCAAGCTTTTATAGTGGAAGAGAAAAAGCTGAATTCGAACGCATCAGTGTGGGTGAAAAAGTTGCAATATTTAGGGCATAGTCACTTCTCGTTGACAACAATCTGGAAAACTTCAGACATGATTCTGGAGTGATGGAGGAGAATAATTGATTAAATTGTGCAGAAAGCTTAGGCATTCAACATGGCGACGATTTGCAAGTGTAACGAGAGTTAGCAGGAAAGGAACTTCATTCAATAAAACTTCATGTCATATCTCTTACGCCTAAAGCACACAGCTCTTTCTTGAACAGACTCAATTTCATTGATCTCACACTTATCATGAGGGTTCCCAACCACACTACCATAATCAAAAATGGGTCGAATAAGAGTTTAGTGAGGAAACACTTTATTTTCCTGAGCAGCAAGACGGAGCGATAGAAATAATCCAAACTCTTAAGGGCCTTGTTGCATGTGAGATCAATACGTGTTCATTGTACGAAATGTATCAATATAAATTTTACATCACACTAGCTCGTAGCTAAGCACAACAGCCGTTCACAACACTTACTAAAATGACACCCCAAAACTGCTGAAAACACAGTGCATAAAAATCTCATTTAGGCACATATGAAAAAAGCCCCAGTTAGTTTTTCGAATGAAATAGTTGCTCTTCGAGGGAGAGATACAAGATCTTTCAAAAACTATCTTACACATACAAAGATATAACAGTAATTTAGTGCCATTCAGATGAAATCAAGTGTGGCCTCGGTAAATAAAATGTTAGGCAAAAATTTTTGAGCACAGATGTCTGGTGCTTGAGTAAAACGTTTTGAGTAAAAATGTCTTGAGTAAATAGATCTTGAGTAAAAAATGCAAACGTATCAAATGTTTCATATAAACACTCGCAAGGTGTGGTAAAGGAGACAATAATTGTGGTTTTATTCGGGGTCTTTGTGTGAAATAATTTTTGCTCGAGTTTTTTACATTGTCTTTTTAAACAATTTTGAGACCTCTAGGCCATAATTCAAATTACCTGCTGATAATTGATCTGATATATGGGATTTAACGTCCCAAAACCACTATATGATTATGAGAGACGCCGTATCGGAGAGCTCCGGAAATTTTGACCACCTGCGGTTCTTTAAAATACACCCAAATCTTAGCACACGGGCCTACAACATTTCCGCCTCCATTGTAAATGTAGCCGCCGCAGCGGGGATTCCATCCCGCGACCTACGGGTCAGCAGCCGAGTACCTTAGCCACTAGACCACCGCGGCGGGGCTTCATATTACCTGCTACGAGGTGTTGTGGAAGACGGTGCAGAATTTATAGGAGCCAAGATAATGTTGATTTTTACGTTAAAAATGGCGTTCAAGCAGCAACTTCTATGTCCAGATATTATATATGTGAGGCATCTTTGACTAGCCTGTGTAACGCTGTCCCTCCGGCCGCACCGCTTCTCTCGCCGCTGGTGTTGGAGTGGTGCCAAGTAGCTCACGCCATCCTAGCCATGCGCGGTGACGTCTCTCTTCCTCGCTTGCCACACGCTGGCCTCATGTCAGCCTTTCTCGCTTCACCCTCTACACCACTCGCAACGCTCGAGCCCACTCCTCAGGTGGACTCGAGAATGAGCCCCGAGCCGGCGGGTGCGCATGCCACGAGAATCTCGCGACGGCGACAATGTAATGTGTACAGTGCACCTTTACTTGCCATGCGATCGCACTGACGCCATCGCGGTATGTTTCTCGCTAGTGTGCGCGTACTTTTTTCGGCTGTCACCGGCGTTCCGAGGTTTAGTGAAGCCGATTGCGTTCGGGAATGGCGACTACAACACCGACGAGGCGCGAGCCAGGGAAGCCTTACTGCAAGCGTTGGCACTGGAAGAGCAGCGACACCGACGATGTGCGAGGGAAGAACACCGATCGTTTTCGAGAATACAGACGGCACACACTGCAGGTAACACTGACGAATATGGTAGCCAAGGAAGCCGAGCGCAAGCGTCTGCAACACGTGCCACCTACCATGTCCTTGCGTTTCAAACAAACATTTCCTTAAGTAAACGCTACCCAAACTTTCTCCCAACTGTTCTTCAAGCACCCGCATCGACACCTGTTTCAACCGGGTCAACGACGTGCGCACCGCTGCTGCTTCGCATCCCATCAAGTTTCCCTTAGGAGAGATGGTTCATAGTTTATTTGAGAGTTTTCTAGGGAGCTCTCTCTCTATCAATCTTTTGTGCGCAGAAGCTTGTAGAAAATTTTAGAATTTATTGCAGATTTACTTACCAGCGAAGGTATCAACAGAACATTTCCGGTGGTAATACCCTGCGCCCAAATCACAGAACTATCGACCACGCAAATGAACACCAGGGCGTGCTGTGGAAAACATGACGATAAGTTCTCCTAAATAGTTGATAGTATCCATCACAAGTAAGCGGAAACGCCGACTTTAAATAGGACAGACGCGAGCGGCGGTTGTTGCCTCGCCTGCGTACCAGCAGCACCTAGCCTGCGGCACGCATGTATTCCGCGGGTCACTCGTCATCCCCAGCGTGCCGAAGGTGCGGTGATGACCAAACGCTCCAATATATGAAACACTTCTAGTTGGGCCTACGTAAAGGCCCACGTACGCAACACTGCCACGGAAAAGATGCGCGCATGTACAATACGTAACGTATCGATTCCAGAGATGTGCGCGTACGCCCAAAACAAGACGCCACGCACGTAACGCAACGCTTACTTTGTTACGTTCTCGCGGGTCCTCAAAGAAACCAGAACGAGAGTATATATGGTGGCAGCAGTGGCATTCGACGCTGAGAGTAACAGCGGACCTGAAGCAAGGCCTGCGTACTTCACAATGAAGGGTGATTTTTTCATGCCTGACAAGGTCAATTCAAGCGGCACGTTCCGGCATCCTTATGGTTCAAAGAAATCACCTGGTGTCTCACGAAAATTCTCAAGAATCGCCTTCAATATGTTGTGCGTGGGAACGCGTCTCTTTCTGCCAGGCTTCCCGGCGAATAAAACCGTAAATAAAATGGCACCTTGGTACGTACTTTTATTCACGGTGCATCATAACACGCCTTGGACGTAGTGCGATCTTTAACTCCTTTAATGTGCCGGTAATACATCGTATGGTAATGATTATCTCTATCGCCACCACTTGCTGCGGGTCCCGCTAGTCCTCATCCACAGCAGCGCTGCATAGACCGCTGGGGAATATCCACTCCAGCCATGCCTGATCTTACATTCTGCCGTTCTTACATTGCGCAGCCATTGCAAGTTCAAAACAGCAAAGTTGAACGTACGCATTCAGAGCACCCAGGAACGATGTAAAAATCTGCACAGCGAACGCCACGGACTGACTTGTACGCTAGTGGGTCTTCACATGGTAGTCAGGATGTGTTTCATGAAGATCACAGAGGCCACGTTATTTCTAGGACCATGGTAGTGGTACCTAGAATGCTTCGAACGTCAGTGGCGGTGATAAGCATTACAAACCCTTGCATCTCGCAAACCAACTATGTATTTGAGTGAAACGCATCAAGATACGTTAACACAAAGTGTTGCCGCGCGCTTCATTTGCCGCGTACGCAACGAAATTTTCACAGTGTACGCAGCTTCTCCACCCGCCCAACTAAAAGTGTCTATTATTTGCTCCTGCCCTCACCTGGCCACAGAACATTGCTTACTGGTGAGCCGCTATTGTCTGCTTGGTCTACCTGCCACAACGATGGAAGATATACTTATTCCCGCGCACTCAAATATGCGAGCCCTCCTAGCCTTCCTCGAGCTCTGCGCGTGTGCGGACCTCACCGCCTTATAGACGAACAACTTTGCTTTGAACTATTGACTGCGCTGACGAGACGTTTTCTTGCCATGCCTCTCACCTTTAAATGCAAAGCCTTTCTTAGCGAACTTCGGCGAATTTGAGCATATCTATCTATCTATCTATCTATCTATCTATCTATCTATCTATCTATCTATCTATCTATCTATCTATCTATCTATCTATCTATCTATCTATCTATCTATCTATCTATCTATCTATATATGTGGCCACATATGACTTTTAGCTCTCCTGGCCGTTTGAACAATTTTATCTATACCAAACTTGGTATGGCATAACAATACTGATTGAAAAACATATTTGGCTACTCATAACATGAAAATCATTACATATATGTCATGAATTCCATGATT
The DNA here is from genome assembly GCF_043290135.1 of Rhipicephalus microplus. NCBI lineage: Eukaryota > Metazoa > Arthropoda > Arachnida > Ixodida > Ixodidae > Rhipicephalus > Rhipicephalus microplus. The sequence continues at coordinate 32,361,622 of NC_134707.1, read as the reverse complement.
TAAACTTCATGGTCCTGCAGCTCTTGCGGTGTTTTCGTTCACATGGCATGTTGCAAAGCTAGTATGGTATGACATGATTGCATGCTGAACACAAGCGACCGACCGTAACATAAAAATAATGACATGTGTGCCATGTAAAAACATGACCACATGCCACGCTCATGGTGCACTCGCAGCCATTTCGCTTACGTCACATATACTAAATTTCGTATTACGCTATGTTAATGGACGACGGAGGTATGTGACTGGTGCAAATATTATAAACATGAGATGCGTGTTTTGTAACAACATGACTACATGCTACGTTCATGATGCACTCGCGGCCATTTCGCTAGCTTCACATGTGCTTAACTCAGTATTACGCGACGCGAACGAACGACATAGTTAAATGACACATCCAAACGTGATAATCATAACATGCGTGTTGTGAAACAACATGACTTCATGCAACACTCGTGATGCGCTCGTGGCTGTTTTGCTAGCTTCACATACGCTAAATTTTTTGTTGCTTGACGTCAACAGATAACCAAGGTATGTGACTGGTGTAAACATATTATTCCCGAGATCGAGTCATGTGAGAAGATGACTACATAAAAAAGTCGAGGTGCCAGTACAATTCGACGTGACGCGGTGTGCGTGCTCGCCATCGTTCATTTCGTCGCGTCACGCCGGCATTGCCAAGACAGGCGCCGGTCTTTCCATATACTCGCAGGCGCGCACCATGCTGCATTGCTTTGACGCATGCGCGTTTCAGCGCGCCCGGCGTCTCTCTGTCATGAAAGTAGGAAGACGCACTGCTGTCTGGATAACGCATCGCGGCGAAATGCAGCATGTCGCCTTTCGCGCCGGTTGCCGTCGGTCCGCGCCAACGGACGCTGGTCGTGCCGGTCGCGCCTGGCATCAGACTATAGAGGGCTCGCGTTTTGCTTACGTAGCGTGGCTGTGCCGAGCGTGCGCACGCGTCATCGCTACATTGGAGAATATTGGGATCTTCATTATGCGCTTGCGGCTGTTTTGCTAGCTCCACATATACCAAATTTGGTGTTACGTGACGTCAATGAACGACAAAAATATATGACTGGTGCAAACATGATAATCCTGACACGCGTGTCGTGTGAGAACATGACGACATACCACGCTGATAGCATGCTTGCAGCCGTTTCGCTAGCTTCACATATAATAAATTGAATATCACATGATCTGAATAGATGGCGAAGGTAAACGACACATCCAAACATGATAATCATGACACGTAAATCATGTACGGCGCATCATCGACCATCACCTCGTAACATTGCGCTGATTTTAGAGTGGCATATCAACCTTCCTTATTCGGGCTTAGCATATAATCGATTCCCACCGTACGGGAGATCTGCCAATTTTTTCCTTCTCTCCTCTCTCAGCACGTCATCATCTTCATGCGGGAAGATCCTTCAAGCAACCTACGACTTCTGAACAGGCAAGCCCTTTCCGTTGCTCTGGAATGTGCGGTGCGACATCAAATTACGGACGTACGAGTAAATCCAAGGAAGAATATTCACGCCATATACGTGCCCGATGTCGGTGCGCTTGGACAGCAGCAGCAAATGACTGAGCTAGGCGGCATTAAAATGCGCCCCTTTATACCAATAGATGATATTGCCGGTGTAATTTATAACATCAACATTGCCATTCCTAATGTGGACTTGTCTACCCTCATCGAACCTGCAAACGAGGGGACTGTCATTACGCAAGTGCGACGCCTTGGAAATATGCGCTGCGTAAAAGTGTTTTTCAAGGAAGATTGCATACCGTCCTACGTTAAAGTTGAACATTTCCGACATCCGGTTCGACCACTCATCCAAAAGCTACTTCAATGTCACCAATGCTTCGGGCTAGGACACGTCAAGGGCGTATGCCCCAACTCACGACTGTGTCCCCGCTGCGCTGAACATTATGCTGAAGACGCCTGTCGGGCGAACACTTTGAAGTGCGCCAACTGCAGCGGTCTTCACGCGTCCTCGTCGATAGACTGTCCTCTAATCCAAAAGGAGCGCGCGGTTTTCAGACAAATGGCTCGAGACAACTCGACACACAGGGAGGCAGCCGAAATAGTCTGGCGTCGCCGTCGACGTCGGCATCATCGAAAGTCTTCAAAGAAGGCACATTCCCGAAATGCCAGTTCCCGATCTTCAGCGGTTCCACCAATTAGCGCAGCGAAAGGACCCATCACTTCTATGAAAGAAGCGGAGAAGCCTCCTTCTCTGGACGAATAGCCCACGCTCCCGACCCGCTCTTCTGCAAAAGAACCTCAGCAGGTTGCGGCCACACCAGAGCTGTCTCCAGCCATGAAAAATTCGCCTAAAACTTATCGTCAAGTGATCTCGGTGCTGCGTTCCCTTATCGAAGCCATCCGATTGATATTAGTCGATATGAAGACACCATCTGCTTAAAGCGTACTTGGAGTATTGGACGCCCTAAGCCCAGTGCTTGAATCTCTCAACTAGGAAGATAGCTACTCACACCTCATCATTTCGTAAGGAAGTCAAGGATGCGTCCATCATCCAATGGAACGCCAGAGGAATAACATCACGCCTTTCAGATTTTCGTCAGTTTGAGTTTACCAACGTGTTTCCACTCATCGTCATTTGTGAACCCAATTTATCGAAACCAATAAGACTTTCCGGGTACGAAGCTGTTATGTCTTCAGCAAATGGTGCGTGCAGCAAAATTATCGTCTTTGTTCATCGTGAACTGACGTATGTTGTGCAAACAATTGCACCTCACGATGACAATCAGTATGTATGCATCCCTGTGAACAAGAACAAAATAATGTTTACCGTCATAGACGTTTGTATATAGCCGTCGAATAATCTCGATTGCAAGGAGATTAGCGCATATTTTGAGAGTGTGTCCTGCACCATGGGTCATCACAGGTGATTTCAATGCACACCATCACGCATGGGGAAGTACGCGGACAAATGCAAGAGGACGCACGTTAGCAAACATCGCCTACAACTATGGCCTTACTCTCCTGAATGAAGGTAGCCCCACGTTTCTTCGAGGGGTGACATACGACAGCTGTCTCAATTTTGCTTTTGTCTCCAACTTCCTCGCGAGATACGTTAAGTGGTTTCCAGATCCTGAGACACGAGGAAGTGATTACATTCCAATATACCTTAACATCAAAGGCTTGTAGTTGTGGTGCATGGACCACTATTCAAGCAGTCCAATGGACCAACTTCAAATCTAACATGGAAGATGCTTGTAGGGATGGCTTACGATCTAGGTTAGAGCAAACAATTAAGAGCACAATGCAAAACGCCACTCGCATGGGGACAATATCTTCCACATGAAACGACTTTGACATAGAGTTGGAGTGACTCCGACCACTTCGACACCTGGCAGAGCGTCGGTATCGGCGTACAAAATCAATATACGATCATAGGGCAGCCAGGAGGATGCAAAAGAAGATTCGGCGTCGCATGGATAGATCAGCATCGGAACGATGGACAACGTTTTGCAGTCACTAGACCCTCGTAAGCCACTCTAACATAGTTCGAAAACTGTGCAAAGTCTGCGTCACCCTACGGAACAGCGTTTTCCATTCAAAGCGCTCGCGCTATTTCAAATGAGGCAAGATATTGATGTCGTAGAAGATTTCTGTGCGCCGATCTGCAACAAAGCCACTCGTCCACATTCTCCAGTAAAAGGTGACGTCCCCCGTTCCCATGACTACCACATGGACCTCCCTTTTGCAATGGAGGAGCTCAAGGCGGCACGAGCTCTTTGCAGGCGTTCAACTTCTCCGGGCCCAGATGTTATTCCGTACCGAGCCTTGTGGAAACTTGGGGAAGGCGCAAGGAGATAACTGTTGAGACATTACAACATCTCGTGCCAGTATGGCAATGTTCCTGACGACTGGAAAGTAAGCTGCCTGTTACCCATCTTCAAGCAGGGCAAATCTCCACTCAAACTCGCCTCATACCGCCCAATAGCACTGGCCAGCTGCGTAGGGAAGATAATGGAACGGATGATACTAGGCCGCCTGGAGTGGTATCTTGAATACTACAAGATTTATTCGAACTCCATGGCTGGTTTCCGACGCGACCGCTCTTCCATTGACAATGTCGTTGATCTAGTTTGGCACGTTCAGCACGAAACATCCCGTAAGCGACTATCTACAGCTTTGTTTATAGATGTGAAAGACGCGTATGATAATGTACTACATGAAGCCATTTTGGGTGCTCTTGCGGTGGTTGGAATTGGTGGTGGAGTCTTTCGGTGGATTTCGAGTTACCTGGCTGCAAGATCACTCTTTGTGTTAACAAACGATGGCCCAACTACGCGATGGTATACTTCCAGAGGTGTTCCTCTAGGCGGAGTTCTTAGCCCGACGCTATTCAACCTTGCACATTGCTGAATACTTGCGAAGTACCTTTAAAAGCTCAATATACGCAGACGACATCTGTGTCTGGGCGTCGGCAGTCACACGTCCTCAGATACGTTCTCGGCTTCAAAAAGCAGCAACTATGATTGCGAACTACTTGTTAAAACAAGGTCTCAGCATATGACGAGAAAACTGCGCGCTGGTGGCCTTCACTTGCAAAGCAATGACCTCTTATATCATCTCAATCTGCGGGCGACCGATTTCTTACGCCAGAACCCACCGGTTGCTGGGCTTCATTATTGATAGGAACCTCTGTTGGAGTCCGCATGTCGGCTATATGAAGAAGCGCCTGGTCGCTATTTCCCAATTGTTCATGTTCCTGGCAGGAAAACGTGAGGGATGTCAGTAGACGCAATAATGAAACTCTACAGAGGCCTGTTTCTCAGTTTCGTGAGATATAGCTTGCCCATGCTTAGCAATGTCTGCAAGACCAATGTTCATGTTCTACAGGCAGCACAAGCCCGAGCACTGAGAAAGTGCCTTGGTCTGCCCAGATGTACGTCAACAGAGGCAACAATTACAATTGCTGGTGACTATGCAGTACAAACTCACAATTTCGTAGAAGTCCTGAGAACGCTTATCAGACACTTCGCACATGCTCCCTGTCATCACCTTGGACTGTTGCCTTCAGAGAGGCGCCAAGCATCGTTCGCTAAAATGATTGTGAAATACAACGAAACAATTTTCTCGGGCTCCACTCCTGCATCTAAACCATTGATACCCCCTTGGTTTCTTATTCAACCAACAGTGCATCTTAGTGTACCAGGCATCCGGACGAAATCTGAGCTTTCATCGACCGCGCTGAAACAACTGTCTCTTCGTCTTTTGCACGAGAAATATTCAGACAGTAAACATATATATATATACCGATGGCTCCATGAACCGTCAGTGTTCGTCAGATGCAGTAGTTGTCCAAGCAAGAGGTGTTACCAACAGCTTTAGGACTGGCCACTCCGCGGCATCAACAGTAGCAGAACTAGCTTCTTTGCGTGCTGCACTTTGTGTGGTCAATCGGGAACCACCGCAACAATGGTCAATTTTCAGCGACTCAATGGTAAATTTTCAGCTGCCCTACAATCTGTGCTTTCAGCACTGCTTCGTGGGCCGTATGAACAGCTTGTTTTTGAAATTTGACGCCTTCTCCACACTTTACACGAGAAAGGGCATCATGTGATGTTTCATTGGCTGCCAAGTCACTGCGGCGTCATAGGGAACGAACATGCCGATACTGCCGTGCGGACAGCTCTTGAAGGATCCTGAGAAGGAGCCATACCACTTTCGCGGACCGATGCTTCCAGTAATCTTCGACGACTTGCGTGTGAAATCACGTTCTCAGTATGGTGCCCACCAAGCAACGAGACGTATCGTCAACACCACCTGCTCTCTTTGATGGCTCTCCGCATGCCCACTGGGCTCGACCGAAGAGGAGCCACCTTTCGTCATCGCTTATGGCTAGGAGTGGCATTTACAAAATCTTATTGCTTTGTTATAGGAATGGCCGACAATGCTCTCTGCGATGCCTGTCATTGCGAAGAGACGCTACACCACATCCTGTGCAACTGTCCGCTGTATGACACCCAGGGACAGTCACTGGCGTCTGTTTTTGCGCGCATTGACAACAGCCAAATATCTGTGGACACTATTCTGTCAAGTGCCCGAGAGAAGACAGTGCAACAGAAGGCGGCAAAAACTCTGTTGAAATTCCTACGCGACACGGACTTGAAGAAGCAGCTGTAACTACAATGTCAAACACCGCGAAAGACGAGACTGGGCTATGATTGAGAGTGCGCGCGTGCGCTGCCAGATGTGCTGTGTTTATCTCTCTTCCCTCTCTGCTCTTTATCTTTCATCTCCCCCCTCCCCCTCCCATGCAGAGCGTAGCAAACCGGCTGCTATAGGCTGAATAACCTCCCTGCCGTTTTTTTCCTCCTATTTTCCTTCTTTGGAAATGCAGCCACCGCAGCCAGGATCAGATTCTGCGGCCTGAGGGTCAGCAGCACAGCACTTTGGCTACTAGACCACCGCGGTGAGACAGGCGTCAAAAAAGGTTTTGCCACTTGACACTGGTACAAAAAATTGTGTTCTCCCCTTAGTTTTGACTACGTTTCGTAATTGATCTGGCTTAGACTTACCGATATTGTCGCATATGAGAGCAAATTCGGTGCTCAAAGAGCCGTTGTCTTCCTGAAAGCATAAGTGTGTCTGCACTGGACAACCGTTTTCAAAGGTCAAGACACACCGTAGTCTTTTGTTTCGTTAACTGCTTCAGTAACTCATTTTATTCAGTAAGCAGATTATGCACATTTATGAAGATAGCAAGAGAAGTGCTAACTTGAAGATAAGTGCCCAATAAATTTGGTAAGACATCTTCTGACATGACCTGGAAGTTGTTTGCACCTTTTTGTATAACTGGATATTCTGACACATTTAGCACTCTCGAAAAGCTAGCCTGAACAAACTACGGGTGCTAAGAGGCAGAAATATGACGAAAATAATAAATATGGCATTCAGTAGGTTTCAGCACCGATACACCGAGGATTTCACGTACTGCGCAGACGGATGTAATGAGACTCGGAACGACGTCAACCACAAAAAAATGCCCGTTGTGTACTTTCTACAAAACTGTCTCCCACTACCTATACCAGGGAGCTTCCCCCACCACAAATTAATAAAACATCAAGTTGGCACACCTATAGTTCTCCAATTTCGTTCCTACTCTATCCTTCGGTCCCTTAAGAAGACAAGTCCAGACCAATCACATCATCATCTTCATGATCATCATCAGCCTGACTACGTCCACTGCAGGACAAAGACCTCTCCCATGTTCTGCCAGTTAACCCGGTCCTGTGCTTGCTGCTGCCAATTTATACCCACAAATTTCTTAATCTCATCTGCCCACCTAACCTTCTGTCTTCCCCTAACCCGCTTTCCTTCTCTGGGAATCCAGTTAGTTACCCTTAACGACCAGCGGTTATCCTGTCTACGCGCTACATGCCCAGCCCATGTTCATTTCTTCTTCTTGATTTCAGCTATGATATCCTTAACCCCCGCTTGTTCCCTAATCCACTCTGCTCTCTTCTTGTCTCTTACGGTTACACCTACCATTTTTTTTTGCATTGCTCGCTGCGTCGTCCTTTATTTAACTGAACCCTCTTTGTAAGTCTCCAGGTTTCTGCTCCGTAGCTAAGTACCGGCAAGATACAGCTGTTATACACCTTTCTCTTGAGGGATAGTGGCAATCTACCTGTCATGATTTGAGAGTGCTTGCCAAGTGTGCTCCACAACATTCTTATTCTTCTAGTTACTTCTATCTCGTGGTTCGACTCCGCGGTTATTACCTGACCTAAGTAGACATAGTCTTTTACAACTTGAAGTGCACTATTACCTATCTCGAAGCGCTGCTCTTTTCCGCGGTTGTTGTACATTACTTTCGTTTTCTGCAGATTCATTTTAAGACCTACCTTTCTGCTCTCCTTGTCTAACTCCGTAATCATGAGTTGCAATTCGTCCCGTGAGTTATTCAGCAATGCAATGTGAATGGTGGAGCGCTGGTTACAAAGGTACTCTCCGTTAACTCTTATCCCTAACTGTACCCATTCTAGGCTTCTCAAAACCTCCTGTAAGCACGCGGTAAATAGCATTGGGGAGATATTGTCCCCCTGCCTTGCACCCTTCTTGATTGGTATTCTGTTGCTTTCTTTATGAAGCACTGTGGTAGCAGTTGATCCCCTGTAGATTTCTTCCAAGATTTTGATATATACTTCATCGACGCCCCAATTCCGCAGTGTCTGCATGACGGCTGATATTTCTACTGAATTAAACGCCTTCTCGTAATCTATGAAGGCGATGTATAGCGTTTAGTTATATTCTGAGCATTTCTCTGTTACCTGATTGATAGTATGAATGTGGTCGATTGTTGAGTAGCCTGTTCGAAATCCTGCTTTTTCCTTTGGTTGATTGAATTCTAATGTTTTCTTTACTCTGTTAGCAATGAACATTGTAAATAGCTTGTATACTACAGAGAGCAAGCCAATCGGCCTGTAATTCTTCAAGTCCTTGTCATCTCCTTTCTTATGTATTAGGATGATGTTAGCGTTCTTTCCAATCAGACCAATCACAGTCGTGCCCAATACGTGGCCTTGGCTCATGCTTTATTTACGCATGATCTGGCGATGTTGAGCCCCTTAACGTCTCTTCATTCACCACAGCGTCATGTGATAATGAAAGAGCCTAAAGAAATGCCTAAAGAAAAGCAATCTTCGCGCACAACTCAATGCTTTTCGAAGGAACATCGTCTTCCTACCATATTGCAGTTTGAACAACCTTCTTCATTAAGGAAGAAGGAGAGTTGTTTAGGGTAAGATGTCAGTTCTTCATAACTCAAATAAATTTCTTAGCATGTCATAACTAGAATTTATGACCTAGCCCTCACAAGTCTTCAGAAATGCCAGTCAGGGCATTACCGGCTGCACGTAGCTTGATGCATACGTATCGTTTTTCATAAGAACACCCTGTTCAGTATACAATCTAACTACTGTTATTTCTTTCAACCAGGCACAGATTGACAGAAGTTGAAGGTGTGACTGCACACACTAGAGATCGTGGAACAGGTATGCGAACGAAACTACAATACTGGTCTTCAACAGAAATTTCAAAGCTTCAAAACTTCACGGGTGTTATACTGTGCTTGCATAATAAAGGCACTGGTAATAGAAATATTTTGTGGTGTAACAAATGAAACGTTCAAAATAAGGCTTCACGCGCGAATTGTGGGCCGCTATGGCTAGTCAAAAGACGTAGGAATAAAGGGTGAGTTGGCCAACGTAGAAAAAAGCTTGCGTGGGGAACAAGGTGTTTAAACCTTAAAAAAAAGAAACAGACACAGATGCGTTATAGAGACAATCATATTGTGACGTGGCCATGACGATGGAGAACGTTTGATCAGGACTTAAAAATACGAAACGTTTTACTCGGACAGACATGTGCGCCGATAATGAATGGTCATTTTCAAGCACAACACGTTCTACGCTGAATACATTCTGAACAGTCGTAGGCCATTGATTGATTGACATGTGGGGTTTAACGTCCCAAAACCACCATATGATTATGAGAGACGACGTAGTGGAGGGCTCCGGAGATTTCGAACACCTGGGGTTCTTTAACGTGCACCCAAATCTTAGCACACGGGCCTACAACATTTCCGCCTCCATCTGATACGCAGCCACCGCTGCCGGGATTCAATCTCACGACCTGCGGGTCAGCAGCCCCACACCTTGCCACTAGACCACCACAGCGGGGCTCGTTGGCCATCGAATAAACTGATCATTGCTGAAACGCACTCTATTACATCACGCAAACAACTTTCTAGTATTACCGGTGGTGCTCACATATGCCTTTTGATTAGCTGCATTATTTTCGTACTCTATGCAGTCTTACCAGAAGGACACAAAAATCCGTCAAGATTCTCAACCACTGCGGCGAGGTGTGCGTGATGGTACAAGAATGCATCAAATAAAGTTTCTACGTGCGTGACGCATTATACACATTACACGCACTTGCAGCGCTGTTATTCTAAGACATCCGCAACATTGCAAGAAAGAAATTTTGTGCATTGATCATTTTGTGCCAATTTACCAAGTTTTTGTGCAAGCGCATATCGCTATTTTTTGGCTCTCTATTAGGCACGCAGTGTTGAGTATTGTATTTTTTTCAATTTGCAGCCATCCACAGAGTGAATACAGGCAAAATTTTATTGCATATCGAAGCATTTACCTAGAAATTATTGACAGCTCTGCAACTTATGCAAACAGAAAAACTCTCTCCATTAAATTGCCTACCTAAATAGCATGTAAAGCATAACGACAGCTTTTTTTCTTGGCAGTGGCCTCAACAAACGGTACCTTATGCACAAGCGAACCAAATGCTGCCATCGTGCGCCATTTCTACACAAAGCCAGATTATTTTTGGCGAGCAGCATCGGCCCTAGCGTACATGTGAGTAAATGAGTTGGATTTTAGGTTTCTTCATATAGAAGAGCACGTAAAAATAATGTGACTACATCTTGTACTGAATGTTTTATAACACTTTCCGATTGTGAACAATGCAATCATGCGTCATGGGAATACATGTGCTTGTTGATCAGTGCCTTCTAAACCCATTGGGACAACTCCTGCATTGTAGCAGTAATATATATATATATATATATATATATATATATATATATATATATATATATATATATATATATATATATATATATATATATACATATATATGGTACAATGAACTAATTATAATGTTGATGGTAAATATCACATAATCTTTCAGGCATATATTCGCATGGATGAGGCAAACTATTGAAAAACGATAACATCTCAATACATATATTTATGACTTCGCAACGAGAAATTGATAATACGGCTTTTTTCTCCAAGGTGTGGCGCCGAACCGATTGATTATTTTTCCTCTCTTACAACGGAGGACTTCACTAAAGTTGTCAAGAAACTCTTGTAAGTCTGCATCTTATTATTCTTTGTTTTGCAGGAACACTCCTCGAACTGGAACAAAAAGTTTTTGCTGCTTGTGAGTTTTTGTAGTGTTTTCAGTTCACGTGCACGCGTGTGTACTATGTCTACGCATGCGTCTGTGTATGCACAGAGTACACATCTGAATTACTTCCTTTGAAAACTATTTTCCTTTGCAAATAGGCGTTATAATTATGCATAGTGTTTTGTTTAGAGAAACACTGTACTGGGAAAGCCACGCCTCACAAAAATAGGGCGTTACTGGCAATGATAACAGTGGCAGTGGTGCGAGCGACTGGAAATACCACTGAGAATATCGCTTAAAAGGTAGCGAGACAGATTGAGCACCAGAATTACCTATTGGGAAACTGGTAATTAGACGTGCTTCATTATCCGATTGGCTGACGTGGCTATACCCCCGGGCCCACTTTATCGGGTACAAAACACGAAAGGGATTTGTAGCAGCAGCACTGTTTGGTGCTTCTTAAAAGCTGCGAAGAATGGGAGAGGCGTGGGGTTAAATAAGCGGGACGGCTCGTCAAAGACTGTGTGCGTCCCATTTTTCTAAATTTTTTATATGAACAATGCGCGACTCCCTACTAATCAACATCATGCACTTGACATGCGGAAGATCGAACATATTTTACGTGAAGGCAAGTGGGCTGTCGGGCATGCCAGAAAAGTTCTAGATTCTGAGATCAGGAGCTCGAACAAAACAACGACCATTAAAAGGTGACATGCCAGAACGAGAGCTCTTCCCCAACCAAGTTCAAATGCCTAAAGACTCGGTGAGAATCATAAGCCTATGCACAAACAAGGATGGATTGGTAGTAGTCACTTTACCCAAACTAGAATTACGATTATTCAATTCGCACAATCGGTATGATGGGTAAGAAAAAGACACTGCCTAAAAGTCAAGACACATACAAAAAGATGGAAGCCACGATCACCAGCAGAATAACCCACAAAACCCTTTAGTTAAGCGTCAGGAATGCACAAGTCTAGAAACTGGACACCCTCACATTAAAAGGCCACCAAAATTGTCATAGGGTTCACAGAGTGCCCTTCCACGCAACCGGTCTTCAGCTTCGTTACACCATATCTTGGAGGAGCCTATCGAAGCAAGTCAATGTGGACCAGCTCAAACATCCCAATCTTGCTAAATTGGCGGGTGAAAAGTTGTAGATTAGGAAACTTGGGATTAGGAGAACGATACTTAAGACATGCTCAAGCTGCAGAACTGTCTGAATAACAAATGAATAGCCAAGGCGCTATTCGGAATGACATTTTTGACGCCAGCATTCTAAGAGATATGCATCTAATTCACTATGTCGGATGACCAAAAACAAGACAAGCGTAACTGCGCAGAAATTACGGCTGAGGACCTTAAACATGATGCAGGGATGCTGCCAATAAACATTTTAGTTCGTGCTGCAACTACAGTCAGCAGTGATTTTATAGAGAGGGAATGAGGGCCAGTATTGTAAAAAAAAACAAGTATTTGTGGCAGCTGAAAATGTCATATCCTTCGATGTGAACATGTGCGTTCGAATGAATATTCCTGACTAATAGCCAGACAGCTTGCTGAAATTATATATGAAAATAGGGACTTATTTACAGCAAGAAAGAAGCAATTTATAGACATGTGCGTTATTTGGACTTTAGCTCATGTGTCCCTGCTGCGAAATGAAGCCGCCGCCACTTCCACTATAGCGCACATGTCTAACGTGACTTCGCATGGGACGCGTTTAGGAGGCAGGACAACCTTCCTGGAAAGTATGAATTTTCAAACATGACACGCTACAATGCAGATCGTATTTGAAACCTCACCACTGCCTAACTGAGAAAGACGCAGTAACCTTCAGGAAACAGCACACCTTTTGTGACAATCATGGCATCTCAAAGAGATGTGAGTGAGAAGCACGATTTTCACATAATATAGTAAATTGCTATTTGAAAATACAAAAAACACGGCCCCTATCTCGAGCACACGTTTGTTGGGGGAGAAACCATTAAATTGAAATGCGCGCAGTGATTTTACCGTCGAATTGGTGCATGAAATACCATGACATCGATAATTTTAATACTGTCTGCTAGCATACACGCATTTTACAATCTGGTAGAATGAAGTACAATGAGGGGTCACTAACCATCTGTCATTTCATTGAGTTGATACCACGAAAATATAAAATGTCACCTTTGGAATTCCTGACATCAGATTTCAAAGTGCAAAGATTTTATTTAAAGATGCATTATTGACACTGGTTATGACTCTAAGAAACAAAATGGCAATTAAATACAGCATTAGAGATCTCGGACTACAATTTATCAATGTAATTCTATCGATTGCTTCATTTTAGTATGCTTTTTGACCACCATGCTCACTTACGAATTCCATACACGCTTGAATGTACTGTAATACAGCACACGCAATGTCGTATGATGTGAGATTGCGTGTGAAAACCGGAGACCATATGTAGTCATCAATTTCCGAAAAGCAGCGGGTAGCCATTGTGTAAGACCCGGACCTCATGAAGAAGCGCAGTCTGATCAGATAGTCTCGAGAAGTGGCCGTGGCCCTGAGCTGCCTGGCATGTAGAGACCGCCGACGTACTGTGTGAACCACACCTGATCAGAAAAAGAAAAAAAATCTGCTGTGCCCTTCGAATAGACTTATTCATGAACTACGCAAACCTGAATAATCTGAAGCAGTATTTGTGCAGCCGAAGCTGTGCACGCCACGTTTTAAAACATCAACGTGGAAAAAAAACAAAACGTTTCATTAGTGGCTTGTAGATTTATCTCAATGTGGAGATCAGTATTGCCACACTCTTTCACAAAGTTTTGTTATCGCCCCAATAAACGTTTGAGTGCTGCCTTGCGCTGACGGCACCAATGAACTAAGAGCCACCGAGGTAATCTTAGAACCTTCCGATGTGATGACGTGTACAACGCGAACGTTATCAATTGTTCTGGAAAATACGTGGCTGCTAGTGGTAACGCTGGAACATTGAATGGCACGTGTATAAATGCCGACGCTCATTACCGCTTGTCAAAAGCAGATGCTCTGTTCACCGCTATCGCCCCCAGTGTATATTGCTGTAATCTGACTTTCCTTTTAGTCGCCAGAAGTTTGGCCAAATAAGCAGTTTCAATTTGTACGAACTACCTCAGCCTTCGTCATCGTCAAGATCCCGCGACAATAATGGGGTAGGGTGTGGTAAAATGAGACACGCTGCAAAACGCGACATTTTGACTGTACCGACTTTTGTAACTTAAACAAAAAAGTACTTTTCTTTGTTTCAGTATTTCAGCCACAGATGCTGTTAGTTGTCTACATTATTATACGTCTACGTTTGTCGTCGCTTACAGCGTTCGCATATAGAAAATTACGGGGGTGGTGTCGGTGTGTTCGTGATCCGTTAAAAGGGGGCGAAGTTCAGCTCACCCAAATTTTTCAATTCGTGAATGAAGTTACTCCAACGTCAGTACAACAAATTACGTATTTATTTCATTACTTTATACTAAAAGCTATATAACACAAAGATTTTGGTCAATTTGGTGCACGGTGCTAAAGCAGAATGTTTTTTTTTTAATTCAGGCCTGAGTAAAACGCAAAACATGAAACAAGGCATCGAAACAATTTGGAGAGTATCCTATTAAGTGAAACAATTACTGATACAGATTACATGCTGAATTTTTGGCTTGGGAGGCTTAGGGCATAAGAAAATATTATAGCAATCTTCATGGGTGAAAAACGACCACAAAAACACTCACTGCTGTTGAGAACAGATGTGACTCTTTTCGCGCTACATTGAGGCTGTTCCATGTTCTCGATTGGGCTCAAAGAAGATGCATAAAAAATTGAAACAATCTTCAAGTCAAGCTGTTCACAAACTTGTTTTCGCATGAAGTTATTTTTATACCGATATTTCAAAAATATCAAGTGTTAGAAAATGCGATTTTTTTCGCCTCACAAAGTCTGGCTGGCGAAGTTGAAAGTCAATTGAAGGTAAACCACAGTTGCAGTCACGCAAACATAATTGGTGTAGCCCTCGGGTAGAACACGCAGCAAAGGCAGACATAATTGCGTTATTTAAAGCATTCGCGACAGTGTTGGACAACGTCATAAAAACAGAATAACTATTTCTTGATGTCATTCAATTACGTGTTAGTGATTCATTCTTCTTTCGCCAGGAGAAACATACAGAAACGTCATTTTATGACATTACGGAAAAATCGCTCAGAAGAGGGACGGAAGAATGTCAGCCTAGGAAACGTTCTGGATTTTGGAAGAAAACTTCACTCTGTGAAGCTTGACGTACTGTTTTAAAAATTACCATCTTATGGCATTCGAGGTTTTGTAAATGTTACAGTTTACGTCTGTTCGTAGAAATCATTTGAGTTACAACTGCTAAACTGGTTTTAAAACAGTGTTCTATTCTATGCCGCCTGCTCTTTAACACTTAGATAAAAGATAGTCAAAGTGCCTGAAGGTTCCCCTCAAATGACGTGGGCTGGTGATACGAGCTTGTTTTTCTCTGGCAGCCGGGTAAAAAATGTAGACACGAGAATGTACGACCACTTGACCTATCATTTCAGCTAGACGCAAACCAACTACAACTAGAAGTTAGTAAAGGTACAATTATTTAGTTTCGGAGGGAAATGAGGGCGAACATTACCAAGATTTTATTTATTATAGAAAGTATGAGACCCAGCATGTCGCCTTGATTAAATTATGGGGTTACTATTTCAAGAAACCATGAGCTTGACCACAAAATTAAACTTAGTACATATAAGTATGTGTTGAAGAATTTCTGTTTTGTCTGTTTTATGCAAACTTTTGCCCCCCTTGTTCCGTAATGGCTAAAGTTTCAGTATTGATGGTTAGTTTATTCATATAGACGTTGTTATTTCATGTTGGCGCACTACGAAAATTAACCTAGGTAGGATGTAGGTTTTACAAAAGAACGCTCTGCACAGTGTAAAAATATGCAACCTATATAGGTCTCCTCCATTTTTTGAGAAAATTGAATTAATCCTGTCTGTCAATTATAGAATCCTATATCCGGCCTGTTATATGGGACATTGTTACTCAAGTGATGCTTGATCTAAGTTTCGGCAGTATAAACAACCGTTATTCGGTGCAACATACGGAAAGCAAACCTGTTAATACAAAATCTTGCATCTACTATACAGGCTCAGCTATATCAGGGAACATTTTAAAAAGGTAGCACGAAGCACGGCATAAAAACTTGTGCTTGAATGTACTTACTACCTTGTCCTGTGCCCTGAATATGTTACTACTTAGAAATTATTTCAGTATTTACGTGATATTGTAAAATTATGTAGAAGTCTTGCAATACTTTCAAAGTGTGTCTTACATTCTGTATTGTAAGTGGACTATTGGGCAAATGTTTTGCTTGTTAGAGTCTTTATTTATTAGCTTGGTATGGGTGATTGCATTCAATTGCTTGCGTCCATCTTAAAGAGTGTGATATAGGCCTTTATGCACTTTACATTTTTCATATTTATAAGAAATCACAATGCCTATGTTTTACATGCCAGCCAATGTAAATTTAAAGGGCTCATGTCAGTAAGAGACAGGCTTTCATTGGTCTCTTAAAACAAGATGTTTCTTCAAAAAAACTGTATTGAATTGTATGTAAAGTCCGCATTATATTTTGTCGCCAACAATGACTGCTTTTATTATCGAACGATATTTTGGCTCACCGCTATCGCCAAGATATCGGCACTGGAGTTTATGCTATGCAGGATCATTTAGGCTATCCCGTGAAGATTTACAAAAAGCGTCTTATCAATGAGTTGCTATAGACTGTAAATCACCTGTGCAGGAGGTAGAAACATTATAAAGAGATAAAATGAGTGCAGTCAGCTATGGTCGGGTGCGTATCCATGTTCTATGAGTCTTGGTACACGAGTATAGGCCACTTGTGAACGACGGAAACGGTTCCAGCACATACTCAACAGCCATGTAAATTTATTCATGTCATAAACTGCTAAGTTTGTCAAGTACGAGTGTCCTTCGATTAATTTTTTATTGTACTAGGGTAAGAAGACGACCACGATAGTGCTAAGCCATAAACGGCTAAAAATGTAGATAGATAGATAGATAGATAGATAGATAGATAGATAGATAGATAGATAGATAGATAGATAGATAGATAGATAGATAGATAGATAGATAGATAGATAGATAGATAGATAGATTGTGTGCTAACATTAAAACAATAACGAACGCGCTTGAAAAGCAATGTTCAAGAAACTGATCAGAAACTTGAGACGCGCCGATGACAACAAATAAATAATTAAAATAGTCCAATCAAGATTCTGTACCTATAGGCTTGGGACACGTTATCGTTCATACCAAGCAAATATTTAAAAACTGAATTCTTTACATACAATGAAGAGCATTGCTTTTTATTTTGCAGTCATAAAAATGCGGAACACCGTCTTCTACACCGAACTTCTAAAATAGTTGACACATTTAAAGTACTGCCAAAAAGCTACAACTAACCTCCACAATACCCTGTCGGCTATTTTGTTCAGTGGCAAAGGTTTAAGTTTAACAAATTAATTGAAAGTGAAATGCAACAACATAAAAACACACCAAATCGACAATGTACGCAGATTGAGTCACACGCAGAAAAGCGTGGGTCTGGTGAAGCCCAAATCATTGGTCTACGTAAGGGCCGCTTCGAACTGATTTTGTTTTGTTTTTTGCTTAAGCGGAAGAATATGATGTTTTTCGAAGTCACATGTATTGTCCGGAGCTGTTGCCTGGACGTAAAAATTACAATGCCAGCTAATTAGAAGTAATATTAAACTTACCCTAATAACATATGTACAATTAGTTTTCAAATTAAAGTAGGCTGAAACCGTTTGATAGCTAATCTCTATTCGTCCTGTTTTGTCATCGTACTTGCAGAACTTGTCACAAACCTGGGGCCGAAGAAAGCATAGAACCCACAAGTACCGGTACTGAAGAAGGTAACACACCTACAGTACCTGGTATAATATCTTGCTAAAAGAGATGTCATGACACAATGTATGCGCATTAATATTTAAAAGCAATAAATATGTTCAACAGCTCAAATGAATGCTCTCCTTCGCGCCAAGAAACCGCATGTATTCAAGTTCCTAGGTCAACAATTCCTTTGTGCACTACAGGTAGGCACACGAAATGTAAGTATTCAAAGTTCCGCCTTTAAAAGCAATGGTCCAAAATGTGGGTACCTACGCATTTGTGTTTGGGAGACTATATTCAACCGACGTACCTGCTTAAATCGTTTTACTCTTGTTTTAATACACGCGACAATCAGACGTGCAGCCCTTCTATCAGAGAGAAACGTTGACTCTCCTATGGAGATTAGTAGAAGGAACGGGTTTTGAAGAGAGATTTAACGTATTTGTACAAAGGGAAAGCGACCCATGTGATTCCCACACAAATAAAAGGAGAGTGAAAGGACACTTTGTTATCCTCAGTTTGCGCACACTATGATGCAGCTGGCCTGAAGCAACGTGGTGGGGACAAGGTGTGACGCTGTCGTGTGGTTGCGATGGCGAAGTGCAAAGTGGTCACACAAAAGATGAAAGATGCATTTAGGGGTGAACATGCACCTGGTAAAAGCATCACAAAGGGTACAAGCAAAGACAATCGCATGGCCATGATGGTAGACAGTACGCTTTTCTATCATTTCCACTTGGATCACAGATTAAACACGATCTTGCATTTACAAGCGTAATAGAACGTTTCAAGCCTAATTGGTGGTACTCTCGCCATCTCCAGCGTAAACTTCACTATGCTGACGTCGTGTACGTGGTCTTTTCTCAACATCTATAGTTGTGAACACGAGCAAGACGCTCTGCCTTCCACCCTCTCTCTAAAACATCTGAAGAAGAGCTGCAAAACTACCACGCCGGAGTCTCCGTTTTTTTTTGCATTTTCTTCATGCGTTTTTACATATATAGCTACGTATACATGTACGACGAGTGATGGTGACGCCTATGCAGGCGGCAAAATTCAGCCGAGAATGTCCATATATTATCTATCGCAACGAAAATTGGGTCTTCAGATGTGGTTTCTTCCTAGGTCAGCATAACCTCTTTGTTAATCCTACTGAATGGGACGGCGATAACGAGATATGTTGCCACGTATACGGCAGTAGAAACAAACGAAACGAGATATAGCCACTCAGAATTCGAGGACGCAGCACGAGCTCTGCCTCCCAGAGAAGCCTAATGGTCACAGGCATTGCCAGAAGGCTCAGAGGTCGCGAAAGCATGTGGTATTGCAGCAATATCGGCGTATGTGAGAATTAAACGTGTAGCTTGAGTGACCGAAGCTGTCGGAGCCACCGTTGCTGTCGTATCAGCATGTGTGAGTAGTGGGCCAGCTGAGAGGCGCTGTTGGTGACCTCATGGCTGCCAGCGAGTGCTTGACAAGGTTGCGAACGTGCAAAGGTGACACTGGTGTGGAGGTAGCAGAGGATCGGCTCTGTTTCTGCTGGTAAAGTTCTTCTCGGGTGATGGTCTGGATAAGATCTCGTAAATCCGAGTGAGAAGTTGGACGATGATCGCTCTCTTGCTGAAGACGGAGGCATTGCAGCTCGTCTAGGTGCTGGCATGTTGAAGTAACGACTTTAACTGTGGTATAGGTTGTGAATAGCCATGACGAGGAATGCGAGCTTGCCTATGTCTTGGACGGTATGGCAAACATGCTCGGTTTTTTGTTACTTCTCTGTTCGCACGACGGCAGAGTGCCAAGACTTCTTCAATGTACGAAACGTACGACTCGTGCGTAAGTTGAACAGGCACTTGATTACCAGCTTTTGCTTCCCGATCTTGCAGGAAGCAAAAATTTGAGGTACACTTTGAAAATACATTTTTTCCGCCTGAATACAAACAGATATGCATTTAATTTACCATGTCGGATGACCAAAAACAAGAAAAGCATCACTCCGCATAATATATGGCTAACGTTCCTACATAAGATGTACTCATGCTGTCAATGGACATTCGGGTTTATGCTGCTACTATTATAGGCAGAAATGATAAAAAGAAACGAGCGCTAGTGGTGTAAGAAGAAAGTTTGTCGTGAAATTTCCTATTATGATACACACATCATAATATGATACATACATATGATACATACATATTATGAAATTTGGTGATACAGCATTCTGTGGCTTTGCATAAAAACATCGCACTTTTAGATAGGGGTTAGCCCTTTTATCATTGTGCCTTCGTTTTACAGCGAAAGCTGTTATGAGATCAAAACACAGGTCACGCGTGGCGCAGTAGTTGTACGCCGCCGCTTCCATTGTCCGTAGAGAGTATCAAACAGTAAAAAACCGACTAAACAGAGAAACGTCTATGACGCTATTGAATTTTACTCGTGTCCGCTGCGTGCCTGCCAGGTGTTGAACCACTGAGCCACGCTAGTACTATGAACTTTGTAAATAAAAAAAAACACCATAGACACAATGGAATTCAAACCCAAGTTTACTGCGTACCAGCCCAGTATTCTACAGGCCAGCCACACCAGCGCTTGAACTTGCTTCTTTACTGCGCTAGGCAAACTTGATGTCGGTCAAACAATCGTGTTGTTATGAGTAATAAAGCGTTATAGAACATTGAAGGAACAGCCATGCGTCACAGAATGCGAATCGCGTAACGACTCGGTCACCCAATGCTGAAACCCATTAGAAAACATGTTCTTATTCACATATTAACAGTGGTGCATGCCCACTTCACGCATATTTCTTCGTCGTCGTCAGCCACTGTATAAAAGAAAACGAACAAAATTTTCAACCAGTGTGCATCGATTACCATGCTTCTCCAAAGAATGACGAAAAAGGTTAGAGTGAATGTAGGCCTACTACACGACTATTTACCAGTGAGTATCCAGCAGTGTGCTTCTAGCCGCCTAAACAGTGTTCAGAAAAGCCTTTGAAGGGCCACTCTTCCAGCTTTCGCTGAGACTGTGCTGCGCGTTCCACGCAGGCCTGGAGTTCTCTTTCTCTTTTTTTTTGTCCGACGCTATCCCAGAAGTAAATCACGTTGCTCACATTTGCTTGTTGAAAGATTTTGCTTGCTTGCGTATATTAACATGTGTGCCGCGAAAATTAAGTTCAGTTGGTAGTCAGTGCTCGTGTTGTCCATCTTTGCCTTCCGTTACTCGCCTTCCGTACGCCTTTCTTCTGGCACTTTTCTGCTTGCGCTGCAACCCTCCCTAACATAGAATTCATTCAACTAGCCCAAGTAGCCGTTCTTGTCTGGAGGCAGTAGCACCGATCCATTTGTTTTGCTCTATCGACGTTTAATAAGGCATGAGAAGTATTAGCTGCATGTAAAAAGTAATATTTTTGAAAACTAGTGTCTACTTACAGTAAACTCGGTCGTTTCGTGGCTGTTGAGCGGGGGCATTCCACAGGTTAACTGCGATACAAGCTGCCTCTGTGAACCAGATCACTTCGCTTCCACCTTTCCTGGTCACAGCGAGCTTACCAACAAAAGCAATTGCACATGCGAACATAGGGCAGATCAAACATCATTTTTGGCAAAAACGCATGGCCTTAAGCTAATCCGTGAGTTTTAAAAGGGTGTCTGCCACGGTGTACTCACACATAATATGGCGTAGCGGGGGTAAGTGAGTGTCTGAACTCCTTCCTAAACTTTCAGGCTCGTATGTGGATAGACGCACATGTAAAAGCAAGCACGAATATGCGAAAGGTATGGAACTGGTGGTGACAGTGGCGGGAACCGGTGTTCTCAAAACAGGCGGCGGAACAGCAAGCAAGCAGACGCGGAAACGCCACCAAGCGCAGCCACGCGCCATTGCCATAGCAACAACAGAGATATTTTATACCGGCTGCTTTCTTGCTGACTTGCGTTTCATTTCTTGTATTATCGGCTCTCGCCAATTTCCCACTTTCCTAGCAAGGATGCTCTCTCCCGCTGATAACGTGCGTGCCGTTCATAAGCTGGAAGTGCCCAGCTGGCTTTGATACCGGGCGAACGGTGACGAGCCGCCATAGCGGCAACCACCGGCTTGCCGCCGCTGGGCATTTTGGGACATCGTATTGTCTCTCGTCAATAAAGATCTCCCATATAGTTGCATTTTGTGTAATTTGTAACGTGCTTCAAACAACGAACAGGTATGCACGTGAAATCTTATCAAACCTCGTCAGGACCTCTATACGTAGTCGTGTGGAAATAATAACAAGAATGAATCAATTATTTATTTACGCGCCCTGCAACAAGGGTGAGGTCTTTGAACAGGCACACTCAAAAATAAAACCCAATAAAGTTTATTACCCAATAAAGTTTATTCTCTCTCTCAAAAATAAAACAATACAAACAACCATACATTACAGACGCTCTTCAGATGAATCAAATAAAGAGTGAAAACACATAGAAAAGAACAACACAAGATAAGAAGAAGAAAAAGACAAGATGAAAATCACGGGGAGTAAATAAACAATGAAGGCAAATATACATAACTATTTAGAAGCCTTCCTGAAAGAAGAAAAATGGAAGACTCTGAACATTGTGAAAAACTATTTTAGGACTGTGCAGAGATTAGACAAATGCAATGACAGTGGACTGCGAAAAACATCAAAACGATGAAAGTTTAGATTATAGAGACTTCCTATTCTGTGAAGAGTAAAATGTTGAAAAAATGTTGTCAGTACATGAAATGGTCACTTCTTTCTTGTTAACTTACGCGGAATCAGAAAGTTTACACAACTGAGAAGTAAAGGACAAGATATCCTTCTGTGAACTAGTTTGTAAAAATCATTAGGTCAGTACATTTTCGTCGGTAGTGAAGTGATGGCAACGATAATAGTCTGAAAGTGCTGGAACGATGTTTCGAGCCATTTGTAGTTAAACGACAATTGTAAATGCGTAGACATTTTTCCTTGCTTGCTCAATGGCGTCACTGCCAGACTTAGCAATGCCATTCTAGGTCGCAGATGCATATTCAAATTGAAGAAGACATATTGCGGTGTAGAATTTGTGTAAGGATCTAGAAATACTCCCCTCTCGAGAAGGTCTCCACACAGCCGAAATTACGAAGGCCATGCACGGCAGCACGTTCAGTGAGAGCAGAAAAAGTTAGCATGCTATCAAAAATAACACAGAGATCACTGAATTCCTATACTTTACATAAGAACATGGTATTGGAAGAGAATGGAAATGACACGGTGGATGTTTTGTGAGATACACTCATGAATTTGATTTATGAGGCATTCAGGCAAAGGTTGTTCTTGTCACACCATTCGAAGAAAGAGCACAAATATGACTGCAGCAAACTACAGTTGTTAATTGAATGAATTTACCTAAATGCTTAATGTCACCACCATACGAGAGAAAATAAGAATAAAGAATTGCGAAACGAAATAAATGTAAGAGAAGGCCCAATACCGACCTTTGAATGACCCCACTAGTCACTTTGTACAAAGAAGATGTTAGGCCATTTACGGCAACATACCATGATTTATAATGCAGATAGCCGTGAAGGAGATTCACAACATACCAGTCTACATGAAAGTTCGCATGTTTAAAGAAAAAGCAGTGAGTGGCCGACTAAGTCAGAAGCTTAGCTCTGGTCCCAGTAGACTACATCAACCTGCCCTCCTTTAGAAATAGAAGATATTTGCTTCACGAAACTAGCAAGATTTGTAGTAGTTGGGCGGCCAGGGAGAAACCCGAGCTCACTAAGAATTAGTGAACTATTCCCACTAATATGCAATATGTTGTAAAGAGCCAGCTCAAAGATCTTCAAGGGGGCACACAGTAGAGCGATCGGGCGATAATTAGAAACATAGTTTTTCAACCCGACTTATAACCGAGAAAAAAAAAACGCGCAGTTTTTCGCATGCTGGGAACTGTGCAAGAGTTCAGACAGTTGTTAAATATTTTAGTCAGTACTGGGGTAAATATACTGCCATAAGCCTTTTGTAAGGTGGAAGGGATGCCATCTGGGCCCTATGATAAGGATGGTTTTAAGAGCTTAATGTACCGGCAGATGAACTTTTCATCCAGCGATAGACCACTAGGTGTGCTACCTGCCTTGAGCTGTTGTACTTTTTGAGTCCAAGAGTTTGATGACTTATAAACCGATGAAAAATGCGTGGCAGAACAGTCAGGAAAGCCATGCACTTCGAGATCGTTTGAGACCAGAAGTCTGGAGGACTCGCCACTTTTGCTAGACCACTTGCGTAGATACTTTTAAAAGTAAGCTTCCCTGTCAGAAAGATTTTTGTCTACTAATGCAGTATATGAACTATGGTCACCTTTAAACAGGCGTTTAGAGAGAGCTCGAAAAAAGTTGAACTGTTCCTTTCACTTGCTGAATGGAGAATACTTAGCCATCTTGTGTGCCCGATCTTTTTGCTTCAGTGCGCGTATAATTTCAAAGAACGAGTGGGGATACTTACGGTGTTTAGGTGTACATTTGAGTAATAATAATAATAATAATAATAATAATAATAATAATAATAATAATAATAATAATAATAATAATAATAATAATAATAATAATAATAATAATAATAATAATAATAATAAATATTATTATTATTATTATTATTATTATTATTATTATTATTATTATTATTATTATTATTATTATTATTATTATTATTATTATTATTATTAACATGCGAGATTTTATGTCCCAAAAACCACGATATCATTAGGACCGACGCCATTGTGAAATGCTCGTAAAATTTTGAGCATCTCGTGGTCACAATTCATTTTCGACCAATCTCGGCGCTCGCATTTCGCCTCCATCGAGATGAGACCATTGGGAGTGAACCTGAGACCTTCGTTCAGCAGTTGAGCACTTTATCCACTAACCCTAAAGAACCCCAGGTGGCCTAAATTTCCGGAGTCCTCCACTACGGCGTCTCTCATAATTATATGGAGGTGTAGGAAGAGACCCGGCGTACGGTTTTCCACATCTTTTATTTAGCTCTGCTCTAGCATGGACGTCCACAGATGCGGCCGTTCTTGCTGTCGTCTTCTTCTCTCGTGCTGGCTTGAACACACGGAGCAGCTGTGGCACAACTTCTTCGTCTTCCTCGGGACGCTGACGGCTTGCCATAGTGGTTTTGGGACGTTAAACCCCACATATCAATCAATCAATTATCCACTAATCCACCAAGGCGGCCTTCATGGTCCTAAAGAAATACGCTCAGTAACTGGTGTATCCTATGTAATGGGTGGTGGGCTTGAAACGACGAAGTCTTTTTGATTACGGTATGTTGTGACGCCTGATTGCAATGTACGCTTGTACCAAACAATATTACAGGAATATTACATGCGGAATTCTGAAAGCTGTGTACAAGATGCGCGTGTTTCTAAAACAAGAACGTTATTTTCACTACATTTGCAAGAACAGCAAGTTATTTTAACTCCATTGCATGCAAACACAGACTTTATGTTAGAACACCTGCTTCATACGCAAACAGCCTGACTTCCATGCTCACTCGAATCCGCAATTTGAATTACTTATTTTCTATACATCTTTGTCAATTTTTGGTCACGTACAAGGGGATGATTGTTCTATCACTAACACGAACGCCTAAACCGATGGCAACGCCGGTGTTTTCACGAAGCAAGCTTTTAAGAGCTGTTGCATTAATATATGGAGTATTTTTGTGAGCTGAAAGGACACCCTTTCAACATGTTCATTTTTTATGTGCTCTGCTTTCAGGACCGGTGTAGGCAATATCAACGAGAACAATAGCCGATGACACATAACGTTTGTTACCACAACAACACTTCACACTTTTAAAAGAGTATTCACTAAGAAACTAGAATCAGGCATTCACACATGCATATTGTCTTCACTCATGAGTTACCCGTAGCAGGTACCCATCTAGATAGCTATGTACGACAGAGCCTGAAATTTGAGAACGCAGATTTAATACCACCTAATGCTCTTCAAATTACATTTATTTTAAATTCAATGAGCCAAGCATTAAATTCTCACTAAATTACCTTCCAAAATTTGTTCGTGAGCCAATGATAAATCTAGATACAAAGAAAAAGCACACCTTGCTTGCTCGCTTCCACTTTATGACTAACGCGTCATTGATGCGTTATATATGTTCATAATGCATCAGTGACACGTTGGTACGTAGGCCTATATATGAAATTGGCACATTAGGCAAACAAGCTTACTGGCGCAAATTATTATTCAATCTAATTGAGCTTTCTGAATTTTCCACTGGTTTATGTGGACGTTGCCTCTCTGTTTTGCTTCTTGTTGCAGTCTTGGAATAGGAATGCGTGTATATTGTATATATACAATGGTTCTGCAAATTTATTTCAGCGAATGTCGTTATCATACCATTTACCTTCCGAATAGTCATCGCCATTCGATCTCTTAATTTCTAAATTTCTCATACTTTCAACTGTGTGCTTGAACCTTTAAGGTTCCTGGAATTATAGTTCACAGAATGCTTATTGCTGTTCTCATGTGTGAATAACAGCTATATTTAATAATGTGAAGGCGTTTGTGTTGCACTATAACTGTAATCTCAATTCGTCTGCTAATGTAATCCGATGCCTACTGAATTTAGTGCTTTGTTACTCAAGGTTATAGAAATATGACTTCAAATGTCCATTTGTACTGTTAATGTCGCATGCTTGAAGTGTAGGCGCCTCCAGGGAGCAATCATGCTGCCTAGATCACAATTTAGACCTGAATAACATCAGCAGTTTCCTCAAGAATGAAGAATTCAAGTTTTCCTTCAAAGGCTGGTCGTAAAAATGTACCGTTTAGAAATGTAAGGCCTCACTTGTCGTCTAACTAAAAATACGATTGTCATTTGCGTAAGCTTGGAGAAAAAACCACAATGAATATAAATGCGGGACTACAAAGCAAGCCAGTGAAATGTGGGCTTTGAAATTGAACTAGCCAACTTCTTACATCATTTCATCTATGACGGCGATAATAATAAAATAAAAAAGAGCGAGTGACTGTGGTGGTATTGCAAGCCTACAACGCGACGGCTAAAACATGTGCTTCGAGATGAACAATGTTAATGTTTCAACCTCTGAGGCTATGCCCAGCTCGCAAGAAGTGTTTTTTGTTGCAAGAAGATGGCAGCAGTCCTCAGGCAGACCAGCTTGAAAGGACAAGGGCAGCGGTATTTCGAATATTGCGCGCGGCTTGCTGTCCCGGTAATGAATCGAATATCTCAACCTCCCTCTCTTTCCTTCTTCAGTCTTTCTCCACCTCCTCCTCACAGCAGAAACGATGCCCCGCATAATCTGCTGCATTCCATGTCTAGCACCAATAGGCGCACATACAATGGTTTCGAAAAAGACTTTTTCACTTTGTTCTTATTTTTTTCCTCTTCTGAACCACTGAACGGCGGGAGTTGCAAACAAATATCGGTTGTTTCTTTTTTTCTTTGCTGTTCAAACAATGGCTTCGGCCCTCAATGCAGGTAGGACGGGGGTATTTTCGTTTCATACATCGACACACTTCTTTAAAACGGTTACCATCATTTGGCCGCCAAAGCTTAGCAAACACATTTATCATAATGGATAACTGTTAACGTTTACACCTTTCTCAAGCGAAAGAAAAGTATAATACGAGAGGGTCGAACACGACAAAGCACAGGCGAGTTCATTCGAATAATTCAAGTGAAAGACATCTTCACGTTGTGTGCTCATGCGGAGGCTAATGAATTGTCTCTCTGAGTTTTCGAGTTCGGGTCGGCTTCCTGTCTCCCACATAATATACAATATTGATGAACAAAAACGTGCGCCTTTGCATACGCACGCCTGCCACTGCCACTGTCCGTAAGTAATAAACATAAATGTCGTAATTTAAAACGTCGTAAATAAAAAGGCGGCCGCTACATCTTCTGGATCCTATCTCGTGTAATTCAAGAAGTTGCTCGTTTTATGGAATATGACAGCTCCACAGACCTAAGATGTTTTTTTTTTTGCTGCCAGTCCTGAAAGGGTGAAACCTGTCTCCTGTATTTGGTTACCGAAATTTTCATTGTTTATTTAAACTCAATCTCCGTGTTATAGCGTGACAACTCTGTAACACAAGACAACAACACCTACATAGAATCCTGCATCAACCCTCGTTTTGGCAATTTCTATTTTGCAAATAAACAGAGGCTTCTAAGTTGCCAAGTGAAAGAGAAATGTCATTGGTGTATTTGAGTTTCTCGGTTGTTTTAAGCACTGACGCATCTCGTTTATTGAAAACACACACACAAAATAAAGAGAGATATTGCCGCCTGAAAAAAAATTACTCGCCTTTCGGAAGCGTGGCAGCACATTGCAAGCCAAGTGATGTTTCGACCAAGCGCGCATTTTAATCCCGCGGCTCAGCCAGCGCATGCGCATGGGGATTTACCTTTCTTCGCGCCACCTTGCGAAGCGTCAAAAAAGCAACAACTATCAAAGGCTCTTGAAAAAGGTCACAGTTCCTCAAAACGTGGCAGCACATGCCAAGTATGAAGATTGATCAAACGAGGCGCGTGTTTTAAAGCAGCTTAGCCGCGAACACGCTGCAGAGTGGTGAAGTGGTTGATGAATCGATGCTTATTGAAGCAAAAAAAAAAAGCGACAATAAAGAAAGATTGATGCATGAAAAAAATTCACGTATTTCTTTTGCGTAGCAGCTCATGCCAGGAAAAAGAAGACGTTGAAAAATATCCGCAATGTAAACATGCAGTCGGTGCTGTATATGTATAGCGAGAATATTTTAGGCCTTGTTAGGGGCTTCTGTGTTTGTGCAGCAAAAAACTTTAAAGAATTATATAATATTGCCCATCACAATAATTATATGATGATTACCTGACGCTATGTGCGTTTGATTCTTCGCTTCTCAGTTTTTGATGACATGGCCTGTTTCTCCTTTTGAGAAAGCTGGCGCCTTTCCAATCGATTCCGGCAAGCGGGTGCAGAACTACAATTTCAGAGACCTGGAAAGCTCGGAATGCTATTCGAACTAATTGCTTACTTTCTCGCTTTTCGAGCTTTGTAAGAAGTCAAGCCTTCAAAAGCCTGGGAAATGTACTCGCAAGCGTAGGTATGCCATGAAAATAATTTAAATGCTTGAATTTAAATAGCCAGTTCTCGTTCCTAGAATACTCTGATATCACACATCAAAAGGAGTTTCTGCTAAACCACTCACTGAAGATATCGTGCCGTTTCGCCGTACGTTTTCAAGCGTTCCAGCGGCTATAATATGAAGTAAACTCACCAAAAGTGGCATTGATGATTTACTAACAATGACTTACATGCCAGTTTAAAACATGCCATAAACGTTTCATCACTTTCTCACCGCTTGATTAGAATGTCTCGCTGTACAGGAGACTTCTTTGACACAGTAAACTTTGCATAGAAGACATGATTCAGTACTCGATTTAAGAATATGCGTGACACTATATTATCTCAGAACACAAGATTACTCAAACAGGGCAGCTATGTCACTGACCACATGCACAGTTTTGCTTTTGTTACGCAGAGTTAGCAATAAATATTTGCGAAAAAAACAATTATTGGAACTATTGGACATCAAATTGAATATCGCTAGATTTGTAGCAGAATGTTCATCGTACGCATAGTTTTATAGTTGCAAGTAATGTCTTATAAATTTTGAGGAAGTAAAACAAATTGAGAACCTCAACTTTGCATAACCGCTGGACGCGCATGATAAATCGTATTGTTGAGGACCACACTATTCAAATTCAAGTCGGGTATGTGTGCAATCTGTCCATTTTTTTTTTTGCTCAAGCAATGTTTCATTTCTATTCATCTAATATCTCATATTCTGACAGGATTCACGTAAGCTCTCCTAAGAAGTGTTGCTAGATTTTTGATCCATGAATCAGTTGTTTTTTTTTTCTTGAGCCCCGTAACACTACACTTGCTTTGGTAGCATAATAACAAACTTCTTAGAGATTCGCCTGGGGAAAGGACGAGACACGTAGATGTTCTTATAAAGAAAAATAAAGAAATAAGCGCGGGGCCGTTGCTATCTTTCTCGAGGAAAATACCTGCATGGCTGCGCGCGGGGGGAAGGGAAAGAGTGAGTGAAAGAAGGAGGAGGAAAGAAGGGGAAAAAAGGGTGCATTCGAAGCGGTCCCGTGCGTGCGGGCACACGCTGCTTATTTGAACAAATTATATTTTACCGGTATTCTGGTAATTAGGCTCCCGCTTTCCTCTGACACACCAAGTGTACCATCAATGTTAGCAGTTGGGTCGCTTTCTTAATTTCACATCAACACAATGCAACAGGGAACAACCTTCGTTGCCTTTTCGAAGACACTGAACCGAGAAAAAATGTCATTTGTAGCCGCAGTCAGTGCTTGACGACAGCTGAATATTTCCATGAAGTTGTGCTGCACCGATCACGACGAAGAAATTAATAATTCCCGGGCTTTTACTTGCGAAATCAACTGAGTTATGAAGAATTTTGTAGTTGAGGCATGCGGATATTTCAACCATCTGACGTTTTTTAACGTGCAAAGACTCGGTGCAGCCGAGATGTCTCTTGAATTTCGCCTAATGCGCAATGCAAGGAACGAGGTGAGAGTCAAGCCGTGACTTTCAACTTCATAGAAGAGCGCCATAATCACTACTGAGCGGATATCCTCCCCCACTCACCCCAACGGAAGTAAACAATAAAAGGCATTAGGAAAACAAACATAAAGTTGACATCTAGCGTTATGCTCAGTGACTATAAAGGTAAGAAAAAATGTTCATGGTGCAGCCTGCTGTTGAGCGCCACATGTTAAAGCATTGTAATTTGAACCAGAACTTACAGTCTGCGAAATGATGCTCTTTTTGGGGTTTTGAAGGGGTCGAAGCTGTTTGCATGTGGAATTCTGCCATCCTCAGTGACTGGTAGGAGTTGTTATCACCTCGCTACGGCCTCAAAAAAGGAAAGAAGCTGGTTCATTTTGTCTCAGAGGCCACGCATTACTGCTTAGTTTGAAAGCCTTGTCTTTGCTTTACTGGAAAAAAAAACTGTACAAAAAAACGAATGGCGAGTACGCCTTATCGTACCCAGCCATCAATACTGGAACGCAGCCAGCTGCGTGGTGCCTTACGTCTAGAGAAACGGCCGATTTATTCTAGCTGAAGACCACTGTCCACGAGATTAGGCATACTGCCTGAGGAGGGGTGTCATCTTTTGCTGACTTTAAAAAGTATTTGTCTGCCCGTTAGAACCTCTAAGACGAGAGACCAAGGGCTTGTAATCTCAGACGCGAAGCTCTATGGCATTGAAGTGAAAGATTAGTGTTTAATTAATAAAAACTTGGTTCCCAGACGATCGTAAAGAAGGTTGAGTAGCATTATTATGTTGGATAAATCTCCATCTCTTCCTGTGGTCTCAGATGCAGCGTGCGTTCTTGAAAAGGAAAAGTGTGATAGGCTTTCACCATACATGAAGTCAGTTTACTTGTAGGGTGCTGCCGTCTTCAGTGTTTGCAAGAGTGTTCATAGTTGTTTATGACCTCCCAAAACGAATACCTGGCTCGTTTGATAAAAAGGGTTACGCTTCTTTGCTTAACCTCTGCGTTTTGCTGTGTAATATAACAAGATATTCTTCCCTCCATGTATTAGAGCTCCCCGTTTCTGTAACCTTGAAAAAACCTGAGGAACTTCGAAGTGTGGGTACCACGCCTCAAAAAATTGCGGAGCTTGTGAAGTTTCTTAACTTTGTTTGTTTGTAATTTGGATACCAGGACACTTATCCACTAAGAGGGATTGTTGAAGAACACGTACAATAGCCCATGGATGGTAACTGCACTATTTTCTTGCACTAATGGGTGGTAACAGCACTTATTTTTGCTGTATATTTATGTAACCATCGACATCTCAATGAAGCATGCGTAACTACAGCATCGCGTTTTAGATGCGGAGCATCTAATACTCGAGGCTTGTAGTGCGGCGCCGTCCGCAAGCTTCCTCCTCCTTCTTCCACCATCTGTGCACCCTTCCTCCTCTACACACCGCGTGCGCTTCTCCTCTTCACGAACATTCGCTAGCTGTATAATGTAGCGCGCATGCGCCGTCACGCTTCGAGAACATCGGCAGCTGAGGCGCGCGCATGCGCCGTCGCGCTTCGAGAACATCGGCAGCTGACGCGCGCGCATGCGCCGTTGCGCTTCTCCCCCTTCTCGAACATTCGACAGCTGACAGTGCATGCGCCGTCGCGCTGTATATATACTCAAGGTCGGCGCTCGCTCGCTCAGTTGCCGCTCGTCGGTTGGTTTGTACGGCGCGTCGACGTCCAAGGTCGCGGTGAAATGAATTCCAACGAATCCACAAACACAATGATCGACGTCCCTTCGACCAGCGCCGCCCTTTCGCATACGTGTGTACGTGTTCACTCATTTAACACCCCCTCCTACAACCACGTTAACCAATTTAGCCATCGACCCAAGTAAGTCGCAATTTAACACCCCATTTCACAACCACGTTAACCAATTTAGCCATCGACCCAAGTAAGTCGCACTTTAACACCCCGTTAACCAATTATATGCTCCGCATCCTCCTCAGTGTTCCCCCGAGGGAAGCTGCGGGCAATTTTTTTCTTCTGCGAGGTTTTCATTCCACCGCGATTCATTTCCTTCGCTTGAGAAAGGCGAAGGCTTTAGCCGTTAACCGCTATCGTGAAGAGGTTTTCTAAACTTCCGTAGCCGCATTAGGATACCATAATTTATTGAAGTGTGCCGATATATACAGCGAGAATGTACTTTTGCTACCCGCTTTAAAGGCCGATGCCGGTTTGAAGCGAACAGAGAAACAATGGACATTTGTTGCGAAGTCCTCCACCTTTTGCTACCACCGTGCCGAATGAGAAAAAGATACTGCAGCATATCCACGGAGTGAATGATGGAGAGTGGGGCAAGAATTCGTCCGTCCATTCGTTCTTGCTTCCGTCCGTCCATGCGTCCGTCAGTGTGACCGTCCATGCGTCCATCAGCCCGTCCGTGCGTGCGTCTGTTCGTGCGTCCTTCCCTGCGTTCGTCCATGCAGCCGCACCTGCGTCCGTTCATGCGTCCATCCATGCATCTGTCTATGTGTCCGTTCGTCCATCTATTCAACACTCCAAGTACCACCATCTCGCATCTTTTCATCATATATTCCCCATATAGAAGCACCGCCATCCAGCGGAGATTCCAAGGACTAAACGAGAGGTGGTACACGCACACTTTCTTACGGCTTGCGCTTCGGGTCCACTTCCCACCTTTAACAACCTCAAGTTCGTGGTATATACTAGTTCACTGTATTCATGGCACTGTGGTCGAACGCTCGCTAAACCTTTCGAAAACCAAGGAGGTTACGCCCAGCGAGTATGATGTAGCAAACTTTTTCAGTCAGATAGTGCTCAATGTACATGCCAATGGCTGCTAATGGGAATTGAGAGGCGGAGAATTCGGCTTTTACTTTCTTACGGCTTGCGCTTCGTATCTACGTCCCATTTTTAACAACCTCGAGTTCATTCATGGTATATACAAGTTCATTGTATTCATGGCACTGCGGCTCAACGCTCGCTAAACCTTTCTAAAGCTAAGGAGGTTACACCCACCGAGTATAACGTAGCAACCATTTCTTGTCCGATAGTGCTCAATGTACATGCCAATGGCTGCTAATGGTTATCGCAGTTTGCGCGTTAACTAAAAGCCGAATGCTCCTGTCTCTCATTCCTCATTAGCAGCCATTGACATGTACATTGAGCACTATTTTTTATTGTTCAACAACGTACAGAAGAAGTCTCTCACCAGCACCACCTTGGGGGTCGAAATGTTATATTTATTACATACTACGAGGGACGAACGGGTGCCGCTATAAGAAGCTTCGCCCCTAAAACAACAAAACTGAAGCTGAAAACTGCTCTTTAAAATTATCGTGCAGTTGGTTTTCGCGAATAGACGCTGATCGCTGCATATCATGCGGTATCTACAATCTAGATTCGCGATTTATTACCGGGTGAGCAGGCCGCGCGCGTGTTTTAAAATAACACTCCCCCTTTTCCTTGAAAACACGCTTGCCTGAAGAATGCTGCCACCTTGTTGTTCATTAAAACATTTCTTGAGAGCCTGTTGAGGCCTCAGAAACTAGTAGCACCCAGATAGTTTGTCTCGAAGCACATACTTATTGCTGGGTGTTGAAATCTTACAATATCTGCATTATCATGCGAGTTTTTTTTATTTATTCTGGCGGTCGTAGATGAGATTAGGCAAGAAGCTGGCTTGTGTATTTTCATAGCCCATGCTTTGCTGCCTTCGGTGATAGTCCTACGTCTTTATTGAGTGTGGTCTAGTCTTCTAGATGACTTCAATAACACTCTTAGTTATAGTTAGATGATAAGTGAGGTGGCTTACCTAAAAGCGGTGTATTTGAAATCTGCCCACCTATCAATCAAATGCTTGTTTCTCGAAAAATTTGTCGGTGGTCTCTGAAGACCCCTAAATTTTCAGCGTGCGACATTGTCTGTACGAATGGGTGTCTCAGCTTATATTTGTATTGTGCATGAGTAATACCGCAAGAGTTCAAGTAAGCAATGGATAAAACTTAACTACGAATCAGAATTAGACATTTCGTGCCACATAAACAGCATCATATTATTGAGAATTGATGCAGTTACACGAATAATTATAATAACGAATCTATGAGTTTAAAACTTGTTATTATTGTGTTTACCTTCAGTTTCATAGAATAAAAGCTTGCATAAATATTTTCGATTGAAGGTAATTACAATAATATCGTCAGCGTAAGTTAGGAATAATATGAGCTATGTACGCTATACAAATAATTTCTACGTGATCACTGCAACAAAACGCAAGGCACTGGCACAACATCCACATCCCGGAGTAATAAATTCGTCATACCATGTTATATGGAATCGTGTGTTGTACAACTACCCTTGACTTCCTTACGTTAGTCAGAAAAAAAAAAAACAGGCCGTGGGTAACAGTGTCACGTGCGCCTTGCAGTCTCGTTGAGGTGAAACGTTTTATAGTTACAAATCATTCTTGTAATGAAGTAGTGCAGCATGAAGAGCTCCGAAGTCACATTGTGCGTGTTAAGCAGGATAGGCTAGTGGGGGGCGTTGTTGCTGATCTCGCTTGATTAGCCTTCGCTCTTGAAGTGTGTGAATTAACAATTTTCCTTTACTATGCTATTCTATAATTTTTATTAAAATTTGTAGAATTGGCCAGGTCTGGCAATCCTAGAAATACTGGGCCAGGGCCTACTTGCCGCCTTGACTACCAAATCCTCCACAAGGCTACGTCTTCTTCCTGCCCAGGCAGTCACGTGCTCCGCATAGTCTATCGGCGGGATCCTAGAATATTGAAAAACACTTATGACCAGAGTGTCGACGACTGGCTGTCTAGCTATGAACGTGTGAGTGCACGCATCACATGCGATGAATCCACGAGACTGGATACCGTCGGCATTTATATTGTTGACATGGCACACCGCTATTATTGCAACCATCACACCAACGTTATCACCTTGGTAGTGTTCAAAACGAAGTTCAGCGAAGTCTTCCAGTCTGCTCGCTGTTCGCAAGCCTTGCGACGAACAGATCCTTCAGCCATGATCTGAACGAAGTTACCAAATACGTAGAGGGCATCTTGCACCTGGGAAACACTTCGAATCGAGCCTGGCAGTGGCGTATTTATTTATTTATTTCTGACATACTGCAGGCCCCACAAGGGGCCCAAACAGGAGGGGCATAATCACTCAAGTATAAGCAAACCGACAATACAAGGTAAAATACAGCAACTTCTAAAAAGAAGAAGAAACATACTGTCTCAATTTTCTATATGTTCAATCCCATCAATACTACGAACAACAGATATGGGCAGATCATTCCAGTCAGATTTGGTGCTTGGATAGAAGGAAAATTTGAAGACGTTTGTTCTGGCGCCGTAGGGGGTCAGGGATGCAGCGTGTCGATGTCGTGTACGCCGAGAAGTCAATGGCGTACAGCATAAAACATATGTTAAAGTGCATCGACGAGCACGCATTCGAGATAGCTACTTGAAAAGTATGAGTACACTTTCCAAAGGTACTGAACAAACCTTAAGGAATGATGAGCACTACCTGCAACGCCTCTTCACCCGCCGTCCTGTGTCAGATCAGGAATCACTTCGCGGCTTGATTTATTTGGTAGATATCATCCTACTCTCGCAGATCAAATTTTTTTTTGTGCGAAGAGGTTGTCCACCAACTATCCCACAGCTCCAGCCTACTGGAGTGCTGAACGCAGCTTAATTCTAGACTACCTGACAATATATAATATCAGGTGTCTGAGAACCTTTCTCTACCGGTAACAGCACCAGATACGTTGTCATTCACATTCGTAGGAGCAGCAGCACGAGCACAGATGTTCCAGTTTACACCCCCAGCCGCCCGAATTCTATTCAAATAAACCTGAACACACCAACGACACTTTACTCAGGCGGATAGAGAAAAACCTACCGCGATTAGTAAATAGTATTCACTATAACGAGGTCTCCTACAGGATCTCGTCCGAAAAGCATTCTCTTGCGCTTTATTATTGTCATCAAATATCGCGAAGGTGTGGTTCCCACAAAATGATTGAACTTCCTGAAATAAAATAAAAGCACTGAGCTTAGGGTCTTGGGGCACTGGCAGCACGAATATTGCATAGGGCTCTGGACCTCTCGTATTCAATATAACCATCGTTTTTTTTTTAGTTACGCCATTTGGGATCCCAAAACATTCAGCGGCCGTGTTTACTTTGCATAAAATTTTACTTGTCATTGTCAGCCCTTTCATTGCAAACATTTTCTAGTAGAGCTCCTTGTTTCTACTCTGACACAAAGCTCCTAAGTGTAGCCAGAAATCCGTTGCGAAGAAGTCCCCGCGAGTGTGTTTTTTTTTTTGTAGTGCAAAATGTAGCAATCAGTTCTTAATTCATACGTCCAATGTAAATATATTTTTATTTTGTTGGCAATATTTTCATCCACCGATATATATTGCATATCTTTATTTGCTTTGTATATATGGGCAACCTTCGATGTCGCTATGAGGCACGCGTAACTACTAGAACGAGTTGTTTCCTTCAAGGTTTCAAATATGGCAACGTACATTTAATTCGCTTGAGAAAGGTGATGGTGCTATTCATCAACCAATATTGTGAATGTTATTGCTACTCTTTTGAGACCACAATAAAATTACCATTCTTTACAGAAACATACCGATGCATTTAGCAAAAGTATACCTTTCCTACCAGCATTTAGGACCGAAGCCGACTCTAAAGGACCAGAAAAAACAATCGACATATGTTGGGACGTCCCCCATCTACAGCGCTTCACAAAAAAAATATTGTGAAAAGGCATTCTTCCAAAGAAGCGTGTTTGCGCTTAGCGTGGCTCGGCGCGAATGCTGCAGATTCTGTGGTGCATCGCGTCCACTATTGTGATTTTCGATTCATTGCGGGGATAGCAGGCCGCGCTCCTTGTTCGAAATAACACTCCCCTCCTCCTTCCAAGGCAGCTTGCCTGAGGAGTGCTGCCATTTCATTAAAAAATAACATACTTCTTGGAATCCTGGCATTGCCTCTAAGATAACTATAACTAAGGTTATTAATCTCGAAGCACGTGATGTACCCATGTGCGTTATGGACTTGCAATATCTGCGTTGCCATTGGTGCTTGTTTCTTTGTTCTTTTTTATTTACTCTCGTGGTAGCAAATGCGATTAGGCAAGGAGGTACCTCCACCAAAATTCTAAAGTAAAGCTTTTACAGGCTATTACTTGATATCTGGCAGCCTATCAACCAAACGTTTATTTTTCGAGGAAATACTCGATGCTATACAGGCCTCACTCATTCTCTAGGCAGAATAATTGACTTCTTAAAGGCTTCTACGTTTCCAGCATGCAACATTCACAGTACAAATAGACATCACAGGTCATAATTACAGGATGTGTGAGTAAGACCTCAAGAGTTTCCGAAGAGGTTAAATAGAATTGGAAGGCGTATAACGCATCAATATGTCTCGATTATGATTAGGCTGTGCATCCCATATAGGTGCTGGAATGTTGCCTTCTAAGCTACGTACTGTAGCGTATCTGTAAACATCACAATATCTTCCTCTAGCGGTTGATACCGAATTGTAACATGACAGTAGGAAAGGAACAGAAACTGCCTATTCAAAACATCTTATTATTTATCTGGACTTACTAATTTCTGCGATCAACTTCTCTATGCCCTTCAGGGCTTGACTTTTTTATTCGACGCGATTTGAGAGCAATCAAACGTTTGCTACCAGTGACATATCAAGTGTTTCCGGGCTCTTCGCTGTAGGAATCCTGCTACCCGCTTGGCGGACCCGAATGGAAATGAGACAGCTTTCTCTATCATTGAAGACTGAGAAGGGAAACGATGACTGATTCAGTCATCTCGCTATCATAAGACGATTATCACAATTTGTTTTATAGAAATTGATCGAGTGTACAAAGGGACATCGGGGAAGAAATGATCTGTCGCGCTTTCAGCTTAATCCTTGAGATACTGCGCCTAAAATTATATTGCTCTGGACGTGGGACTCTTGCGTGAGTTCATTGTCACTGTCGTCGCCACACTCTGACAGTAATTCTGAGTGTTCAGACGTCATCAGTACTCCTAGAAAACTCTTTTGAAGGCAAAACTATATCATGTGACTGCGACGATGCGTTCCCAACCACATCAGTTACCGTTGGTGGGCTGTTTTCTGTGGCGTTCTAAACGACTAATGTTTTGATGCAAGCGTAGACGTAAAGTTCATGAACTTTCCGATAGATAATGTGTAAGTTCCAAATTCTGTTGTTTCCATCAAGAGGGGATGCGCTGGCTTATGAACTGTTAGCTTATATTAACCCTAAATAAGATTCCCCATGTCTTCAAAAAAAAAAAAAAAAACTTTAGGCCTGCGGGGACCACGCAGCAGCACACCTACTACGATCCCTAATAAGACGGCTACTGAGAACCTTGTTGAAATTCGCCGCCTCAAAATGTCTTCAATGAGGGCTGACGCCGAATACGATAGAGACGCCGGTCTCTTGTTTCACAATGTTATATTCTTATATCGCTAATAATGAGCTCACTTAAGAAAGTAAATGATCCAAAAATTCTGATACAAGAAAAAGCACTGTCCTTTTTAGAGGACAGGCGCATGGAAACTGCTTTGGCCTGGTGGGATCAAGAGTACCCAAGAAGTTTTCGACACGTGATCTAGAAGAAAAACCTCACACAGTTCAAACGTGTAAAAGATTTATTCAATGTCATTATAAACTTTTTTATCGCGAGTACTTGTGGATATATATATATATATATATATATATATATATATATATATATATATAGGGAAAGAAGTGTATACCTACGGGGTCGTTTTTCGGTCTTTTAACACAATATTAATGAGATCTAACAGACAGTAATGCCAAGGAATGTACAGGGGAAGTTATTAGAACCAATGGAATATAAATAAGAAGAAAGAAAAGTGGATGAAAAAATAACCAGCCGTGAGCAGGAATCGAACCTACGACCTTCTAATAACGCGTTCGATGCTCTAACCACTGAGCTACAACAGCGGCCTTCCCTCCATTCACTTTTTTGGGTTTCTATGTGAATTTAGAAGTAGGAGTGACAGTCAGCGCCATCTATAAGCCAAGCGACGAGTGTGAAAACACTCTTATGCGCATGTTTGGCGTCACGTAGCACGTGAATTTATTATGAGCGGGCAGCTCATTAATTGTCCCTCTTATACAACCTAAACACACCAAGTCTGCCAGTACGAGACCCTCGTTCAATGAAATAAGGGAAAGAAGTGTATACCTAAGGGCTCGTTTTTCCGTGTTTATCACAATACTAATGAGATCTAACAGACAGTAATGCCAAGGAATGTACAGGGGAAGTTATTAGAACCAAAGGAATGTAAATAAGAAAAAAGAAAACTTGATGAAAAAATAACCAGCCGTGAGCAGGAATCGAACCTACGACCTTCGAATAACGCGTTCGATGCTCTAACCACTGAGCTACCACAGCGGCCTTCCCTCCATCCACTTTTTTGGGTTTCTATGTGAATTTAGAAGTAGGAGTGACAGTCAGCGCCATCTATAAGCCAAGCGACGAGTGTGAAAACACTCTTATGCGCATGTTTGGCGTCACGTAGGGAGAAGACGAAGACGAATTGTTGCTGTAGCTGAGTGTTTGCCGTTCATCTTCAGACTTTTCACTTATTTTCGCAGTTATACGAGGAACACAGTTCTCTTTTCGGTGGCGATGGAAGTGGACTCATCTGCAAGCCCACCCGAGTTGCCGGCGACAGCGCCGGCAGCCTCAAGGAAGCGAAACTGCCTTTCCAGTGACATCGAGGCTACCCTCATTGACACTGCCGAGAGCGTCGACAGCTCTAACGACGAATACGTGACTGTCATGAGCCAGAAAGCAAAGCGGAGGATGCTCAGGGCATCCATGGACCCATCTGCTGGGAGGGCCCCGCAAAGCTCGCCGAGGTACACCGTCCTATTCTTGCCTACGCAACCATCCATCAACATGAGACTACTGAACAGGCAAGCTGTATCTTCAGAGCTCGAGGCACTGGTGCCGAACAGTATTAAGGATATCAGAGTGAATCCCCGGAAAATGTAGTAGCAGTGGACGTCGCTCAAGCGTCAGCGTTAGATTCACTGAGCAAAGTTACCGTCCTTGGCGGCATGAATGTTCACACTATCATTCCGCTAGGAAATCAGGCAACTACAGGCGTCATATATGACATCGATGTGACCATCTCTAACGAAGATCTGCCAATTCTTATTAAGCCTGCTAATGATGGGCCCCAAATACTACAGGTGTGCCGTCTAGGAAAGTCGAGATGTGTGAAGATACACTTTAAGAGTGATTGCCTGCCGACACATGTTAAGGTGGGTGATTTCCGACATGCTGTGCGGCCATTTGTCCCTAAGCCGCTTCACTGCCGAAAATGTCAGAAATTTGGTCATGTGAGCACCATCTGTGCAAATCCTACAACATGTCCTCGTTGTGGTGCACCACACTCTGCCGACAACTGTAAGGCTAATTCCCATAAATGCCCGAATTGCCAAGGGCCCCACGACCCCCCATCAAAAGAGTGTCCGAAAATAAGGCAGGAGATTTCGGTTTTGAAGA
This sequence comes from Rhipicephalus microplus, assembly GCF_043290135.1. Lineage (NCBI taxonomy): Eukaryota > Metazoa > Arthropoda > Arachnida > Ixodida > Ixodidae > Rhipicephalus > Rhipicephalus microplus. Next base: position 32,320,462 of record NC_134707.1, on the reverse strand, counting down.
AAATGGTGAGGGACCGTTCGACTCACCGAGAAGCGGTCGCTGTCGTCAGGCGAAATCGTTCTCGTCGCCGACCCTCATCTAGAAAGCCTTCCCACAGTATCAAGTCTTCTGTAAAGCCTCCTTTCGTTGAATCGGCTTCACCACCACCACCGGACAGAAGGAACACGTGCATCGAGAATGCTGCCCCTGAAAAGGAGGCTTTGGAAGAAGCATGGCCATCACTTCCAAGGATAACCCCTGCAGAAAAACTGGAACGTGCGCCGGTAGCACCACTTTCTGCATCTCGACAAGATGAGGCGACAGAGCGTGACCGAGCAATTTTGACGATGATCAAGTCTCTCATCAATGCCATCCGCACACTTACAGGCAACACGAACACGCCTACAGCACGATGCGCAGCGCAAGTATTGGATGCCCTTAGTCCAGTGCTTGCTAACTTCGCATAGACGAAATGGTTCTTTTACTGCCTTCATTCCGAGACGAAGTACGTAGTGCGACAGTTTTACAGTGCAATGCCAGAGGACTTAAATCACGGATCTCATGTTTTCGACATTACGTTTTCCGCAACAGATTTCCTTTATTAGTAATATGTGAACCAAATTTGTCGAAAGCAATAAAGCTTTCTGGCTACGAAGCCTTCAGTTCATTGACTTGTGGTGAGCCAAGCAAAGTAATTATATATATCCGCACAAATTTAACCTACAATCCACATTTAGTGCAACCCCATAACGGAAATCAATACGTATGCCTCCGCGTTGCAAAGAAGAAGGTAGCCTTCACACTTATCGGTGCATACATCTCACCATCTGGTCAGTTCGATGGTGAAAGACATGACTTCTTGACCGCTACACCTGGACCTCGGATGGTTATTGGTGATTTCAATGCTCATCACTTGCTTTGGGGAAGCACTAAGATATATTCCAGAAGCCGAAAACTTGCCCAATTCGCCTCACGCCACGAACTTAACGTTATGAATGATGGCAGTCCAACGTATTTGCGTGGTTCGAGATATAGCAGTTGCTTGGATCTTGCATTGGTGTCACGGCAATTCACCAAACAAGTGCGATGGTTCACTGATATTGAGACTCACGCCAGTGATCATAATCCAACGTATCTGAAGGTCACAGGTTTTGCAACTTCCTCCTCATCAACTAACAGAAGAGTTAATTGGACAGTGTACAAGGCAAAGGTGGAAGACGCATGTGATGATATCGCGTGCGGCCTCGAGGAGGTAATGAAAAATGTGATGGAAGTGGTTACGTGCGCCTTTAAATAAACATCAAGCGTACAGAATTTGATATAGAACTTGAACGACTACGAACGATTCGTAAGCGGGCGGAGAGGAGGTACAGGCGCACTAATTCGACTCATGACATCAGAGACGCTCGACGTCTACAAAAGAAAATCCAACGTCGAATGGACAAGCTGGAGGACCAACGGTGGAAGAAATTTTGTGAATCACTCGATCCTCGCAAGCCTATGTCCCATATATGGAGGACGGTGTGTGGCCTTGGCTCGACTCCACAACAACGTCCATTCAGCACATTGGCTCTCCATCAAGGCCGCCTGCAGGTTGACGTTGCTGAAGATTTCTGCGTAAGGACTGCGGGCAATGTGGTTACAATGAGTGACGAAGTTCTCGGGGATGTTCCTGTAGCACGAGTTTCTGACCTGAATATGCTTTTCTCACTCGAGCAACTGGATGCAGCTCTAGCCACCTGCTGACGTTCATCATTACCTGGGCCGGACGGTATTACATACGATGCTTTATGCCATCTTGGAAGACGCGGCCGAGACCAGCTACTAAAATGCTACAACCAGTCATGGAACGAAGGCGTCGTTCCAGAAAGGTGGAAATCCAGCCGCTTGGTACCAATCCTCAAACCATGAAAGTCACCGCTTGATCTGGCATCATATCGACCCATTGCGCTATTCAGCTGCGTAGGGAAAATAATGGAAAGAATGGTTCTGACACGTCTTGAGTGGTACCTTGAACGCTATAATATATACCCAGAGGCCATGGCTGGTTTTCGAAGAGGCCGCTCTTCTATTGATGATGTCATCGACCTCGTAACCTCTGTGCAACAACAGAAATACCTCAAGCGCATCTCGGTTGCAATGTTCCTCGATGTGAAAGGTGCATACGACAACGTAACGCACGATGCCATCCTAGATGCCTTGGCGAACATTGGAATCGGTGGAGAAATGTTTCGATGGATTTGTAGCTACCTGCAGAGGAGATCCTTCTTCGTGCTCACTGCGGAAGGCCGCACCATTGATCATTACACCACTCGTGGCGTTCCGCAAGGCGGGGTTCTCAGCCCTACGCTGTTTAACCTCACGATCATTGGCCTTGTACAAAGCCTACATCGATCAGTCAATATATCTACATACGCTGATGATATATGTATCTGGGCTTCAGCAGTGACACGACTCCAGGTACGCGCAGGGCTCCAAAAAGCAGCGAGAATAACGTCGACATACCTCCATGCTCGAGGCCTCACAATGTCCACCGAGAAGTGCGCCTTAGTCCCTATCACCCGCAAGCCCTTGATCAGTTATCCTGTTTCTATCGATAACGTGAACCTTTCGTATATGAGACGTCATCGATTCCTGGGTGTCATTATCGACAGAGATCTCTCGTGGAGTGCTCACATCTCGCACTTGAAGAAGAGGCTCAGCTCTATCACACACGTGATGAGATTTCTCGCTGGTAAAACGTGGGGCACATCAGTGTCATCTATGCTTCAGCTGTACAGAGCGCTCTCCTTGGGATATTTGCGGTATAGCACGCCCGTGCTTTCCAACGCCGGAAAAACTAACATCAGTGTCCTGCAAAGCATTCAAGGCCAAGTCCTCCGCACATGCTTGGGGCTACCTCAGTGCGCTAATACGTTAGCAACAATTGGTATTGCTAAATACCATCCGATCACGACATATATAACTGTTGACACACTCCGGACACATATCCGTCACATATCCAGAGTGCCTAACGACCACCTTGCTAGCTTGCCACTAGAAAGACCAAAGGCAGCGTTTTCCAAAGTTGTTGCGGCTAACCAGAATTCCATCTCGTGGACATTCTCGCCCGTAACCATACCACTATCTCCAGAGTGGTGCATGAAAAGACCGACTGTGCACTTTGAAGTGCCGGGGATATCTAAAAAGGCAAGCCTGTCATCTGCAGCCCTCAAGCAGATCTCACTGGACGTTTTGCTTTTTTCATATGCTAACCGAATTCATGTTTACACGGACGGTTCGGTCTCGGGAAGTTTGACAGGTGCCTTTGTCATACCATCTCGATCAATCACCGTTAAATCCAAGACATCACACGTCAAGACATCCACGGGATCCGAGCTCGCCGCTCATCGAGCTGCCGTGGAGTTTGTTACGCAAGAGTCCCCTAGTAGATGGGCCATTTTCTGTGACTCTAAGGCAGCCCTTCAATGCGTGCGAAGTCTACGACGTGGAAACTACCACCAGAAGTGTATCGCATTAATGAAACTTGTCATCGCGCTGCTGATCACGGACACGACATTGTTCTACAATGGTTGCCGGGCCACTGTGGCATCAGTGGTAACCACCTCGCCGACGACGCTGCCTGATGTGCCCACGATGGAGCGCCCACACTGTTAATACCCTTGTCAAGAGTAGACGCAGCTAGAGAACTTCGTCACATCGCGCATAATGCCACGCTTGCGCACTGGAATTCTCCACCTAACTCCAATCAACGCCCTAAGAATCTGAAGTCATTACTTCAGAAACAACTGCCATCCAAGATTTCTCGACGTGACGCTACAATGCTGTGCTGGCTGTGGACTTGGGTAGCATTTACTAAGTCATTCAGCCATCGCATTGGCATGGCGGATTCATCCATGTGTGAAAGCTGCAACTGTATAGAGACTATTGAACATCTCTTGTGCCACTGTGCCCAATTTGATGAAGATCACCGGACTCTCCAGTGTGCCTTGAATAGACTCGATGACCGGCCATTTAATGAAGCAAAGATCTTAGGAGCCTGGTCGCGCAGCACATCAGCACAGAAAGCCACACGAGCCCTCCTGAGATACTTGTCAACAACTTCATTGAGGGACCGCCTGTGAAACTCGGCATTGTGTGTGTGATGTGACATGTGTCTATCCTTCTCTCTCTTTTTTACTCCCCTCTCCCCCTCCCCATGTGTAGGGTAGCAAACTGGACGCATAGTCTAGTTAACCTCCCTACCTTTCCTACATTCCTTCTCTCTATCTCTCTCTCTCTTGGCGTCACGTAGCACGTGAACTTATTATGAGCGGGCAGCTGATTAATTGTCTTTCTTATACAACCTAAACACACCAAGTCTGCCAGTACGAGACCCTCGTTCAATGAAATAAGGGAAAGAAGTGTATACCTAAGGGCTCGTTTTTCCGTGTTTATCACAATACTAATGAGATCTAACAGACAGTAATGCCAAGGAATGTACAGGGGAAGTTATTAGAACCAAAGGAATGTAAATAAGAAAAAAGAAAACTTGATGAAAAAATAACCAGCCGTGAGCAGGAATCGAACCTACGACCTTCGAATAACGCGTTCGATGCTCTAACCACTGAGCTACCACAGCGGCCTTCCCTCCATCCACTTTTTTGGGTTTCTATGTGAATTTAGAAGTAGGAGTGACAGTCAGCGCCATCTATATATATATATATATATATATATATATATATATATATATATATATATATATATATATATATATATATATATATATATATATATTTATATTTATACATGCGCTCCGAATGCCTATTTATACGTATATATCTATCTAGCCAACTAGATTTAGGTACTCTCGAGGTCACCCAGTTCACTTGGGGTAAACGAAAACTAGAACCGCAGGGTCAGATGGTTTGATGAATATGACCCGCGGCTCATGAATTATTCATGACACAATCCATGGCGTACTTCGTAAAAGCTTTTACGCCAGACGTGCAGCAGGTACGCAGCTATGTGCTCCAAGTTTTTGACAGGTTATAGCTGCTCAAGAACGGCCAGAACTGTCATAGTGAACTACTAACGCTTCAGCGTTAAGAAAACGTGATATTGGCAGCGTCAACTCCACGAATGCAAACAAATAATATCAGGGTCCCACTAGGACTGAAACACCAGCATTCTGCGTGGTAATCATATGTTAAGGTGATAGCGGTAAAGAGCTTGTTTTTCAGGGATTCCGGCGTCTGTGTCGGCGTCGTTGGTTGTGAACAAAATTCATCGCCTTATGCGTGACCGAAATATCTAAAATGATGCAAATAAAACAATTGATGAAAACTACTGAGTCACAGTGAAAATGTAATGCCGGTTGTTGGGATCGGAGTGGGGATCTAACACCAGTAGTTCGAATGGAAGGCGGATGTTCTACCAGAAAGCCACGCCTCTACTTGTGGATGCCATGAAAATAACTTCCTCTGCTCGGAAATGCGGTCAATGTAGCTTCTATGCTTCACAAACGCATGTGTCGTGTATATTTGTTTTGAAATACATCAGAAGGTGTTGCAGTCATAATGCGTGCGACAAGCGTACATTGCAATCGTTCGTAAGAACATGCGAATATCATACTGATTTCATGGTTTTATCGTGGTCACCCACTACAAATGATCTTTATTCCCTTAAAGACACGTAGTGGGTTCCTGACAAGTTCAAAAAAATTTCCTGTAGTATGTGATCTAAATACGCTCTAGTGACAGGATATCACTAACGCGCTATTTTTTAAAGCAAAGCTTGAGAGTCCAGCAACATTTTCTACCACAGAGCCACACCGGTTTCTGAAATACACTTTTATGTTATCCCCTAACGCTCGTGCATGGTCAATTGAGGTTGCAATGCTGGCTATTCCATTTCATACAGATTACATTTGTACATCTATGATACACAGTTGTCACATCGTAATAATGTAAGTTGTAGTTAGGCGCCATCCACTGAAGTTTATTTATGCAGCAGTGTCCAGGGCTACTATCCTCGCGAGTACCAGTGCCTCATATCCGCTTACCGTTTGTGGTGTTCCTAAAATCTATGGTGTAGTTGCCATTGTTACGCAACTCTTAGATAAAACAACTGCTTATATAGACATGTGCGTCTGTTTAACATGCGTCTTTGCGTACAGTAGAAGATAATTTTAGCACAACTTCGTAAGGTTTCGCGCGATAAAAAAATTCAAGCTTAGTCACCTTTTATCTGTGTGTTTTGCGTTACGTCGATTCACAAGCTACGTAGGATTTGCCGATATTTTTTTGTAATGCGGCGCTTTGCAAAGACGTGTTACCTGATACGTTAAATAATATGTATTTTATTGTTGATTCTACTCATTTAGTCTGTTGTTTGATATTGTCGTTGTTCATTTGCAATGTTTGTGTATGCATCCAGTGAAGTCAATATGAAGCATGCAAAAATAAAAACAAGTGTTTTTATTTTTGCAGGCTTTCATCACTTCGCCGTACATTTGATTTGCATGAAAACAGCCGCGTGGCTAAATTTGTATTTAGCCGCGTGGCTAAATACAATATCGGTAATTCTACGCAGTAGAATTACCAATTTTGTAGAAAGTGTGGTGTAGTAGAACACAAATATATGACCTTTCTACAGCATTGACTGCCGACGCCAGTTATAAACAGAGAAAAAGTCGCATTTGTTCCAAAGTGCTATACCTGCAGCTACAATGGTGGAAAAGTTAATAAACACGGCAATTAAAGTGAAAAACTATTGTGCAAAGCCGTCGTGCGTGCGCTTAACGTGGCAAGACGCCGACTGCTGCGCATTAAATAGTGGATTGTTTCTAGAATCACGATTTTCGATTTATTGCCGTGCGAGCAAGCCGCGTGCGATTTTCGAAATAACACTCGCCTTTCACTTTCAAGCTGACCCGACTAAGGAGTATAAAGAAGTATCTTCTTGCAGTATAAAACACTTCTTCAAAGCCTACTATGGCCTTGAAGACAATTAGCACCCGTATTGTTGATCTCGAATCAAATGTTTTTCCACTGTGCGTTGTAGGCTTTCAAAAGCTGCGTTGTTATTCGCTTTTATTTTATTGTCGCAGTATTAGATACGAATGGGCAAGAAGCTAGCTTGTTCAACTCCAAAGCCCAGTTTTACTGTTCTCCTTGGTAGTCCCGCGTCTTTATTCACTGTTGTTTAGTCTTCGCGCTGACGTAAATGACACTCCTAGTTATAGTTAGACGACAGTGGAGGCTACGTTTCCCTAAACGATACATTTGGCATCTGCCCCCCTATCAATGAAAAGTTCATTTCTCGAACGAACTTCGAAGGTCTTCAGGCTCCAGTCGTGTTCTGGGCTTTTTGGTGTTCTCCCTGATGGCTCCTTCATTTCCAGCATACGGCGTTAACTGTAGAAATAGACATCTCAGATCGTGAATATCTTATCTCTAGCGTGAGTAATACCGCAAAGCTTTTAGGAGTAATTAGATTGTTTTTAGAGATGAATTAAAATGAATCTTTAGCCTAAGAGTTTTATAATTTTAAATGTTGCCGTAATTCTGCAATAAAAAAAGGAATCACCATTTTATGAACCTAAATATAAACAACGTTCAGTTCACTGTATGAGAGCTTCAAGGAATTAGAGATTGCATGTGGCTGACTAAATTGATGTTAAATGCAATAATTTCAAGGTAAGTTGAATTTCACACAAACATGATGCATGTGCGCTACGCGAAGGATTTCCACGCGAAGGCTGCAACAAGACGTGAAACCCTGATACAACACCTGCGTCATGAAGTACAATATTCCCTAATAAATTATAATAATAGATAGCTTGTACAACACTTCTTCTTTGCTGTAGGTCTGTCTCAAAAAAAAAGAACCAAGCTGTGGTGAACAAACTCACGTACGCATTAAAGCCTCGTTGAGCTGATACCTTTTATGTAGTTACAATTAATTCTTCAAATGAAGTAATGCATCATGAAGAGCTCCGTAGTCACATCATCAGCGCCAAGCAGGAGAGGGACATGTACGACGTTGTTGCTGTTCTCGCTTGCTAGGCCTACGCTCCTGTGCTGTCTGAATTAACAGCGTTTATTGATATTGTTGTCTGATCTTTCTTACAATTGGTTGCTGTCACTGGGCCTCCCTTTAATTCTGACGTGGTGGAGGTGGTCTTTACCTGCCGGCTCTACCAAAATATCTTCCTCTCAAGGCCATTACGTGTTCTGACGTGGAAAATAGACAGGACCCTCCCATAATCAGTGGAAGTAATGACCACGACGTCAATCACTGGCGGTCTCATAAGGATTTGTGATTTCCTGGAAAAATGAGAAGATGCCAGAAGGGTGGCCACCATCGAAATTTATACCTTAGCAACATTGCACACTGATGCATTCGGAACCATCAAACCGACGTTCCAAATTAGATAGTGTTCAAGACTAATTTTACCGAAGTCTTCGGCATTCTACCATTCGCAAACTTCGCGCAGTGTGGCAGTATGACTAGCGAATTGAAATCCTGGTGAGAATTTTTGCAGCTACATGAAAGATGGGGTCAACGTGTGCAAACGCGTCGTTGTGACCATGGCAGCGGCGGAATGCATCAAGCATATCTCGAAGGGCACTCACGAGGACCCAGTTGGGGTTTTCGAAGACCCCACGTGCTGCGCCCCATGTTACCGAGCTTCAGAAACCGCATTATTTGGGCAACCTTTTTACACACCGGCATCCGCAATAGGATTACCATTTATATAGAAAGTGAGCCATTGTATACAAGAAATATATGCCGTTCCAAACTGTTGAGGGCCGATTTTGGTTCTAAAGGACAAAAGAAACAATCGTTATTTGTTGGAAAGTCTTATAGCTAGAGTCTTTCAGAAGAGAAAAAACAAGTAAACATAAAGCGAAAAGGCTTTTTTCCAAACGATTGTGCGTGCGTTTGTCGCGTCTCGACGTGGAATGCTGCAGATTAAGGGGCGCCTGAGCTCTACTATCAAGGTTTTGATTCATTGCCAGGAAAAGGTAGGCCGCGCGCCGTGTTCAAAATACAACTCCTCCTCTTCCTTTAAGCAAGACGCCTGAGGAGTGCTGCCATCTTGTGGCGAAATAAAATGTTTCTTTAGAGCCTGGTATGGCCTCAAGGACAACCACGACCCAGATTTTCAATATCGGAGCAAATGCTTCACCGTAGTGCGTTGTAGAGTTTCAGTATTATCGCTGCATTTGGCACTCGAATCTTTTTTTATTTTCATGGTCGTACGTATAACGCAAGGAGCCATCTAGTTCTGTTTCAAGGCCTAGTTTTCCTGGCTGCTTTGAAGTCCCGCGTTTTTTTTCTCAGCAGTTTAGTGTTCGCTCTGGCGCAAACAACACTTGTAAATATAATTGAACCTTAAATGAGGCTGCGTTCTTGAAAACTGTACATTTGACATCTGACAACCTTTTAAACAAAAGTATCTCAAGAAAATTATCGATGGTCTTCAGCTCTAAATCTTGCTCTGGGCGCCTTGATTAGCTCTTGAAGGCTCCTAGATTTGCCGAATGTAAACCTGAAAAAAAAACAATGGATATTTGGTAAACAGCTTGGGAGTTTTTGTTGGAAATAATATTTATTTGCGGTGCAAAATGTCATCTGAAAATTTTCGAAGCAAATTTGGAAAAGATGTTTATTAGAAATGGGCCGCTTTTGAAAATGCTAACTTTAATAGTGACAATGGCGAATTCTTTAGCGTGCAATTAAGGTCGCTTTCATGTTTGTGCCATTGCATGAAGCACTTACCTTAAAATATGCTAGCAAAGCATTCTTCAGTACAATGCTTTGTTATGTGGGCAAAATGTTCCTGCTCTTTGAAGTAATGAGTGTCGGAAATTAAACTGTGGTATAGCCACAAGAGAATTTTCACAATTCAGTAAAACATTTGCAAAATTCTACATAGGCAAATATGACTCAAATGGAACTTAAACAAAGAGCAATCGGTGGACATGACTGTGTTGAATGCTCAGGCCGAGGGACAGTTGCCGTTGCTGCACTCCTAATAACTATTTGTAGTGAATACGTATGCGAAATTCCAAATGATGATATGGCTATATCATGAACACCAGCCACATCAGCAATTGGTATTCTCTGAGCATGATCATTATAGAGAGGCCTTTTAGGAGCAAAGTGTGTGTTGAAATATATTGATTGATTGATATGTGGGGTTTAACGTCCCAAAACCACTATATGATTATGAGAGACGCCGTAGTGGAGGGCTCCGGAAATTTAGACCACCTGGGGTTCTTTAACGTGCACCCAAATCTGAGCACACGGGCCTACAACATTTCCGCCTCCATCGGAAATGCAGCCGCCGCAGCCGGGATTCGAACCCGCGCCCTGCGGGTCAGCAGCCGAGTACCTTAGCCACTAGACCACCGCGGCGGGGCATTTGAAATATATTAAAGCAATAACATGTCCCTGTATGTATATGTGCGTGTGTGTGACTTTGTGTTTGTATTATCATGTAAAAGTGCAGAGGTATATATGTATTTATATTAATATGTAATATGTTTGGTGTAATATTGCCGCACAGCCAAATACATAGGGTTGTAGGCTAGTCAAGCTGTCCAGAGATGGCAAACAAACTTTTATTATTATTATTATTATTATTATTATTATTATTATTATTATTATTATTATTATTATTATTATTATTATTATTATTATTAATATTATTATTATTTATTATTATTATTAATGTCACTTTCGAGTTTGTGGAAACCCGAACAGCAAAACAAACAATAACTATATTCCCGCAAGGTTAAACGACGATTACTGCTGAAATCATGAAGCTGCTCCCTCTAAAAAAGCAATAAAGAAAACAACGGGACTGACCTAAGAAAACAAACAGTAAGAGAAGTGGCTCCACCCCATATCTCAGTGCAGCTCCTGAAAAGGTATACGTACTTTGTAGTGGATGGGCATTTTAACTTCTTACTCACCGATGCCTTCCCAAGTGATGAGGTGTACACGTATCTGCCACGAACTAAAACATGAGTCAGAGATACTCCTTATTCTACGAAACTATACGACTGATTTATATAGTGATCTATTGCAAAGAGCACACACGGAAAAAAACTGATAAGTGCCGAAAAAATAAACACCGTCAGGCGCTTCACCATTCTAACTGTGCAGAGATTTTCACGATTATAAGAAGCAACTATTCACCCTGGTAAATATATTCTTAACTCTAATCGTGACTTATTTTTCTCCACGCATTAGCCCAGATTTTACATACCACAAATAGAATTTCTTCAATTATAACTTCGGCCTCTAAATGTGCCAGTTGGCGATGTGCTTCTTGTAACTGCACAGCAAAATTCTCCAGAAATTTTTACCATATCTTCCCATGATATCTTCCCAACTCTGTTCAGCTATTAACTAACGACATTTTAAATATCTTTACGGAACATTTAGGTACTCTGTCAACAAAGGTACTTATTGCAGCGAACGCATCGAAATAAGATGAAAAATCGGGTGTCGTGATATATTGCCCTGTACTTGTTTGGTCATTTTTACTGTGCATAGCAGGCTTTCTTCCTGTATTTCTGGTATAATATATAACGGAGACAGTCAAAACTGTTATCCGAGATCAGGTAGGAGCATAGGCCTAGCTAGCAAAATCAGCGACAGTCCGGGCCGAGCGTCTCGTGCTTAGCACTGACAATGTGTGTGCCGAGATTTGCATGACCCACTACAATCATCATTACATATTTCCCCCTCGCTGAAGATGGTGCCAAGTAAGTGTTATAAGGTGTCGTGAGGACAAGTGGTTCGTGATATGGTTTGAGGCGATTCACATGTACGATTTCGCGGCCTCGGCGACGCAGGTACACAGTGGCCGTGAGGGGTTCGATGAGGTAGTTAACAGCGGAAGTTTGTTCTATGACGCGATAAGGTCCATGGTACCTGCTGACAAACTTTGTAGAGGTACCAGGAGCAGCACTGGGGGGCACCCACAGCCAAACAATAGAGTTGGGCGAAAATTGGTAGTTGGACCGTTCATCGTCGTGACGAAATTTCTGTAGCCCTTGTTCTTGTGTTGTAAGGGTGCGAGTTAATTGCCGACATTCTTCCGCATACCGCGCGGCTTCGGAAAGTGGTGTGCTTTCGGATGAGTCGGGTCGGTAGGGGAGAATGGTGTCAATTGGAGATGTTGGTTCTCGACCATAAAGTAAAAAGAATGGAGAAAAGCCTGTCGTCGCTTGAGGTGCCGTGTTGTAAGCGTACGTTACGTAAGGAAGGATAAGATCCCAGTTGGTGTGGTCGGAGGCGACATACATAGAAAGCATGTCGCCAAGAGTACGGTTGAAACGCTCGGTCAAGCCATTTATTTGTGGGCGATATGCAGTAGTACAGCGGTGAATTACATGGCATTCTGCAAGAAGTTCTTGAATACCATCCGCGAGAAAGACGCGGCCTCGGTCGCTCAAAAGTTCACGTGGAGCGCCATGACGCAGAACAAAACGTTGCAGCAGGAAAGACGCAACGTCACGTGCCGTCGCGGCTGGTAGAGCGGCCGTTTCTGCATATTTCGTGAGATGGTCGATCGCTACAATAATCCAGCGATTCCCAGCTGATGTATATGGTAGAGGACCATAAAGGTCTATTCCAACCCGGTCGAATGGTCCCACTGGGCACGGTAATGGCTGCATTGGTGCAGTAGGACGGCTAGGATCGTGCTTGCGGCGTTGGCACTCTGTGCAAGATCGAATGTACTTTTGAACGAATGCGTACATGCCGCGCCAATAAAACCGAAAACGCAGCCTGGCGTAGGTTTTAAACAAACCGGCGTGCGCACACTGCGGATCGGCATGGAAAGCAGCACATATGCTGGCGCGGAGATGCCTGGGTATGACGAGTAGCCATTTGCGACCGTCAGGGTGGCAGTTGCGGCGATAAAGTATTCCATCACGGATGGCGAAGTGAGAGGCTTGTCGGTGTAGCACTCGAGATGGCGGGTGGGCGAGTGTTTCAGATAGGTAATCCATCAAAGACGCAATCCACGAATCTCTGCGCTGCTCCGCAGCCATGTTGATGGGTCCTGATAGTGGAAGGAAGTTGTCTTGGATGGAGACACTCGCAATATCAGTAGAAACAGGCGAACGCGAAAAAGCGTCGGCATCGGCGTGCTTCTGGCCTGAGCGATAAATGACGTGGATGTCGTACTCTTGGAGCCGTAAAGCCCATCGTGCCAAGCGTCCTGAGGGATCTTTGAGGGAGGATAAACAGCAGAGCGCGTGGTGGTCGGTAACAACATTGAAAGGGCGGCCGTACAGATAAGGCCGAAATTTAGTAATGGCCCTTTTAGTAATCGCTAGGCATTCTTTTTCAGTTACCGAATAATTTGCTTCTGTTCTTGTAAGAGTGCGGCTCGCGTACGCAACAACATATTCTTGGTAACCAGGCTTTCGTTGGGCGAGTACAGCGCCAAGACCGACACCGCTAGCATCTGTGTGGATTTCTGTGGGAGCGCTTGAATCGAAATGACGCAGTATGGGTGGTGTTGTAAGCAGATCATGGAGCTTCGAAAAGGCACTGTCGCAAGCTGGAGACCACGCAGATAGATTGCGGTCTCCCTGAAGTAGGTCTGTCAGAGGCGCCATGGTCGAGGTGAAATCTCGGACGAAGCGGCGGAAGTATGAGCAAAGCCCAATGAAACTACGCAGCTGCTTGAGAGACGCGGGCCTCGGGAACTCGCGAACAGCACGTAGCTTAGCGGGGTCAGGAAGAACGCCATTCTTCGACACGACGTGTCCGAGAATGGTCAGCTTGCTCGCTCCAAAGTGACACTTCTTCAAGTTGAGTTGGAGGCCTGCTGCAGAGAGGCAGCGTAGAACCTGTTCCAAGCGACGAAGGTGCGTGGAAAAATCGGGCGAGAATACCACTACATCGTCTAAGTAGCACAAATACGTGTTCCATTTGAGGCCTCGTAGGATAGTGTCCATCATGCGCTCAAATGTTGCCGGCGCATTGCATAGCCCGAATGGCATCACGTTAAATTCGTATAAGCCGTCTGGTGTAACAAATGCAGTTTTTGGCCTATCATCCGGATTCATGGGCACTTGTCAGTACCCAGAGCGTAGATCAAGGGAGGAAAAGAACTCTGCGCCTTGTAAAGAGTCGAGGGCGTCATCAATTCGAGGCAAAGGATAAACATCCTTTCGTGTTATTTTGTTTAGGCGACGATAATCTACGCAAAAGCGTATCTTGCCATCCTTCTTTTTAACTAAAACAACCGGCGACGCCCAAGGACTGTTTGACAGTTGAACGACGCCTCGCTTTAGCATATCCCCTACTTGTTCACCGATGATACGGCGTTCAGTTGGTGAAACACAATATGGTCGCTGCCGTAGTGGTGGGTGATTACCTGTGTCGATCTGGTGGCATACGGTAGATGTGCGACCTAAAGTAGCACTGTGACTGTCAAAAGATGGTCGAAACTTGTCAAGGAGGCTCAAAAGCTCACACCTCTGTTGTGGGTTTAGGCCTTCGTCGATGACACGGTTGAAAATGTCGGTAGTGGAAGGGTCATTCACGGAACTACAGGAGAGGGCGCTGACTTCCGATGATTTATCAGGAACGTCAAGTGTAGCGATGGTTTCGAATGATTCTATCGAACCAATACATTCGCCTCGAAGTAGCGTAATCGTGAATGGGAACGGATTCTCCACAGGCACGTTGGTCGCACCAACTTGAAGAGTAACGAGAGCGTTTGGGAGCGGTGATAGGTGGCGATGAACGAAAGCAGCGGAAGGCGTGAAGAATGCGGTAGCGTCGACGACGGTGGAACACGACACAGGGCGAAGACAGTAGCGCGTGGAGGGATTTGGGTGTCGCCACTAATGACCAACTTCGCGTCGGAAGGGCGACCGTGCACTGGTAGCGCATCACCAAGGGGACAAAAGGCGACTTCGGCACGGGCGCAATCAATGACGGCTTGGTGATGGGAGAGAAAATCCCAACCTAAAATGATGTCATGAGAACAGTGCGGGAGTACTACGAACTGGACTGTGTAGGGCACTCCTTGAATTACAAGTCTGGCAGTACACGCGGCCACAGGCTGCACAGGCTGTGCAGTGGCAGTATGAAGACATGAACCCAAGTAAGGCGTTGTCACTTTTCGAATTGAACGGCAAACTTTTTCGGCGATGACAGAAATTGTGGCACCAGTATCAATAAGGGCAAGTACGGGTACACCTTCAAGAACGGCATTAATTACATTCGGCGGCGAACGAAGAGGGCTTGTGCTTTGCGACGAGGACGCAGTTCTTGCCTCGGGAACTGCGTCATTTAGTTTTCCGCGTCGATTGTAGGGGGGCGTTGGCGCATCGGGGAGGGCGAGCATCGACGTGGAGAAGGAGATCTGCGATCAGGAGCTGGTCGGTGGCTTGGACGAGGAGCGTACAATTCAGGTCCTGGGGTGTATTGAGTGTACGTGTAATCGTTCTCGTATGGACGTAGGTTTTCACGTGAGTGGAGTGGGCGGCGGCGGCACAGACGTGCGACGTGCCCAGGTAGACCACACGAAAAGCAGATCGGTCGGTTGTCGGCAGTGCGCCATGGATTAGGGACTCGGCGAACTGGAGGTCGTGGCGGCTGGGCGGCATAAACAGGAACAGGCTGTGGAGGCGGCGCTTGGAACGTCTGTGGTCGTGGTCGTGCTGCTGCTTCGGCGTACGTCAATGGTGCATTGACTGGTGGCACCAGCTGCGGAGGAAGGACCTCAGACACTTGATCTGGTATAATAGTCCGTAGAGTAGGGCTAAGCGGTGCACTGCGCTCCGGTAGGCCAGAGATGAGCGAGAGTTGGCGGGTAACTTCTTCGCGCACGAAATCTTTGATCTGCGAGAGGAGGACGGGGTCTTGCGAGGGAGTTAAGCCGGACATCGATTCCTGATGTGGGACAGCACGGCGGGTGACGAGACGTTGCCGGCGGAGCTCATCATAGCTTTGGCAGAGCTCGGTAACTTGGGCGACAGTAGCAGGGCTTTTTGAAATGAGCATCTGGAAAGCGTCCTCGTCAATACCCTTCAAAATATGCTTGATGCGGTCCACCTCTGTCATGTTCACATCGACGCGCTTGCACAAGTCAATGACGTCTTCTATGTAACTTGTAAGGTTCTCACCAGGCAGTTGA
Organism: Rhipicephalus microplus; assembly: GCF_043290135.1. NCBI lineage: Eukaryota > Metazoa > Arthropoda > Arachnida > Ixodida > Ixodidae > Rhipicephalus > Rhipicephalus microplus. Next base: position 32,304,318 of record NC_134707.1, on the reverse strand, counting down.
GATCTCGACTGAAGGCGCATCTCCGCACGAAGTTTGCGGACAGAAGGACGACCAAATACTTTGGTTTGAATGCTGTCCAGGTGGGAACGTCGGTCTCATGGTTCCGAAGCCATAAGTGGGCAATGCCACTGAGGTGAATGCCGACAGTGGCCAGTCTCGTGGCTTTGTCCCATTTGTTCAAGACACTCACGAGTTCGTAAGTAGCCAGCCAGTCGTCGACGTCGTGGTCGTCAGTGCCGCTGAATATGGGAGGATCCCGCTGACGGACCACGCCGGAGCACACGATGGCCTGGGAAGCCATAGGAGGAGGGCTTGTGGCAGATGCAGTGGTCATGACAGCAGGTACAGTCCGGCTTCGCAATTCCAGGATTGCAAGGAGACCCCGCACCTCCACCAATTATAATATAGAACGGAGACAGTCAAAACTGTTATCCGAGACCAGGTAGGAGCGTAGGCCTAGCTAGCAAAATCAGCGACAGTCCGGGCCGAGCGTCTCGTGCTTAGCACTGACAATGTGTGTGCCGAGATTTGCATGACCCACTACAATCATCATTACACTGGCTAAATTAGAAGCACTCTTTTTAGCTGTGCGCAAATTGAATACATCTATTCCAGTCGTAGCAATCATACTTGACTCATTATCCATGCGTTCTTCACTGTGCACATACGGTGGCTTACCCCCAATGATTTTTGAAATCATTGGTTCTCTGTCATTTTTGAAGCATTTACTTATTCTGGGCACCAGGGCCCGAAGACTTGTTAAATAAATAGCTGACTTTTCTGCGAACGCGCTGCTTTCAATCATTCCTATTTTCAATTCTACAGCAAACATTACTGCATACCGATTTAGAACGCCTAAAATCAGGCAAAATGCATCAGTTCCTGCAATCACGGCTTCTCCGGATTACAACCAACTGTTGTTTTCCTGACGCAGCGAACTCTCTAGTTGGATGATTGAAAGTGCCATCACAAAATTTTGTTGCCGCGTTACGTCCCTCAATTTTACTTGAATAGATCAGGTTTATTGAATTTCCCTATGTGCATTTACTGTAATGAGGAGGTGACGACTTTTCATACCTATTATCTTTTTGCCGTTTCTCTGTTTTCAGAAAAAAACATACTAGCACCACTTCTTCAAGAACTAGGCCTGCATTTGTTTGTTGGTTGGTTTTCCTGGACTCATGGCTCACAGCCACTCAGGGGGATTGGCCAAGAAAGAGGGTAGTGCATTTTTACTGTGAGCATTAAACTATGTATAATGAATATGTATTATAGTATGACTAACGTAAGGAGAACGACATAAGAAGAGAGCAAACAAAAAAATAAAAAAATGGAAAAGTCAAGTTCAGAAACTTTGAGATATCAGGTGTTGTGATTACCACACAGCTGCATTCACTTCACCTCACCATTTAGAATTTTTTTGGTAAGAAATAATAATTATTTGAATGAAGACCACTAAGGTATACGTTTTTATGCTTGAATACACTCGCAAACGGCATTGAAAGCATCCCTGTGGCAACGTCCCAAAACTGAGGCACCAAAGCTTAGTGAAGTTTCCGCCGTCAATTTAACGCCTATTTTCAGAAATTTTATAACTAGAAGCTTTTTTCTAAGTATATTGTGTCGGCGACAATACGAAAAATGACGTTCTATTGATTCCATTTCTCCGCACAATGCGCAAAGGGGTGATATTGCCTGACTAGCTCTGTGAATATACAGGTTTACGGGCGGGGGGGGGGCGACACGACATTGGAATTTAGTATTTAAAACTTTGAGCTTTCTCGACTGGCTCCAGTGGGGTCGCCATGGAAAATTGTGGTGGTTATACTCTGTCCATGTAGCTACTTTTTCTATCATATCAGTGCAGCATGTTGATTGTCGATATCTTATTGCTGTAATACATTCAACATCTGGCAGTATGGATAAAATTGGGTCATCAAGTGCTGCTCGTGCTAAGGAGTCGGCCAGTTCATTTATTCCTAATGCACAGTGTCCCGCAACCCATAGTAACCTCAGGAGTCTCAACCGCGGTGGTACTAATGTTCTGAATGTCCATAGAATTCCAAAGTTCGCAGAAGCTGTCAGAGCTGTACAAACTGAAAAAGAATCAGTCATTTTGACTGATTTGTTTTGATTTGACGGAAGTTTTTGAAGAGCTAAAATATTCGCCACGAGCTTCGCTTCACTTATCAGATCTTGTTCTTCTTTCTTTCTAGAGCCACATGGATGTTTTATTCACCGTTCAGGAATACATCCCTGCGACAAAACGATTCTATTGCTAAATCATGGGCTCATGACATATTTTCAAATTCGCAAATGGCAATTCAAATCATAATTAATCAACTACCGTTACTAGGATTGAAGCAGTGCGGAAAGTAAGAGGAAAATGCACCTTATAATCGACCAGTCGCCATTTTCTCAACACTCTCTGGTTGGATAATAAACAAGCACAGTTGCTGAGTACCCACTGCACCATAAGCAATCATAAGTTTGGTGTAGTAGGATGGCATTCACTATGTTATCGCTTATCATTCTCGGAGAAGCGTGGTAACCGCTACACACGTGTGAGGAATATTGTACAATATTTTATGCAGTGGCTGACGACGGCAAAAATTATGCCTTATGTGGGTATACGCCACAGTTAATAGGTAAACAAGAACAAGCATTTGTAATGGTTTGGAGTATTGCATAACCCACTCTTTGCACAATTCATATTGTGTGGCGCCTGCTTGTTGCTTTGATGTTCTAAAACGCTTCACTACTCAAATTTGCGCGATTACTTTCGTGATATCAAGCCTGCCTAAGGTCAGTCATGAAATGAATTTCAAGCGCTGGCGTGGCCCATCATCACTGGGCTGGCAAGCAGCGGACCGGGTTCAAATGTCATTGTATCTTTAATGTTTTTATTTACTGAGTTTTTTCTTACTTCTTGGGATATTGGTTACGGGCAGCAGCAGCAGTGGCGGACAATTACGGCGCCACACGTGACCTGTGTTCTGATCTCATCGGAGCTTTCGCCGTGAAACCTGAACGAGCGCAGACTATCGACTTGTATCGCGCTTTTTCTCATCTTCCTGGTTTTTTAGTTGCAGAAGCACTTAAAAAATAGTGCTTCAAGGTCTTTTTAAAAAACAGCTTCAAAAACTCTCCTGCTCCTGCCACAGTACAACTACATGTCATACATAATTCTAGGGTTCAATCACAATTCGAACTGAAGCTTGTTATTATTTATTTTTATTGTTCTAAGTTTCGGCTGATGGACATCAAATTGCGTCTCACAACCAATGACGTGAACTCTGGAATTCCCGTGAAATGAGGTGTTTATTATGTACACATAGTCCAGGGCAGGAGCACGCTTTCAGTTCACAAAACAGCCAAGACAATTACTTAAACATCATTCACTTTTGAAACAAACTGTTCCCAGAAGATTGCTGTACATAAAAAACATGATCAATTAACTGCCCACTGTCAGATGCCGAACAAAATCATGGCAGCTTAATGAAGTGCCCTGCTACATCATTCCAACCGATCTGAATCTATTGAATTGATGCTTCTTGCACATATCACTTTTTCCCTCATCGCAAAGAGCCAATCTTAAAAAAAAATGAATGTAAAATGGCTTTTTGCCATCTGCATGTCCCGTTTTAGGTATGCCATCATCATTTCAAAGTTCATAATAGGTATTAGTGAAATGAATTTGCTAACAAGGAGTGCCATGCTTCCGATATCAAAAATTCTGGTCAACTTCAGCAAAAAATTTTGGTTCGATTTACAATGACCGCTAATGACCTGCTGACCAATGTTTCTTTGTATGCTTAACAATGTGCATTACAACGTGCACTTTTGGAGATATTGCTTCATTTTAATAGGAGTTAAAAGGAACCACACAAACTTAGCGCCACAGTTGATCTACGCACATGCAGTGCAAACAAAACACGCCCCCTGTCTAAAAAAATGAAAGAAAAACGGACATAGGCTGTGTCGCATTTCGAAAAGAAATATCGCTCAACGGTTGCATTTGTACACATAATTGCTGATATTTAGTGAACTTGATGTAATCATCAGAGACTTGCTGGGCTGCTAAAAACTGAGATTGGTGCCTCAAGCAATGCTTTCAGAGCTTCTTTGTAGTTATTGCTACGCATGTAATCACCGTAGGTGAACTGCATATGTGCGTTGCGGATTGGGCCCCTTTGTTTCATTTTAATTCGATTCCAAAGAATAGTAACTTGCCGCAATTCTATTTTCTCTACTTTACGGAATAAAAAAGCTCAGCCCATTCTGTCTTACGGATTCATTAGGCAGCTCAGTTGTATTCCTACAGTTTCTCAGTGTAGTAAAGACGTGTCTTGACAGCTTTATCGAGCTAAAAATTACTGTAACATATAAAGCTTAAACCAAAAGGTGTATAGAAACTTCAAAACTGCACTAATCACATCGCCTATGTCCAGGAATAGTATATAGCTTTGTGACCTATTTCGCGCAGTACAACTACACTATATACTATTTCACATAGGGGCAATTCTTCCACTAACTATGGTATTTGCATGGTGAGCACAATCTCAAAAAAATCAGTAAACAGTCGACAACGTAAGCAGTTACGTGTTACGAGGGCAATTTAATACCTTCGCGGCATCCTTTTACTATACGCAGCAGCTAGTAAAGCTTGAAACATTTGTCGTTACTAACTAAGAATCTTTTCTTGGTCTTTTTAATTAGGTAACTACTAAGGCGCATACCTTGCCAGATTTTTCACAAACATCATCGTATATTTTGCAGTGGTTGTGACACAATAAGAAAAAAAACTGAAACGAATCTTAACTTCTTCAATTACTTTATAATGTAAATGTCGTGCTGAGTGGTGACACTGTCATGACAAGAAAGATGGTGTGGCTCTGGCGCGCGGGTAGCTACGGCGAAGTAGAGAAGGAGGAAGAAGATGCTGAGATTAGAACAGCCAGCCCGAAGCAAGGGTGCTGGCTGTATCTGTCTTATTTATTTCTCACATTACACATATACAGAAGGTCTGCCAATGATGTGTAGAAAACATCCATTATTTCTCAGAATCCGGTGGCTGTTAACGTTACTCAGTGTGCTATTTCAAATTAAGAGTCTGAATAGCCTTCAAACAGCTGCTGCAGTATACGATACCGGCTGAGTTTTGATATTTTATGTGCGCGTTTTCCTGTACGTTCTCTTGCGTGTTTGTTCATAAATCGATGTATGCTGTTGTGATGTGCAATTGCCAATGCAATTACATGCATTATTGGCCACTAATTATTCTATGTAGACCATCACTTCTCACTTACTATCCTACTGTAAGTGAATGAATTCGATGTGGCAGTATACATGTACATGAAAGCTCATTGAGAAAAAAATGGGTAATTCATTACTCGACTCAGCACCATTCACGAGCTACTCTGCAAACTAGGACGTTTCACTAATCAACGTATTATTACTATCCTCACTTACTTGTAGATCAAAACTTTTTGTGACAAATAATTAATTGTTAAGCAGATAGTTAGGGGAGTGGGGGCTGATGAAGCAAGCCTTTTCAGAAGAATGCACGTTTAAACAAATGTAACATTGTTGATCGTTATGTGCATTGACAATGGAAAAAGAATGACTCAGCGAATCATCGTGTAGGGATTCAAAAAGGCACAGTCTTGGTTAGCGGGATCACTTGCTTTGGCTGGCTACTCAAACCAGTGCTTTCAAAACCTATATGCTACCTCTCTCTGTACGATTCACCTTGTTCAACAATTCATCGCGCACACTTCATTCTGTATCAATATGTGCTACGCTAACCTACAGGCCTTTGTGATAGAGAGTTTCAGTGAAAGTCACTTATGTGCATAGGCAGGGGGGGGACAGTGTTGTGAAAAAACTGGAGGGGGTAGTATGTGGTGAGACTGCGGCGCAAGCTGGCATACCACAGCTTGCGTTGAACAAAAGCATCGCACCGGTGTCAATACGCATCGACTTTAGAGAAACACTTGCTCCAGTATGTGTCCGAGTGGCCGACGGTAGTAGAAGCAAAAACACAGGGAAGGATGAAGACACAGCAGGTGGCCGAGGCTCCACCAACGGAGAAAAAGCACAATTTATAAAATAGGGATGCCGCCACCAGATAGTACCGCACGACGAATACTATGCCATAGAGCCGTGGTTGCGCAAAGAATATATAAACATTTTGAAGCAAGACAGTCTATATAAGGACATAATTATAGTATATACTTTGGTTATAGATGTACCGTGCTTGTAATTAGCCAAGCCTTTTCAAATTACTGTTTTATTGTTAAAATCGAGGGTCTGAAGTTTTAAAAAACAGCACGTCAAAAAAATGTGTTCTCTTTTCGGAAAAAAACACGTAATTTTATTCCTATTCCGTTCCATTGAAGAGGCCCTTAATTCTATTACGATGATATCCTCCCAATATTTGTTGCCTTGTCATTCCTACTCCATTCCGGGGTCTCGAAAATGTGCTATGCTTCCGGTTTCCTTCTTATTTTGGAGTGGCGACTCCGCAACATTGCTGCGTATCACTTTATTAATGTGATAGCAGTGATATCGACAGTCTTTTCTGATTGTTACCGTTACCGACACACCAAGATATGGGTATGTATGTATGTATGTATGTATGTATGTATGTATGTATGTATGTATGTATGTATGTATGTATGTATGTATGTATGTATGTATGTATGTATGTATGTATGTATGTATGTATGTATGTATGTATGTATGTATGTATGTATGTATGCATGTATCCATTGTAGCAGCTTGTTGTAGGCATTTCTACTTTGCCACTGCTTCCCGAACAATCACCTCTGGCCTACCTTGTTTTCTCCGTCAGCATCGCTCTTCGTGGGTGAGGTCAAATTGACGTTCGTTTTGATTAATGGCAGAAAGAAAATGTGTCGTCTGGAACGTGCTCATTTTTCATCACCATCAGCCACAACAGTGGGCACGGGAGCAGCGCCAACGGCGTCGCATTCACCCGTGTTGTTTTCACCATGCAGGCTTTGCTTGCATTGCTCGTGTCATGGCTGCCCGTGGTATCGTGGTGCTCCGATTGCTCGTACGCACTCCCGCAAAACGTGGTTGGAAACAGCCACTACGCCTGCGTGCAGCTGTTAGGAAGACCTGACAACGCAACTTTCATCGACCCCGACACGTGGATGGAACTCGACCTTCGGTTCCCAGCCAAATCTTCAGCGACATCATCTTCCCCGGCACACATATACGACCTGCCCCACCCGGCAGGCTTCAGTGGGCACGGGAGCAGCGCCAACGGCGTCGCATTCACCCGTGTTGTTTTCACCATGCAGGCTTTGCTTGCATTGCTCGTGTCATGGCTGCCCGTGGTATCGTGGTGCTCCGATTGCTCGTACGCACTCCCGCAAAACGTGGTTGGAAACAGCCACTACGCCTGCGTGCAGCTGTTAGGAAGACCTGACAACGCAACTTTCATCGACCCCGACACGTGGATGGAACTCGACCTTCGGTTCCCAGCCCAATCTTCAGCGACATCATCTTCCCCGGCACACATATACGACCTGCCCCACCCGGCAGGCTTCAGTGGGCACGGGAGCAGCGCCAACGGCGTCGCATTCACCCGTGTTGTTTTCACCATGCAGGTGTGTAACAAGTATTCATTGCATGCTAGAAAAAATGATGATCCATTCCTATTGCTGTTCCCGTGCCCACGGGTGTTGTGCGAGACCGTTGCTGAGTGTTTTTCTATGGCCTCATTACTGCTGTGTTCAGTCAAGCAGAATTAGTAACAGAAGTAAAAACGATTAGGACCGGCCAAAAAGGAATCGAAACAACAATGACAAATATACAAAGCCGATTAGATCAAATTGAAAGCAAGTTAAAGGATCTCGATGCCTTTAGTGATCGACTATCTACCGCAGAGAAATCTGTAGAAGAACTAACCACTGAAAATAACCTTTTGCAGTTGCGTCTAAACGAACTTGGAGACCGGTCTCGCCGTAACAACTTAATATTTCACGGTATCCCTGACGCCAAAGAACCCTGGAAAGAAACTGAGTCGAAGTTAAATACCTTACTAGCCGATGCAGATATGTCTCTCCCCAGTAACGCCATCGAACGGGCCCACCGTCTCGGTACATACTCCCCAAACAAGTGTCGCCCTGTCATAGCAAAACTTGCCAGTTTCAAAACAAAAGAGCTTATTCTCTCGAAGCGAAAACATTTCAAAGAAAGTGACATATCTGTATCCGAAGATTATTCACCCTGCACTCGAATTGCTCGTAAAAAGTTAATTGAATTTGGCAAAAACTACCCCGGATCCCCCGATTTTCAACTGCGCTACACTAAATTGCATCTCGACCGCAAAATCTACATTTATAATGCAGCTAGCGATAGCATCGAACAACTTCCGTCAAGTAGCCGAAGCTCTGGTCCTACCAACGACACTTTGCTGCGAACGTCACCGTAGGTAAACGCAAGGGGCAGTGGCCGACAGACTACGCCTCGTGTTTCTGTACTTTTTACTAAATAAGAAGCATTCTAAACAAACACAACTCATTATCAAGCGCAATAGACTCATGTTCTGCCCACATAATCGCATTAACTGAAACTTGGCTTCCTGAACACGTGCATGATTCGGAAATTTTCGTAAATGCGTCACATTTTACAGTCTATCGATGTGACAGAACGGAGCGCCGAGGTGGCGGAGTGTTGCTAGCTGTTTCGCGAGACATTCCTTCATCTCCCATTTATGTGAACAGTAACCTAGAAATATTTTTCTCGTTATTAACGCTCGGTCATCTCAAAGTAATCATAGGTGTGTGCTACCGCTCACCATCTTCGTCCTCTACGTTCGTTAACGAATTGCATGATTCTGTCAATATTATTATCAGTCGATTTCCATCGTATCCATTGTTCCTTCTTGGTGATTTTAACTTCCCAAATATCAAATGGCATACCTCCCCTCCGGTTTTATCACCCTCTTCAGCGCTTTCTAAAGATTTCCTAGATTTTTGTTCTGTCTTCTCTTTGTCACAGTTAGTTACCGAACCCACCCGAGTATCATTTACTACGACAAATACTCTTGATTTGATTTTAACCACCCATCCAGACTTTGTTTCAACTATTACCTGTTTACCAGGTATTAGTGACCACTCATTGCTCACCTTTGACTTACACGCTACCCCTCCTAAAAGCATCCGAATGAAAAAAACTGTTTGCGATTACAAAAAAGCTAGCTTCGATGCTATCAATCGTGAATTATCTGAATTTACCGACGTCTTTCTGACCGATTTTAACAACCGTTCCGTTCAGTCTAACTGGGATATATTTGCTGCCGAAGTTCATCGCCTCACCGTAAAGCATATACCAACCTACACTATTGCTAGTCACTCACAATCGCCATGGTACAATACCACTATCAAACGCCTGTCTAACAAGAAAAAACGCCTTTATCGTTCAGCTAAGCGCTCGCCAACTAACGAACGATGGGCCGCTTATAATACCGCATCTAGTATTTACGTCAGGGCACTCAAACAAGCTAAAGATAACTTCGTCTCTAATGTATTGCCGTCAATGTTAAAAACAAATGTAAAAAAGTTCTGGCGCGTTATCAATCCCCCAAAAGATAATTACATCTTATTGCAAGACTCATCTGGTGACACAGTTCCCATCAATCAGTGTGCAACAGCCCTCAACAACACATTTGCTGCCCAGTTTACAAAAACATCTGATGTTCCACTTCCTTCCACCTTTTGCTACAATCACCTCCCCATGCCACCAATTCTAGTAGACATTTCTGGTATCGCTTCCCTTATCAACAAATTAGGCAACCATTCTTCCCCTGGTTATGATTCGATTAATAGTAAATTTTTAAGAAATACTGTAGAAATTAGTTCCATCATATTAGCCAAGATATTCCAGCAATCACTCGACACTTCTACTCTCCCATCTGAATGGAAAATCGGGAAAGTAGTTCCTATTCATAAATCTGGTAGTAAAAGTTCCCCTGCTAATTATCGTCCCATTTCCCTTACCAGTACGTGCTGTAAGCTATTAGAGCACATCATATTCACAAACCTTGTAAATTTTCTTGAAAGTAATTCCTTCTTCACGTCATCTCAGCACGGCTTTCGTAAATCATACTCCTGTGACACACAACTGGTATCATTTACTAACAGATTACACCGCATTTTGGACAACTCATCACAAGCTGATTGCATCTTTTTAGATTTTTTCAAAGTATTTGATAAGGTATGTCATAAAATTTTACTTCACAAACTAAGCCAACTGAAACTTGATCATAACGTGTTTAAATGGATTGAATGTTTTCTCACAAATCGCTCACAATTTGTTTGCGCTAACGGGTATAATTCTTGTTTTACTGAAGTACACTCCGGCGTTCCTCAGGGATCGGTAATTGGGCCTCTCTTATTTCTAATTTATATTAATGACCTCCCCTGCCACATTAAATCCAGAATTCATTTATTTGCTGATGATTGCGTTATTTTTCGTGAGGTAAATAACATAACCGATTCGTGTACTCTTCAATCAGACCTTAACACTGTTGATAACTGGTGCCGTACATGGTTAATGGAATTGAACATAAACAAATGTAAAGTCATGCGCGTGTCCCGCAGTGTTTGCAGTCAATTTACTTACTACTTAAACGACATACCTCTTGAATCTACTAACTCGTACAAGTACTTAGGCGTCCACATAACATCCAATCTCTCTTGGGCAATGCACGTCGAACAAATAATCAACAAAGCTAACCGTACGCTTGGGTACCTACGCCGTAACTTTTCCAAAGCTCCATCTTCATTGAAATTAGCCCTGTACAAAACATTAATACGACCTAAACTAGAATATGCTTCTTCGATTTGGAATCCCAGCCACATTAATTTAATTACATCGCTTGAGCTAGTTCAGAATAATTCCACACGCTTCATATTATCGAACTACAATCGCACTGCCAGTATATCTGCAATGAAAAATAATCTGTCCCTGCCTACCCTGTCACTTCGAAGAAAAGTTTCCCGCCTATCAACTTTTCATAAATTGTATCACCACCCCATCTTGCGCGACGAACTTATTTTGCAACCCCAGTATTTTTCCAACCGTGTCGATCACCGTCACAAGGTTGGAATTATCACTTATCGTACTAACACAGCTGCGCAGTCGTTCCTGCCTCGTTCTTCTCGCGAGTGGAACCACCTTCCTCCTGAAATTGTTGCTATTAACGACAACCATCTTTTTCGTGATACCGTAGCTAACATTGTATACGCAGGACCTATTTAACGTATTTTTGTTTGTACGCTGACTTTTGATTATATTCGTACTAACGCTGTATTTTTCCCTCCCCACCATGTACCATGTGTTATTCAATGTAATCCACTCCCCTCTGTAATGCCATTTGGCCCTGAGGGTATTATAAATAAATAAATAAATAAACACAAAGTACAAATATTGCACCTCCCTTATCAGCATAACGCTGGATGGCATAGTGGGTGCTTGCCTAAGGCATCCTGCAGTCAAGCTTTCTCGTCTGGCACCAGAACGCCTATTCCAGGGGAGGAAAAAAGCAATGCGGAGACGGGGTCGGTCAGTACAAAAAGAGATGCGTGCATCTCGCTTTTCTTATCAGTGGACATTCTGGTGTTTTTTTGTGTTTCTTTGTCGATCGCCTTGACTTCTCTTCTCTACCAGTTTGATATATGTACACATGGCCATGGTGTGCTAAACTTGATATTTCTCATTCTTTCTAATTCATTCCTTCACTGCCTATTAACAGCCAAGCGTTTTAAACCAGCCACAATATGTTGACCCTGCTACAAAATCATCATCATGAGCGGGTATGTGCAACATAAATGTGGGAAATCAAATTAGTTCGCATTGGTGCAATGAAAACGAGGAAGGAACAGTTAACCGAAGAAATCGCTGTGAAACGACAGCGGTGGGCCGAAAACGCCGAGTACTTTCAAGTAAAGAGTAAAGAGACGTGAAAAGAAACAGTCGCTGTAAGGAGACACTGAACCGGTTGAATCCTTACGTTAACGACGATGTGGTCGGAGATCTATGTGAGGTGCGAATGCTTGCTTTCGCTGCGGGTTCCTGTCTCTTGAGTTTGGATACCATTGCCATATCTATGATTGTCTGTTGTTTAGATCGGACTTTTTCGCTGTGAGAATTAACCTCAAAATAACTTACCGTAACCCAGCGAAAGCTTATAGCAACAACTTAAACCAACTAGATTAGACCTCAGAATTCTTACGTTTTGTTGTTGCAAGCCTTGTGAGAGTTAGCGCTAGCTTCTTTCTTCTTTTTATTTTTCGCTCTTTCTTAGACTTTATTGTATGATTTGTTGGTTTCGCTCCCCTTGCTGTTTTCGTTCTCAATTTCTTCTTTTCTATCTTGCTTCGTTTTCCTATAACCATCTAGTTCACTCACCAATGAAAACGCAAAACATGGTTCCCGTAAACTCTTGTTCCCCCAGCACACCTTAATCGCACGGGCCTACGGGGCTCGCTTTTACACAGTGAATACCCGGGCTCAAATCTTGCCTCATAATTTCTTTTTCTTTATTCTTGCCCTTCACTCAACTCCCCACCAAATCTCCTTTCTTCTCTTCCTTCAGCATTCACCTTTCATGGTATTCATTCTCTCCCGGTTGCCAATCAGTGCAATTCACAGTGGGCAAATATGCTCACTTCTCTTTAAAGCGAATCACAAGTTGATGTAGACAGGGTGTAACGGCCGGGTAAGTGAGTTGCACGTTCTAGGCTAAAAAAAAAGGCTGTTACGTTGATAATATCTGTTCGCGAACAACGAAGTTTTTGCGAACTTGAACATTAGTGCTGTTGAAATTCAATAAATGTTTAAGCACCTATGGAATACTTCACGTAAATACTTGTTTAGGAGGAGAGCTTCGCAGAAGGCTTCATGACTAATAATAAAAACAGAATCTAAGATATCGCGTAATGTCGTTTCCAAAGAAACTACGCAATAGAGAGTTTCGCTGAGGTCTGCGTCATGGAAGGTTGTCAATAGCATGCTGCTAAATGGTTTTGAAAAATTGTCGCTGAAATGTCCATTCTGCAAGTTGTTTTGAAACCAGTTGTTTGAAATCGCGGGCATAAATATTGACCAATACCACCAAAGTACGTCATTTCTGACTCATACAATGCGTGCGATGTGGCTATACGCATCGAAACTAGAAAGAGTTGAAATGGAAGAAACAGCAATCGAACAGAAGAGCGTAAATATACGAGTGGAAAATTTCAGCTCGCGTCTTTGTGTTTATCTGTAAATGATGTCAACTTCTCAAAAAAGAGCGCAGCAGTCAGTGTCATTTCAACGCGAACAACTTAGAAATACGATATGATTTCTTTTCTCCGGAGTGTATGTCTAAGGTTAGTAGCATGGTTTTCTGTAAGTTCGCCTGCAGTTTTGTGCCCTCGTTTGTTTCACTTGAACCACGGCAGCACACATAATATTGTCAGCAAGTTTATGAAGACCCGATGCCAACATATATATTCCGAAAGAAAGAGCTCCTGAGAACTAAGTGAAGCAATTTTTTCTGAAAATATGTTAGGAAGGAGTAGATAGTTTTTTTTCTTTGCTACTCATCTCCGAAACAGGCGTGTGGGGTAGGTCCAAGTGAGTCAACGTTACATGAAAAATATAGTGAAGTAACAAGATGTGGAATTCAAATCAATATAGCCTGCATATCGATCAGATATTCAAGCACAAAAACACACTCATACCTATATCATAATATACAGAGTCACACTAATAGAACAAATACGGCGTCGCAGAAGTGCAGAACCATGCCAGAAGTCACAACTACTGCAGTCATAGTACATAATCCTTATCAGTAACGGACTAAGCAAAGTGAACTCTGAATTACTGCGTATATTATCTTACGGAAGGAGGGCGATACTTTGCTACTCCGAAAAATAGTCTGATGGCGTACTTATGTTTCTAACTGCATTTGCGGTATCCGTCCTAAAGGTGCTTTCAGAGCTCATAGACAATCCTACTTTTACGGCAAAGGGGGGGGGGGGGTTGCGCCGAGTAATTAGCAAGCGAATAAGCAGGTCTTGAGAACATGACCCGATGATACCAGAGCGGTAAACTATTGAAAGCTAATGCTATGCCGCCTCTTTGCTTTATAACACAGTTGCCTAACCAAAAGATTCACAAACAATTCAAACACATTCTTTGCGTCACTAACATCACATTATCAAAAGGGCGGCTGTTTGACGCAGAAAGCATCTCATAGGAAAACTTCACTTTGCGACCCGATCTAAAAATAAAAAATTAGCATAAAGCACAAATAATATTCGTCCAACTCTGAGACGATGGACACATCCGCGTTTATTGGGCACCTGCGCACTCCTATCTTCCTGGCAACAAAGTGGCTCACACCACGGCTTGAGGACTTATGCGCTGAGCGATTACTCCCACTAGGCTGAAGGAAAGATCACTTGGTTGCAACAAGGAAATCACAAACAAGATTGTCGGTTGGAAAGAGTCCGGTATTCCCCGCACACCAACCATTTATCAAGCAGCAAACGGCGGCCCGCCGCCTCTTTCAAACGCAAACCCGTACACGGTGACCTATAGCCACTATAACCTAGGCCAATACACGAACGGGTGTAAATTACGTAAGAAAAGAACGGACTCACTCCACATGCTATCATCATCATCATCATCATCATCATCATCAGCCTGACTACGTCCACTGCAGGACAAAAGCCCCTCCTATGTTCCGCCAGTTAACTCGGTCCGGTGCTTGCTGCTGCCTATTTGTACCCGTAATCTTCTTAATTTCATCTGCCCACCAAACTTTCTTTAACCCCCTAACCCTCTTGCCGTCTCTGGGAACCCATTTAGTTACCCTTAATTACCAGCAATTGTCCTGTCTACGCGCTACATGCCCGGCCCATGTCCATTTCCTTTTATTGATTTCAACTAATATATCCTTATACCCCGTTTGTTCCCTAATCCACTCTGCTCTCTTCTTGTCTTTTAAGGTTACACCTACCATTTTTCTTTCCATTGCTCGCTGCATCGTCCTCAATTTAAGCTGAACCCTCTATGTAAGTCTCCATTTTTCTGCTCCGTAGCTCAGTACCGACAAGATACAGCTGTAATAGACCTTCCTCTTGAGGGATAGTGGCAATCTACTTGTCATAACTTGAGAGTGCTTGCCAAACGTGCTACACCCTATTCTTATTCTTCTATAGTTACTTCAATCTCGTGGTTCGGCTCCGCGGTTATTACCTGCCCTAAGTAGACATATTCTTTACAACTTCGAGTGAACTATTACCTATCTCAAAGCGCTGCTCTCTTCCGAGGTTGTTGTACATTACTTTCGTTTTCTGCAGATTAATTTTAAGACCTACCTTTCTGCTCTCCTTGTCTAACTCCGTAATCATGATTTGTGGTTCGTCCCCTAAGTTACTCAGCAATGCAATGTCATCGTCGAAGCGCAAGCTAGTACGGTACTCTTCATTAACTCATATATCATACTGTTCCCATTAGAGGCCTCTGAAACCCTCCTGTAAGCACGCGGTAAATAGCATTGGGGAGATTGCATCTCGCTGCCTTACACCCCTCTTTATTGGTAATATGTTGCTTTCTTCATTGAGCAATATGGTAGCAGTTGATTCTCTGTAGATGTCTTCCAGGATGTTTATATATGCTTCATCGACGCCTTGATTTCGCAGTGTCTGCATGACTGCTGATATTTCTACTGAATCAAAGCCTTCTCGTAATCTATGAAACTATGTATAGTGGTTGGTTACATTGTGAGCGTTTCTCTATTACCTCATTGATAGTATGAATGTGGTCGATTGTTGAGTAGCCTGTTCGAAATCCTGCTTGTTTCTTTAGTTGATAGAATTCTAACGTTGTCTTAAGTCTGTTAGCAATTACTTTTGTAAATAGCTTCTATACTACGGAGAGCAAGCTGATCAGCCTGTAACTCTTCAAGTCCTTGTAATCTTCTGTCTTATGTATTAAGATGATGTTAGCATTCTTCCAAGACTCGGGTACTCTTCCCGTTAGGAGATAGACACCTCGTAAACAGGGTGCCTAGTTTTTCTAACACAATCTGTCTTCCTCTTTCAACAGATCTGATGTTACCTGTTCCTCACCAACAGCCTTGCCTCTTTGCATGCTCTCCAAGGCTTTTCAGACTACTTCTATGATTACCTGTGGGGTGGCATCTGGGTTACTGCTAGTTCTTAATAGTAATAAAGTCGTGGTTGTCCCGGGTAGTAGGTAGCAGTAGGAGGCCGTGCTGCTCAGCACAGATCCAGAGAAAGAACTCTTCGCACTCAGATGGGCTAAGGACGCCGCCATGTCTAAGGGCTCCTCCCTGACGCCTAGGCGTGAGGTACGACTCACCAAGACCGACCGATTTAAAGAACAAAGCTCTTCCCCCTCCTCTTCGAATGCTTTTAAGCACAGAAGCCAGACCTGGTCATCACTGCACCACAAACGCACACAGCGACTCATACGCCAACGCCTAATATATTCTCATTTTGATGGCGACGGGTCCGCGATGTAAGAGTCGTGAAGTGAAACAGCATAATAATCATATATCGGATGTGAATTTGCAAAAGAAATGCTTTATTATGTAATATGCCATGTAAAAGAGTCCCGAAAGTTTATAGCACCTAAGGTGCATAGCGGGATACTGAATCTAAGTGCACTGGCATATAGTAGATTGCCTCCATCGAAACAGGTCATCACTCTGTGGAGACCCCACAAACCCAAACAAGCTGGCCCACTCGAAGGTGCTAGGTTTCTTTTTCCCAGAATGCGGAGAATTCCCCAACCCATCCGCAGTGGTGGAGAACAAAGATTATCCGACCGCTAATAGTAAAACTGCTCAATACTTTTATCTTGGCAGGAGAGACTTTCTCCTTCCTAACGACATGTTAAATCTGGTGAATACATTGACATTCAGACTACTGCCGATAGTTTCGTGTTCCAGCACACCTTTATTGCATAAAATTTTTTTGGACATCCATCCCATTTGCTCATGCAGGTACTGCAACGAATTCACTAGTCTACTACATATGCTGTGGCGTTGCCCCTTGTTATGCCGCAAGAAACAAATCAATAAAGAAAAGTTGCTATCTCCTATCAAGAGCCTCGATATTGAGGCGCAAATGTGGGCTGTCCTGCACGCTCAAGATGCGGTTGTCGGGCTTCGTCTGACTGTCCCGATGTACGAACGGGTGGCCTTTAGGTTGTACCCCTCAGCACTGTCAATGAAGTTTCACATCAATTCATCCATCCAGTCATAGAAAAGCGATCACCCGGCTCGAGATTCGATTCCACCATTTTTGGGTAAGAGGTCCAGCAGCACATCCCTGAGACTACCTCGCCATGTGTGAAGCGAAATATATTGTTCAAAATCGGTGCAAGCATCTCGCTGTAGAACGGCACATTCATGTCTGAGCATAATCACCGACGCACGCGGCCGTGGGAAATGCCACGTTTTCGCAGGCTATATGCGCGCAGTGTCATGCGCACTTTTCACGTTCATGAATAAAGGTGGGATACAAAGTACTGGGTTGCCAAATACGCCACGGAGCCAGATCCGAGCACCCGGTAAACCAAACGCTGTTTGTATCAGTGGCAGCAGAGTCTTGTAAGAAGCTGCCACGACGGCCAAACAGCAATGCAGGCTGCGTGAGTCCTATACGATACAGAAGTGTCAAACGTTTTGATAGTTCTTAATAAAGTATGCTTACTTGCAGCAACATCTCCGTCTTCATCACGATGCCACGCTACCTAAATATGCCATTTCGTAATATCTCGCCGAGATGCCCAACGTCTATTAAGGCACGTTGCAGTACCGCGCTATAAATAATCCTTGCAAAAGAATAATGAAGAATGTATTAACGCGCAAAGATGGATTTCATACTTTTGAAATAACTGTTCTGTAGTGTATCCATGCCAACAATGTCATCTCAGTTCAATGTGGCTAAGCAGAAGAAATGTTAAGTGTGATCAATGTCAGCCAAGGACAGCCAGGCTATAGGTGAATGAAATATTGCCATGCCAATCAAAAAGTATGATGTATGTTCACAAAGTGAAAAGGAAAGAACAGCTCAGAAAATGACCTCCATATTTCCTTTGCGGAATGATTGGTTCAAGGTATACTGAGCAACCAGTTTGTTTGTCATCCTGCCAAAAAATGAGTCAATCACATTTCGCCGAGAGCACTGGTGTGATGCTCAGGTGAATAGGTGTCAATGCGAATGGCACAGTTAGCCGACAGATTACCTCCATCTCTTGATAATAACAGCACTTCTTCTCATGAAGTAGCAGACTGAGCGACTGTGAATCTCCACTGAGAGGTCGATTTACTATTAATCTGCGCTTAGATGTCGCATAGACTAATAACTGTAGATCTGCGCTGAGATGTCGCGGCATCTGCAATGCCCTCTTTCCTTCAGCCATACGTGGGCTGCTATGCTTCATATAGTGTTTCCCTGTGCTCATATAAAAGCTGTAAACATTAGCAGCACCTGTGACGGCTTGCTTCGAAAAGATCCGGTCCCAATTTTCTCAACATTCAGGAGGTCCACATTGCCCGCGCTAGCCACCACAGACAGTCAGTGAAGTCTCTTATGAACATGTCACATGTTACAGGTCGTATGATATTCTTCTGCGTAGAGTTTAATGCCGATTTGCCGGCGTCGTTGCAATAGCGATGGAAATTGTATGAAGGGCGGCCGGAACCGAGCTTGCTGCAGAAACTGCATGGTGTTATACTTCATGAAAAAGCTCGAACGGTTTAAAACATCAACAAAATCATAGTTAAAGTAAGAATGCATTTCCAGCCATTGAACAAGGGATTTGTGCTCGGTGGTCTGCGTGTCGCTTTTTTTGACGAAGTGTGGCATCACCAATACTTGTATTTGTTTTCCGAACAACAGCTATAACACTCCTTTACTTTTATCTGCCGCATTTCATTATGAAATTAAATGGGTCGTGAAACGGTTGCTTTACAACGACAATGCGGCACCATCGGCAGCCACACGCGCTAATTATTCAGTCAGCCGTGCTCCGAACCTGTCACACGGTGATAAACTGCGACGCAAGTTCAGTCTCTCAGTAGTCATGAACCAATGAACGCGTCTTCACGCTCTGCGACACTGACGTGCACGCTCGCGGCATCACCGTCTCGTCCGTCATTTCGACCTACTGCTGCGCCATCTATAGTCGCTGGAATGATCGAATACCGTCAGGTCAAGTGGACCTGCATAGACGCTTTGCCTATCGACGAACACGGAACTCTACGGCATATCGAGCGCGCACAAGAGGCACTCATCGGCGTATGCCAAATGTGATCCGCGTCCCACAAAAAACCTTTTTAATATGACTTCAGCTTGAGAGTTCAAGTTAGCGCCGATTGCGTATGGCAAAGACGCTGACGGGTGTGCCAATTGCACGCACTCGCAAGTACCGATGAGTCTTTGAAAAGAGTATAGCGACAGTCTGCTATACTCTTTTCAAATGTCGCCAGTACTTCGATGCGGAAACTTTAAGAACAATATATTTTGCCCTATTTCACAGCCAACTCTCATACTGTATTGAGTCTTAGGGCCATACATACGATTCATACCTAAAGCCACTTATAGTCCTGCAAAAACGTGCTATCCGATTTATATCAAACGCAAACTATATGGCCTCATCTAAACCACTCTTTCGACAGTACCAGGTAATGCCTCTACCACTAGTAATAAATTATAAAACAACAATAATGGTGTACAAGTCTCTAACATGCAATATCCCTCTTCACCGCTTCCTTTTTATTCCCTCACAATTGCGAACAAGAGCCCGTCATTGTGATAAGTTCCTAAAACCACTGCTTAAAAATGTTCATGGCAAAAGACGACTTTATAGTGTTGGAACGTCATTGTGGAATAACCTACCAGTGGAAGTAAAACAACATAATGCTTTCACATTAATGCTCAAACGTCATTACAAAGAGCTCTATTAGACCACTGATAAGTTTCGTGAAATGATGAAAAGTGACATGATTTTCAACTAATGTTTTGTATGCTGACCAGGAATGCTATTACCAGATGTACAGAAACATTAGATGTATTACGTTAAGTATGCAAACCAGAAACGTGTTCAAAGTGTAGTGTATAAGTTGGATGTTTCCTCTTCAATGTGTTCGGTATCTGTGTATAAGTGATATGTTTATCAAAACAATCTGCATCTTTAACTAAAATGTCGTTCATACAACTCTTTCTCCTGCCTCTATTTAATGTATGTTATAATTGCATGGATCCATACTAGCATTCTGCTAAGGATCCAGGTGTTGCTAACATGTTTTTTCGTGTAGGTCGTTTATTCATAATAAAGTTCGAAGCTCAAGTTCAAGTCCTTCGTTCCTCGATAGGCAAAGCATTACTTGTAAGGACGTCACCTAGTTAGTGCCTGTGGACGCCAGTGGTTTCGCATTGTCGTTTTAGAGCGAGCGTTTCACGACTTGTTTGACTACTTGTTTTAGGGGCGAAGCTCCTTAGGGCGTGGGCTGTGCGTCGCCTGTATGTAGCCACCTCTAGTTTAGTTCTTGCAGTGTTCACTAGATGGCGGCACCGTCTCCTGTATGTAGCCACCTCTCGTTTAGTTCTTGTAGTGTTTACTAGATGGTGGTACTTGTAGCTGATGATGAAAAGATGCAAGATGTTATAAACTAGAAAGCAGTACTTGTAGTTGATGAAAGACGCGAGATCTTATAAAATAGGAATGATGTCACATTTGGCGCGTATCATTGGTTGAAGGCAATCGTTCGATTTAGTGCGGCGACGTACGCTAGGGGGAGCGATGTAATAAAATCGAGTGGGCAAAATGTACAGAGGATTCATGGTTTACCAGGTTTACCTCCGGAGCTTCGCCCACTCATCATCATTCACTTCGTGGATATGGCGGCACTTTTTTCATAATATTAAATCTGGCATTTTAGTTCACTTGCATTTTATGTTTTTGTAGACAAAGCCTTCTACTAATCACACTTTTAGGTGAAAAAATCTTAAACATTGCGTGCTGTCGGATCGTGAATTGAAGAATACTTTGATATATTAGACACTGCGCACAACACACAAAGCTGTGTGTATTGTAAAAAAACGTGAAAATAATATTAATATATTACGTTTTCTCGTATGCACGTCTTTCTTCACGGCTAGCGTCGACGATTGGGAGGCAGGTAGGTGGGTGCTCATTTTTTCAGAATATCGGAACAAATCAACGTGCAGCACAAAATGTGCGCAACAAAAATTTCGAGATTTTACAGCAACAGCTCTATATTAATAGGTGAAATGAAAAGCCCTTCGCCACCAGAAATGATGGCAGTCTGTATTGGCTGCTTCGTCAGTAACGTCACACTCCACGTCGCGCCCAAGCACGCGCGCCATTGGGAGCACTGTTATATCTAGTCATCGTAGCAGTGGTGGAGATAGTATGAACACCCGAACAACAGACAACTTTTCAAGAATACCACCGACAGCTTATTCGTGAGAGAATTCATATGCACCGGGTCATTGCAGCGGGTCTGGCCCAAGAAGAGGCCCAGCTGGCAAAGTGCCTGCAGCACCTGCTAAGGCTGCTCACCAAAAATCTGGCGTCTTTCATAGCCGAATGCAAGCAGCAATGGCGAGCCGAGGAAGCGACGTTGCAAGCTGAGCAGCGTCAATGTGGTGTTGGCGGAAACGCGTTCACCAAATCGCATACCCGCTTTTGACGGTAGTTTCTCGAGTGGAAGTTTCGCTTCGGTGGCATCGTCTACAAGCGTTTGTATGAATATCCAGCACGGCCTTGCTGGATAATCATCTCTACAGTGTGCTCGTGTTTGACATGCGAAGCATGTCATTTCGGGGCTTTGTTCCTCTCTACTTCTCGCTGGGTCCACGGCCCCACTGCTCATGTGCATCTGCCTCCCTCTTTCACCTTTACTACGCTCCCGGCTGCCTGCTCTATCTCCCAAATTGGCGCTGAAGGCAAAGAAACACTTCCTCAGTAGCGTGGCGTCGACATCCCTCCAGCGCTTGCCCATCCCCTCCCCTCTCTTTCTCTACATTCTTAAGCTTCTACGCTCTCTTTCGAGTCGGCGGCGATGGCAACAAAATGATTCCTTTGTACGCACGATGAATTCGTATCTGTTGCTCATCGGTTTGCGGCGTTCCACGTTTCCGTGAGATAGAGCATGCCTGATTGACTGATTGATTGATATGTGGGGTTTAACGTCCCAAAACCACTATATGATTATGAGAGACGCCGTAGTGAAGGGCTCCGAAAATTTAGACCGCCCGGGGTTTTGAACGTGCACCCAAATCTGAGCACACGGCCTACAACATTTCCGCCTCCATCGGAAATGCAGCCGCCGCAGCCAGGATTAGAACCAGCGCCCTGCGCGTAAGCAAACGAGTACCTTAGCCACTAGACCACCGCGCGGGGCTATAGAGCATGCCTGCTTTGGTTAGCACGGGATCACGTTCGTTGTCTCTGGCGTGTACGTTAAAGGGACCGGCTATTTAGCAGCGTAATTAGTCATGGTCACTGGCTTCGATCACGGCAGTGATCACCGGCATCAAGGGATGGCTACCAGCAGCGTTATTCAGGTAGAGGTTCTCAATGTTGGTGCAACAGCTTAAAGCGACATAGACGAGCTTCTGTGGGTGCCGCTCACCATCTCCCAACAGCTTCGCATCAACACGCTGTTAGCATTTGCGGGAGATGGCGTACATTTTTTTCTAATAACAACAATTGAGAAGATTGAGAATTTTGACAAACTGAAGGCAACAATACACGCACCCATAAACACCATGCATGTGCGGTTGGCCAATTGAAATGAACAATCCTTTCGGCTAAATATGCACATGACCTAATCTTACTATGACATTTACTATACGTTTGGAAGCATGACGCACGCATTAAGTTTAGCGTGTTAGAATATTGATAGGGATGTGTTCTTGCTTTGAGAAGACAAGGCGTCATCAAGCCAATGACCAGACGCACGGTTTCAGGGGTCATCGTCTTGCAGCACTTCGTTGCTTCGTGGGTGTCAACTAGTTCTACTGAATTAAACTGAACTTCGCAGCATGCAGTATATATTATCATACTGACAATAGCTTCACTTACAAATTGGGATTCGGCACTGAATGAAGTAGCAGGATTAGCTAAGACACGTTTAAGAGAGCACTTAAAAATTATGCATGACTTTGAGGGTATTTTCTAGGTAATTTAGGATGAGTGGATGTTTACATCGCGAACCTCTAACGACATTTGTACATTGCATGTTTACTTTTTGTCTCTATACAGAAGGGGAAAAGAAGGTGCCCTTGCAAGCTGTTTGTTTTAAGCTAGGCTCCCTTTTATTCTCTTTTGTTAAACTTGGTTTTGTTTGTGTTTACAACAAGCCACAAATAAAGAGAACGACCGACGAGGCACTCAACATTGATTTGAGGCACTCAACATTGAGGCACTCAACATTGAGAAGTGCACTCTTGATATTTCTAATTTGTCAGGGAAAATATGCCACTAACAAAAAGATGCTTTTTTAAAACACACATTATATTTAAACGTTTCCAAGGAACAAGGGCAAGGTATCTATTCATATAAATAAGTATTCAAATGTCTTATCATGTCAAACATTTCCATTGTTGAAGATTGTTATTGAGGAAATATATTTTTAGTGGAAATGTAGTGTGATTATTTTTATTCACGTACTGAAGTGCAACACATAGGTCAACGCAGGTAGTAAGAAATATGAAAAGCAATCAGGAAAGCGTACTTATCTACACGAAGGAATATATGGGCTAGTTGGTAATAGTTCATTTTGCATAACTCGCAGCGCAAGTAGGACGCAGACGAAGGACAATTTTTAAAATGTCAGTTATCTTAGGATGCTACACACATCTGTTTTTGTTAGTATTACCTGTTCTGTAGACTGACCTTTTCATTTTTTTGACGCACGTGGATGCTCCACGTGTCCTGAAATGTGTTAACGCTGCTGCACTTGCGCAGTTGCATTGTCGAAGCGGGTTGACCTGTGTATATATATTCGTGCCTTTCCTTTATTAATCTGTGCTCTCAGCACTGCGTCGCGGGCATTACGAACAGCTTGTTTTCGAAATTAAATGCCTTCTCCACACTTCACACGAGGAAGGGCATCATGTGACGTTTCAGGGGCTGCCAAGTCACTGCGGCGTTATAGGAAACGAACATGCCGATACTGCCGTGCGGGCAGCTCTTGAAGGAACACGAGAAGAAGCCATACCACTTTTTCGGACCCATGCAACAAGTAATCTTCGACAACTTGAGCGTGAAATCGCGTTTTCACTATGGAGCCCACCAAGCAACGAGACGAATCGTCAACACCACCTGTCCTCTTTGATGGCTCTCCGCATGCCCACTAGGCTCGACCGAAGAGAAGTCGCCCTTCTTCGCTTATGGCTAGAAGTGGCATTTACAAAATCTTATTTCTTTGTCTTAGAAATGACCCACAACGCTACACCACATCCTGTGCGACTGTGCGTTGTATGACATCCAGAGACAGTCACTGGCGTCCGTTCTTGCGCGCATCGACAGCAGCCAAATGTCTGTGGACACTATTCTGTCGAGTGCTTGAGAGAAGACATTGCAACAGAATGCGACAAAAGCTCTGTTGAAATTCCTACGTGACACGGACTTGAACAAGCAGCTGTAACAGCAATGTCACACACCGCGAAAGACAAGACTGGACTATGACTGAGTGTGCGCACGTGTGCTGCCGAATGTGCTGCGTTTATCTTTCTTCCCTCTCTGCTCTCTATATTTATTTATTTATTTATTTATTTATTTATTTCAGAAGTACTGCCAGCCTCACACATGAGGCCTTAGGCAGGGGTGGGTGATACAAAAAAGGAAACAAATAGGAAGATACAACAGGAAAGGAAACACGTCACGTAGAGCTACACCATCAAGAACTACTGCATCAAAGTAAAACGCCAGTACTTACACTACTGTAGTGGTTTACGCGTACACGTACAAAAATGACTATGATGACAAACATCTGTTCACACAGAACTAGGAAACAAAGATCATATAACAGTTCAAAAATCGGCAACATTTCAAAAATACAACGCATTGATATTGTCACGGGGTCGTGACGTGGCCAAAGACAGGAGACTTGTTGTTGGGATTTAACTGTTTATTTGGGCGAACCTGTGCCCGGTAAACAGAAAGTCCAATTACAGCAGCAGTCTCGCACAGATAGCAGTCTCAGGCTGATAGCGGCGAACGGAGCATCGGCCTTCGATCAACAACTGACAAGCGGCGAAACGCGTCGGCATTTATACTCCCGCCGTCGAATGTTCTAGCGCTACCGCTGGCGGTGGCGTACGTTCCAGAACAATCTGTACCATTCGCACAGTGGGCATGATCTTATCGAAATGATCTACTACAGTCCGAAACCCTCTCGAAAACTGCAGGCGCGGTTTGCGCTGAGAATTGTGTGGTGTTTTGGGACGATAACAAAAGCTTGGGAAATGGAACGTGGCATTGCCCCCCTCTGA
The DNA here is from genome assembly GCF_043290135.1 of Rhipicephalus microplus. Classification (NCBI taxonomy): domain Eukaryota; kingdom Metazoa; phylum Arthropoda; class Arachnida; order Ixodida; family Ixodidae; genus Rhipicephalus; species Rhipicephalus microplus. The sequence continues at coordinate 32,278,729 of NC_134707.1, read as the reverse complement.
AAAAGGCATCGTCTCGATGCTTTAACTAAAGATGAAGGTACAATAATAATACAAGAAAGTACAATGAATTAATAACAATACAACAATAATACAAAAAAACACTGTTTCAGTTTGTTAACGCGCATGAAACGGCTTTAGGCGTGCGACATGGACGACTTCAGGTCGCGATCGGCGTCGTTGAGAGTTCGTGATGCCGTCGGGGACAACCTCGTAATCAAGTGGGCCGAGACGTCGAACCACCCTGTATGGTCCGAAGTACCGTCGCAGAAGCTATTCACTTAGTCCACGTCGGCGTATCGGCGTCCACACCCAAACACGTTCACCGGGCTGGTATTCCACGAAGCGTCGTCGAAGGTTGTAACGGTGGCTGTCGGTCGTCTGTTGATTCTTGATACGGAGCCGCGCAAGTTGTCGGGCTTCTTCGGCGCGATGAAGGTACTCGCTCACATCGAGGTTTTCTTCGTCGGTGACGTTGGGTAACATGGCATCGAGCGTCGTTGCCGGGCTCCTTCCGTAGATCAATTTGTATGGAGATATCTGCGTCGTCTCCTGCACCACCGTGTTGTATGCGAAGGTCACGTACGGAAGAATGGCGTCCCACGTCTTGTGTTCGACATCGACGTACATTGACAGCATGTCGGCGATCGTCTTGTTAAGCCGCTCGGTGAGGCCGTTGGTCTGTGGGTGGTACGCTGTCGCCCGGCGGTGGTTTGTTTGGCTGTATGCCAAGATCGCTTGAGTGAAGTCGGCAGTGAATGCCGTTCCTCTGTCGGTGATAAGGACCTCCGGGGCGCCATGACGTAGGACGATATTTTCGACGAAGAACTTAGCTACCTCGGATGCACTACCTTTTGGCAGGGCTTTTGTCTCGGCGTAGCGGGTGAGGTAGTCAGTAGCTACCACGATCCACTTGTTTCCGAAAGCCGACGTCGGGAACGGCCCCAGTAAGTCCATACCAATCTGCTGGAAAGGTCGGCAAGGTGGATCAATTGGCTGCAGAAGTCCCGCTGGCCTTGTCGGCGCTGTCTTGCGTCGCTGACAGTCCCGGAGTGTCCCCACATAACGAGTGACGTCGGTGGTAAGACGCGGCCAGTAGTACCTTTCTTGTATCCTCGCGAGCGTGCGAGAAACACCGAGGTGCCCTGCCGTCGGATCGTCGTGCAGGGCCTGCAGGAGTTCTGGTCACAGAGCTGAAGGCACCACAAGGAGGTACTTATCCCGAAGCGGTGAAAAGTTTTTCTTTTGTAGAAGACCGTTTCGTAGAAAAAACGACGCAAGTGCGCGCTTGAATACCTTTGGGACTTCGGCGGTCCTGCCTTCGAGGTATTCTATTAGGGCCTTATGTTCCGGGTCGGCCCGCTGTCGTTCAGCGATGTCGTCGGTAGTGATCGTTCCCAAGAAGTAGTCGTCATCCGGGTCGTCGGGTAGCGGTTGGTCGACAGGCGCACGAGAGAGAGAGTCGGCGTCGGAGTGTTTTTTGCCGGACTTGTAAATGACAGTAATGTCGTATTCTTGAAATCTCAGGCTCCATCGTGCGAGGCGACCTGAAGGGTCCTTCAAAGTGGCTAGCCAACACAAGGCGTGGTGGTCGCTCACAACTTTGAAGGGCATACCGTAGAGGTATGGGCGAAATTTCGACGTAGCCCAGATGATGGCGAGGCACTCCTTTTCTGTTGTGGAATAATTTGCTTCTGCTTTGGATAGCGATCGGCTGGCGTAACTAATAACCCTTTCAAGTCCGTCAGCCCTCTGCACAAGAACGGCGCCAAGACCTACGCTGCTTGCGTCAGTGTGTATTTCTGTCTCGGCGAATTCGTCAAAATGGGCAAGTAACGGAGGCGTCTGGAGGCGATGTTTAAGCTCCTGGAAAGCGTGTTCCTGTGGCGTTTCCCACTTGAACTCCACGTCGGCCTTGGTAAGGTTAGTGAGAGGATCGGCGATGCGGGCGAAGTTTTTCACGAACCGCCTATAATAGGCGCACAGGCCCAGAAATCGGCGCACGGCTTTCTTGTCAGTGGGCGGCGTGAAGTCCGCGATGGCGGCTGTTTTCCGTGGATCAGGACGAACTCCAGACTTGCTGATAACGTGCCCCAAAAACAAAAGCTCTTCATACGCAAATCTGCACTTTTCTGGCTTCAGTGTGAGTCAGGAAGTCTTGATGGCTTGAAGTACAGCTTCAAGGCGCCGAAGATGCTCGTCGAAACTCGAGGAAAACACGACGACGTCGTCCAAGTACACAAGGCAAGTCTGCCACTTCAATCATGCCAGTACTGTATTCATAACGCGTTGAAAAGTTGCAGGCGCTGAGCAAAGGCCGAAGGGCATCACCTTAAACTCGAAGAGGCCGTCCGGTGTTATAAACGCCGTCTTCTCTCGGTCTCTTTCGTCGACTTCGATTTGCCAATAGCCAGTCTTGAGGTCCATTGACGAAAAGTACTTGGCGTTATGGAGCCGATCAAGTGCATTGTCTATTCGTGGGAGAGGATACACGTCCTTTCTTGTGATTTTGTTCAGGCGGCGATAATCGACGCAGAAACGTAGGGTCCCATCCTTTTTCTTCACTAACACCACGGGGGATGCCCATGGGCTCTTGGACGGCTGGATAATGTCATCCCGCAGCATTTCATCAACTTGTCTCTTCATGGCCTCACGTTCTCGCGCCGAAACCCTGTACGGACTCTGACGGAGTGGTCTGGCATTTTCTTCGGTTATGATGCGATGTTTCGTGATTGGGGTCTGCCGAATTTTCGATGACGATGAAAAGCAATCTTCGTATTGCAGGAGCAGGGCCTTGAGCTGTTCTTGCTTATCGTTCGGAAGTCTGGGATTGACGTCGAAAGCTATGGGAGGGGCTTGGTTCCTCTGAGCAGGTTCCGCAGAATCGGCGAGGGCGAAAGCACTGGTGGCTTCGACAATTTCTTCGATGTTTGCGACCGTTGTTCCCTTGTTCGCATGTTTGTACTCATTGCTGAAATTCGTGAGCATAACCGTTGCTTTGCCTCCCCGCAGCTCTGCAATTCCTCTTGCGACGCAAATATTTCGGGTGACCAACAGATGCTGACTGCCTTCAACGACGCCTTTGAAGTCAGGTGATTCAGGAGCGCCGACTGAAATAATGACGCTTGAGCGAGGCGGAATGGTGACTTGTTCTTCCAGCACATTCAAGGCATGGTGTCCAGACGGCGTGCGCGGCGGTAGTGCTTCTTCTGTGGATAACGTTATCGACTTTGTTTTTAGGTTGATGACAGCACCATGGAGGCATAAGAAGTCCATGCCAAGGATGACATCTCTCGAGCAACGCTGTAGGACTATGAAGTCTGTAGGATAAATACGGCCGTTAATGGTGACTCTCGCTGTGCAGATTCCTGCAGGCGTTATGAGATGACCTCCGGCTGTGCGGATTTCAGGGCCTTTCCAAGCTGTCCTAACTTTCTTTAACTTCGCGGCGAACGACCCACTGATGACAGAATAGTCGGCTCCAGTATCGACGAGAGCGGTCACACTGTGGCCGTCGATAAGAACGTCGACGTCGCTAGTTCGCCGTCTCGCATTACAGTTAGGGTGTGGCGTCGGGTCACGGCTGCGTCGGCTTGTTCCGCTGCTTCCATGTTGCGTCGTCAGGCCACCTTCGGTAGGTGAGCTTTCGCCGTCAGGGCTTTGCCTGGTTGGCGTTGTGTTCGGAAAGCTCCGTCGCGGCGTCGTCGTCGTCGGAGTATCTTCGGTAGTTCGTCGCACAGCAACCGCACCTCCACCAGTTGCCGCCCTTAGTTTCCTGGATACCGGCTAGGAGACCGGCCCCGCGTTGGGCCAGAGTACTGTCGGTGGTGCGGTGACGTGCGGCGGCTGGGCGACGGCGAACGCGAAGGGCTTCGTGGTGTCCACCGAGTTCCTGTCAGGTAGTCGGCGATGTCACGTGGTCGTTCTCCTGGGCGTGGGCGCGGTGCATTGATGGCGAAGCCACGCAGTCCCATCTGTCGGTACTGGCAACGGCGGTATGTGTGTCCGGCCTCACCGCAGTGGTAGCAGAGCGGGCGATGGTCAGGGGTGCGCCAAACGACAGTCTTCCTCGGTGCATTGCGCTGGGCCGCTGGCGAACGGTATGACGTCGGTGGGGATGGTGGCGGCGGTGGCGTCTGTCGACGGAAGTGCGATGGGGCGGCGTTTTGGCGTGGACGGGGAGGAGCGTTGTGGTGCAGTGCAGCGGCGTAGCTCATAGCTTCCGGCTCGGGCAGCAGTGCGATGGGAATTTGAAGCGATTGCCGAACTTCTCCTCGCACAATGTCGGCGATTGAATTCACTTGAGGCTGCGCCGAAGGCAACAGCTTGCGCAGCTCTTCCCGCACGATCGCTCGGATCGTTTCACGCAGGTCTCCGGAGTTACTGGCTTGAGCAGCAGCGCAGTCTGCAGTCAGGCGACGATTATACTGTCTGGTGCGCATGTCCAGGGTCTTTTCGATAGTGGTCGCTTCGGCTACAAATTCTTGGACGATTGGCGGTGGGTTTCTGATCAGCCCCGCGAAGAGCTCCTGTTTGACCTCTCGCATGAGAAAAAGCACTTTTTCTCCTCAGGCATGTCTGGGTCAGCGTGACGGAATAGTCGGGTCATTTCTTCTGTGAAAATGGCGACATTTTCATTTGGTAGCTGAACCCGGGTCTCTAATAAAGCAGCGGCCCTCTCTTTTCGAGTGACGCTCGCGAACGTTTGCAGGAATGCGCCGCAGAAAACATCCCACGTTCGGAGCGTGGACTCTCGATTTTCGAGCCAGGTCCTTGCGGTGTCTTCCAAATAGAAGAACACACGACGCAGCTTTTCGTCATGGTCCCAGTTGTTGAGGGCGGCCACACGGTCGTATGTTTCTAGCCAGGACTCCGGGTCTTCGAACGATGACCCATGGAAAATTGGTGCTTCCCTTGGTTGATGCATGACCATCGTGGGCTGGGACGCTGCGGTTGTCATTGTCGCTGCAGTCGCGGTCATGGCCTTGGTCTTCCGCTCCTTGTCGTGTAGAAGCCCGTACTCCGGTGGTAGCCCTTGCTGTCGGCGGCTTGTTCGCTGCTCTTGGTTGGCGTCGGTGTCTTCTCCGCGACGTGGGCTGGGTTCACGGCTTGATGGGGGCGTCCGGTACATGAACGAAGCAGCACCTCCACCAGATGTCACGGGGTCGTGACGTGGCCGAAGACAGGAGACTTCTTGTTGGGATTTAACTGTTTATTTGGGTGAACCTGTGCCCGGTAAACAGAAAGTCCAATTACAGCAGCAGTCTCGCACAGATAGCAGTCTCAGGCTGATAGCGGCGAACGGAGCGTCGGCCTTCGATCAACAACTGACAAGCGGCGAAACGCGTCGGCATTTATACTCCCGCCGTCGAATGTTCTAGCGCTACCGCTGGCGGTGGCGTACGTTCCAGAACAATCTGTACCTTTCGCACAGTGGGCGTGATCTTATCGAAATGATCTACTACAGTCCGAAACCCTCTCGAAAACTGCAGGCGCGGTTTGCGCTGAGAATTGTGTAGTGTTTTGGGACGATAACAAAAGCTTGGGAAATGGAACGTGGCAATATGAAAAAAGTGATAGAAAGTGGAACATAAATGGAAGCCTGTTCAGGATGCGCGGTAGAATAATAGAGGGCGAAGCGCAAAGAAAGATCAAAGTCAAGTGGGTTGCTGGTGTTTAAGTTTTTCCACGAATGACTGAACGGTCTCGCAGTTCACCAGATCGGCAGAAAGAGCGTTCCAATCAGTGGCAGTGCGCGGAAAAAATGAGTTTTTAAAGGCTTTTGTTTGACAGGAATATTCCTCCAGTTTGGATGCTCGGAACGAGTTGATCGGCGGTGAACCGTTTTTATGTACGCGTGCCCTTCTATGCGTAGCTTGTTATGGTAAAGTAGAAACATGTACTTTAATCGATCGTGTTGCCGTTTTGCTTGCAATGTATCCAAGTCAGCTTTTTTAACTGTTCACATGGTGACGTGAGAGCACTGTAACGATTACATACAAATCGAATTGCTTTTCTTTGAGTCATTTCAAGTGTTTTAATATTTAGTTGGCTATGAGGGTCTCAAACCACAGATGAGTACTCGAGGATCAGAGGGATAAGAGTTTTACACACAATTAATTTTAATTTTGGAGTAGATTTGCGCAAAGAACGTCTTAGAAATGCTAGTTTTTGTAAAGCTTTCTTTTCATTGTAGGCAACATGCTCATTCCACTTGAAATCTGCAGTTATTACAACCCCCAAATATATATAAGTTTTAACGAACGATAGTTTTTGACCATTGATGGAATACGAGTGCTTCAAAGGAAGCCGCTTGCGCGTAACGGTCATAGCTACCGTTTTCTTTTCATTAATCTTCATTTGCCACACTGCACACCAAGAAGATATTTTTGTTAACGCTGCGTTTAAAAGAACCTGGTTGTCTGCACTACGTATTTCCTGATAAAGAATGCAATCATTTGCAAATAACTTAATACGAACTGGGATGTCATTGGCGATGTCGTCTATAAGAACTTAAAAAAGAAGTGGCCCAAGCACACCCTGAGGGGTTCCCGATTTCACCGGTCGTGAATCAGACTGGACGTTATCTATAGAAACAATTTGATTTCGATAAGAAAGGTAGGCCTCAATCCATGAAGTTAATGTGCTGTTTTTTAGTATAGGTTTAAGTTTCGCGAGAAGTTTTGGATGCGACACGCAATCAAATGCTTTTTCGAAGTCTAGGAAAATCATGTCAATCTGGCCTTGCCTATCTAGAATAGCTGCAATGTCATGAACGGTTTCCAACAGTTGTGTGACGGTTGAGAATCCTTTTCGAAAGCCGTGTTGTCGGTCATTGATTAAACTATTTTCCTCGAGAAAAACTAAGAGATGCTTGAATATAATATGTTCTACTACCTTCGCACATGAGCAAAGCAGGGAAATCGGTCTACAGGCGGAGACGAGAGAAGTGTTACGTGATTTGGGTATAGGGATAATTTTTCCAAATTTCCAGTCATCTGGAAGCGCGTGCTGTGACAGTGACTTCTGAAAAATTATGCGCAAAAACTTCGAGCACCATTCAGCATACTTCACAAGGAACGCGTTAGGTATGCTATCAATACCAGGTGTCTTTTTGGAATCTATGTTAAGAAGCAGAGACAAGATTCTTTCGTCAGATATTGCAAGGTCACTTATTGGTGGGATATCATGAAGCGTTTTAGGACATGGCCTTCTCTCATCGTCATCAGTAAACACTGAACAAAAAAACGTGTTCAATGATTCTGCAATAGTTTCTTTATTAGTTACGATAGTCCCATTTACACATATGTTATGAAAACGCTTCTTGTTTGGGGCAAATTACTGCGAGAACTTCGCTGGGGTTGACAGCAAGAAGTTTTCTAAAGTGACATTATAGTACTGATCTTTTGCTTCCTTGATACTGTCTTTTAATTCTTTACGCACGTTACTGAGTTTAAGCATGGTCGACGGAGTGGTGTTCTGACGATGCTGTTTTCTTATCCTGTTTGCCTTTCGCCCCAAACGAACAACTGGCATAGTAATCTATGGGCTAATATTTGTTATTATTTTCACTTTTTCTGGCACAAAGTTATGAACGCACTGCAACACAAGGTTTTTGAAGAAACACCAAAAGTTGTTAACAGTACAAGTAGTACATTCAGAAAGTAAAGTGAATCGAGAAAATTGTAAGTCTAATGTGTACAGTATTTCTACGTCTTTTGCGCGCGAGAAGACACACACCACCCGTTCTTCCTTTTTGCCTTTTGGAACGTCATTAAGGTTAATGCACATGTAAACCAATTTGTGATCGGATATTCCATCAAGCACATTGGTGTCTGCCACACGACGCAGCATGCTGTTGCTAACGAAAAAAAGATCCAGAGTTTGAGCCGTAGCATTCTGTACGCGGGTGGGTTGCTTAACTAGTTGAGTCAAATCATAAAAAAGGACTATATCGACTAAACGTTTCGCTGCATTTGAAGACGGTACAGGAAAATCAGTATCCCATATAACTGAAGGAACGTCGAAATCACCGCCAACTATTAAATTACTAGAGCAACTGTGGACCATGCAAAGCAATTTTTTAAGCTTATCAAAGAATGCTTCGTCTGTGCCTGGGGGGCGGTAAAAAGCGCCGACTATGAACTTAAGATTGCCTGTATCTACTTTCACACTTACGCATTCAAGATCTGGTATATCGGCTAATCTTTCAACTTGTAAGGTTTCCCTAAATATGATTGCAACTCCGCCGCCTCGACTACTCCTATCTTTGCGATAGATGCTGTGACCCTGGGGCGTGATCTCATCGTAACGTCGGTGCGAAGCCAGGTTTCAGTAATTATCAAAAGATGAGGGTGATAGGTTAACACAACACTGTCTAAATTATCACTTTTTGCTAGAATGCTACGGGCGTTAATATTTAGGCATCAGAAAGTCCCCCGTTCTTGTCGTTTCATTTGTTGTGAGTTGCTCTGGTAAGCGGCCTGCTCGCAGAGACCATTCCACACTGAACTTCATCTAATGTTAGCAATCGATTGTCAATCTTAATTTTGTTATGTACAAGTTTAACCTTTGTGCCAGATTTCCTAATATCTGAAGTGCTGTTTCATAGAAACTTCCTGACGTGCCGAGTGCTTGTAGAGAAATCCTCCGAGACTGAGATTCCCTTCCCTTTCAATTTGAAGCAACTTTTGAGAACGTTAACTTTTTCCCTGTGGTCGAAAATCTTCTCGATCACTGGCCGATTTTTACCATGCTGCTTTCGCCCTAGCCTAAGAATTCGCGCCGACTGAGTTTACGTTCACGTCTAAAGCATGCCTGAACACAATGCAGACTACACTATCCATGAGGTCGTCAGAGGCGTCATCATTCTTTTCCGGTATGCCGAACAGAACAAGGTTGTTACGCCTGCTTCTGTCCTCTGAATCAACGAGCTTACGTTCTAAGTCTTGAACCGTATTTTCCAGGCTGCGAAGTTCATCGCCGAATCCTTTTATTATCTCAGAAGTTTCCTCCATAGTTTTTGATTTCAGCTCAATATCATCAAGCCTTTTTTGAATGTTGTTTTGACCTTCAATCAACTGTGACAACGATTCCGCAGTGGAGGGTCCTGGATTGGATTCAACGTCCCCGCATAGCATCAGTAGGGTTAAAACACTTGCTTAATGTTACAATACAAGATATACAAGCTACGTGGGCATGCCAGCTGGACGAAATAACAATTGCTAGTTTTAACAGATGATACTTCGTTACTAACCTGCACGTACAAAAGAAGCGGCTTGAACATGGTGCTACAAGATGACCAGCCGACGTGCCCACTGAAAGAATCCGGGGATGTGGGGGGGGGGGGCGTTTTTTATCCACTTGAGTTGGCGTTGATGGCGCCGGAAGCAGCGTTGCCCAACCCTCGTCGATGATGGCTTGCGCTTGCGCGGAAGTAGCATTACGTACTTCGATGACAAAGTAGGTCGCATTTTGATGTGCGCTGGCCATTGCTGTTGCACCGCACAGGAGTATCTGCACGTAGAAAAGAAGCGGCTTGAACATGGTGCTACAAGATGACCAGCGACGTGCCCACTCATATTTCATCTCCCCCATCTGTATCGAAGAACGGTGGCTGATAGTGTAACTACTGTTCTTGCATCAAACAGACCCTGAACGTCATCAAGTTGCTGAGATCAAGCCCTTTTGTTACATATTACCGCGGCAATGCCAACATACTTTTGTGAACCGTGGGTCTGAAATAGGGAAAATAGGTCTGACTAAAAAATTTGGAGGGACCTAACATCCCCAGACAGAGAGATAGACAGATGAACTTTGCGTCCTGGGAAGAACGTTCCTAAGAACCCACCGAGGGCTGCACCCACGGGGTCGGGGAACAATTTGCAGGTTTCCTGGACCGCCCGGAGTTGTTTCGCAAGTTGTGGACATGCGATACATTCTAAAAAGTCTGTCTTGTTTACGTGATGCCTCCTTGTTGAAACGCGCAGCCAGGGCACCACATCAAATGAGGGAAGGTGGCGAGCTGATCGCATGCCGAGCTTTTAGGAGAAATGTGCGTATACAGCGCCATAGTGGCCGGTGACGTAAAGAAGCTAGTTTGGAGTCGGAGGGCTATCTGCTGTCTGCTTGTTAGCTCTCTGTGTTGATCTGAAAAGGATTTCCTACCTAGTTGGTAGTGCGAACATAACTCATGAAAGGTGGTCAACGGGTCCTCGTCAGCGCCATCACCATTCCCCTCCCCCTCAGTATGATGGAAGCTCGTTAGCCCGGGGCGGAGAATGAGTCCTCGCGACCGAGCGTGAGCCATTTCGTTGGAGTTGGCTATGCTGGAGACGGAGGCACCCATGTGGGCGGGGAACCACGTCAACACGTGAGGAAATACTGTGCCATTCATGAAAATTCTGTAAGCAGCCCAAAAAATTTGGTTGGTGTCAAAAGACGTGACGGCCGTCATGGAATCGGAAAAAGTAGCGGATGGATCTCTAGTCGTCAGCGCTAGAGAGATAGCGACCTGTTCAGCTACCCCGATGGACTTGGTCTTCACCGAGATGGCAAAAACGGTGCATCCGCTCACGTCTACCACTGCGGCTACAAAGCTATTTGGTCTCGACCGAGATGCGTCTACGAAGAGTGCGTTTTCGCTTCTACTATTTAAATGAGAGAGGAGGGCTTTAGTCCTCGCTCTTCTATTCTGATTATGTACCGGATGCATGTTTTGTGGTAGTGCATGAACTATTATTGTTGACCTAACAGTGTCTGTGAGGGGAACTTCTCTCGCTTTAGTCAGAGGAGAGGTAATACCTGCTCTAGATGGAATCGCCTTGCCGGCTTTAGTGTATGAAAGCATCCATTCTAACAGATTTCCTTGCGATCCATTAGAAGCGCCAGTTCCTTCTTTTGCTCCAGATACTACTCACGAGTGACCCCATGTTTTTGTTCACTATTCATCATAGATGTGGGATGTGAAAGCATCGGCTCTGATCGGTAAACACTCTTTCTTGTTATGCCGAAACGAAACAGCAATCGCACCATAGGCGTGCACGCACAGGCAAACTGGCATTGTGGATGAGTTTCAAAGCTGCATCGCAGGCACCTGCGGATATCGGCGCTGCTGTTGACACCATTACAATGTTCATTACATCATTATGTTGTTCAATTGTTAGACAGGTAGCTCGCACACGTCATCTCTCCTCAGCAAACGGGCCGATTGTTATGGTCCGTATTGTTTGTCATCTGTTCTTCTTGTGGAGTTCAACACGGTGCTGTTCGGTGGAATGTTGTTCACGATTACTTGACTATGCGTATATTGCGAGCATGTCATACGACAGCACTTCCAAAGTCAGAGGAGTGGCTCAGATGGCCTGATCAGAGCCCCACCACCTCCCTCACTTTTCTTCAGATATATGCCCCATAACAGTACATAACATGTTATCCCAGAAGTTGTTTGCCCTTCGGTAAATATCCGGTATCTACACTTGCGTGCTGAAAAAGTGGTATCTACACTTGTGTATGAAATGTTGGCAGGTGCCTGTGTTTGGAACGTTTTACGGGAAACTAAAAACTAAATGCCGTAGCCGCAAATACGCTACATTGACCCTGGGTGTGCTATTATAGGTTACGCACGCAGGCTTGGCAAACGCACGCAGGCTTGGCAAACGTTCATTCAGCGACGCAAAATGGCCTTTCTGGAGTGAGTGGAAATCGTAAGCCACGTGTAGTTTAGTAAAGCGACGATGTGAGCGCCAATATTCTTGTCGTATTGTGTTATTTATGAACACCTGGTGAAAATATATTCAGATATTGCTAGTTAACCAGCACCTACTACTTGGAGAAAATAACATTTTGGATGTTTTCTTTCCATGTGCCGTACACGCGTATCTTTTTACATTTTACTTGGGCAGTGAGTCCACAGCAGCAGTCGCTTTTCAAAAAACAAGGAACACAGATTGATTGAAAATATGATACAAATTTCATCAGCTAGACGTAGACGCATACGCTTTTAAATAGTTCAACCAAACTTTCTTATTGTCTTTGTTCTGCCTAGCTGTTACCTGAGCTAAAGCCTGCCCCCAACCATACTACGCTGCATGACGTCCAGCTATTTATCACAACTCTTTATTTGCATACTGATAACCGACATTATTTATAAGCACAATGCTTTATTCTCAATGATGGCAGGCATACATTTGACTCGATGCAAACTTGTACGGCATTTGATAGTAAACCAATTGCTTGCATGGTATAATTATCAACGCAATGATAAAAGATATCGGTAACGCTAAAGCGAACAGGTTTTGAAGGGCACTTTACGCGCCCGTCTGGCTCTGTGATGCCCTTATTGCACGCTACGAAAGCTGATACAAGCGGAAACCATGGAAGCGAGAGCAATAAAATTTCGACACAAGCATTGAAAGTGTCACCGAATTCGTAGCTTCGTTGAACCCGCAAAAGATGACACAATTTAGCGTCAGGCTCATTGAATAGGAGCTTCTGTATGTCAATATAATCATTGTACTGTCTGAACAGGGCTGTAACTGCACGCACAAAATACTCATAGATACTCGTATTCTCCAACGATACAGTAAAAAAGAAAGACATACTGGCCGAAAAAGCTTGTCATAGTACTTTTCAGCAAGGTTTTTAACGCTATAGCGTTGAAGAGCTTGTTTCGCAGAAATCTCGGCTTCGGCTTTGGCGTCAGCGATTGCGAGCAAAAAGTCATCCTTTTAGCGTGATCAAAAAATTGAGAAAGATGCAAATAAAACGAATAAGAGAAAAAAATCATGGTCTGAGTGCAAACCAAACCTAGGTCGTTTGCGTGGCAAGCGGGTGACAGCCACATCTCTTCTTTTTTTTATGACATTTATTAAAGTATTTGCATATAAAGACAAAATGATGCGAACAAATTTACAACCATATGACAATAAGTGCTCAAGCGTTGCTAATAACCACTCAATAGCTAACACAGCGCGACTCCTTCGCATCAAGAGTTTTTTACATCGTGTTATACAAAGAAGACGGGGGTGAGGCGGAACACCTCACCATGATAGAGTATAAATCTTGTCTGAAGTCTATTTCGTCGTAAACCGCTTTGCTAGTGAGTACAGTGAAAATAAGTTTCTCTGCTTGGAAACGCACTGAAAGTAGCTTTTATGCTCTACAAATGCGCGCCTCTTCTGTACATGTTTCACAATTCAACATGAAATATTGCCGTAATAATGCCTGCGACAAGCGTACATTCCCATCGGGTGTCAGAACATGGAGTTATCGTGGCTTCATAGTTCAAAGCCAATCACCCTCTACAAACGGCACGCACGCTACGTCACCCTCAATGCCACTAAGTCGGTGCATAGAAAGATTGAGAAGATTTATACTCTGAGTGTTTGAAGTACGCACTAGTAACATAATATTGCTATCGCGTTCAACTCCTAAAGGCGCAGCTTAAGGGTCCCTCATTCTTTTTTGGAAAATTTTTCAACTTTTTTGGAACTTCAATTTTAATTTTTGCTTTTCAAAGTCAAGTTAATACATATAAAATTTCAATTTCAATTTTTCAATTACAATTTCAAGTATTTTCAATACATGATTATTCAAATGTGATTTTAGGACATATATTGAGAGGAATTCTATGTTTTGTCTTTAATCATGAATCTATGTGACGTTGTTATCAAGGCAGAGCGAGACTCCTGACTTCAGTGAGTACTCATTTAAACTTGTAAATTTGACAAACAGCTTTTGTAATTAAAGTTCATCGCAAATCGTTTGCAAGCACACAGGGGCAACCAATGGCTGTTAGAGAGAGACAACGATGGTTTGAACAGATCGCACCGCTGTATAATTCATTCACAAAAAGGAACTACGAACACAAAAACGAGATAGCGAAGAAACAGAATGTATCATGTATGTAGGGTACGTTCTGAATCCTATTTTTTCGCCTTTTGCAGTAGAAAGGGTGCATATGAAAAAATAATCACGCAGAATTGGATCTAAACTTGTAGGACCTACCACTTATAAGGTTATGCGTGTTATGTTTCGTACGTACCAAAGCATATGTTTTTTTATGCAAATTACCACAACGTTTCTTTTGTTACGGGATGGCATACTTCAAGTGGTAAAGAGCCAAATCATCTTTACAAAACAACGCTAAGATATTTATAAAAAAGCCTAAAAGACATTTTGCAAGTCGGGTCCATCTCACTAAGGTTATGTAAATAAAACCGTCGGGATTCTTTTGCTACAGTACATAAGGGCCTGCACCTTCACCTACGCAGTGAAAATTTGATCGGAAAAGGAGAAATGGAGAACTACTGACCTGTAGCACGATGCCAGAAAGACGATTGCACGTGGATTTCTCTGAAATAGTTTTTTTTTTATTTCACGAAAAGTTTGTTCTGGTCTGGGGATGGAATGCGGGACCGATATATTCTGAGATGAACGCTGTTTCGATTGTTTTAAACATGAAAGAAGCAATTTGCTGCGCGAGTGTAAATTTGTCGAGGTCTCGTGTATACCGTTAGATATTGTAACAGTATTATTCCGCAGAACCAAATAAAAACAACAGGACAAAATAAAACTCAATACTTTTAAATTGTTACCAATGCTTTATAGAACCGATATGAAGTTGTTAACACCGCTGCGGTTTTGGTTGGGCTATGATAGAGATGCAGACTTACCTGGACTTTCTGTGGGTTCGTTTCGTTAACGGCCATTAGCAGATTCTTCAGACAGACAAGTGTGGATACAGGCTTAGTACCAGTAACACGACTCACTTAATTAGAAATTGCATTACACGGCGCGAGTACAGTTTCTGTCATTACTTTTTTTAAGGTTACTTCTATGTCACCCATGGTCTCGGTAGCATCTTTTTATTTCACTGATGATGTCGCACACATCCACAAATTGGCTTATGTGAATTGCTGCTTTTAACCACATTTTTGGCTACCACGTTATCAAAGAGGGCAAAAGGTGTTGTCTGATGATGAAAAAAAATCATATTTGTGGTTTCCATGAACAGGGTGGTCAAAAATGCCATCTTTCATGACATGCATTTAACAGTGGTCACGACATGAACAAAATTCTGACGTGCATTCTCGTGTTTTAATATCATATGAATCATATAGATGCTTTCGTTAAAAAAATTGGCTCTTTGTTTTTTATTTTGGAGCACAAACAAGGTACGCGACGCGACAGGTGTGTTGGTGACGCTACTCGTCAGAACTTTTATTAAATGACAACACTAGAGAATGCACTCCGTGGAAATTTTCGCTTCTTTTTTTATTTTCAGAGCTTTATGTTTGGGAGATATAAACCAATGATTCTACAAAGCTTACATATCTAATAACAAGTGTTGCCCACTCATTCACATGGCCTGTCGAAACAACACGTTTGTGATGAATCTAGTATTTCTTGCGATCATTTGTTCTTGTATATGGCAAATTATACCAGCAGCAGGAAATGGAGCAGGTAAGTCTTCAAGAGCTTTGAGCAACCTAGTCTAAACATAATTAGGTAGCAGCATTGTTTTCCAGAAAAGGTAGGAGAAATAATACGAATTATTGAGGCCCGTAAGCTGCAGGCTCATGATGCTTATTCATGAATGGTTTCTTGGAAGCACTTACACTTGTGACTCTTGCTTCACGACGTGGTTTTACGACGACATTTGTGGGACGGATACACCCTTCTCTAAATGAATGGTTTCAGGCTTGGCTCTACTAGTATCTCATCAAAGCAATCTCCCTCAGAACACCGCATTCTTTGCCCCTTCCTAGGTTTCACGTTAGTGAAGCTTGAACATCTATCCCTACATGCTTCGCACCTCTTTGGTCGAAACTCAAGAAGTCTGGAGAAAAAACTGCCTGCGGGAAATTTTTGTCTTGCCAGAAGGTTTAGCCGATCAAAAATTTTTGTTTGCGTTAATTTCACAATACGCACGAAAGGCCATATCTAAAGCAACTAGAAGTGGTTGATGGCGTCAAAATTTATTTTTTTCGTCTTGGAATCACTGGTAATATTTGACACTTAGCATACCTCTCTTGTCTTTGCCCTTTTAGTAAAGCTGGATGTGTGAACTACGCATTCCCAAAAAACTACCTAACTTGTGCTTACGAGCTTAACCACCTGCCAGTCAAACTGCATAGCATGCTATAGCAATAAGATGTGGGTTTGGTTTTCTTAAGCTGAACTGGGTAAAGATTTTCCTAATTTCAAACGAGAATATGAAATAAATAGTTATTTTCAATTTAAGGTCAGGCCGAAATCTAAGTTTTGCTGAAAAGAAAAATTAGACGAACTAATTGGCGGGTCAATGGCAATTTATTGTCGCATAAGTGATCGTAAGGAGAGATATATACGAAACCCCTAAAGGGGTTAGCATGGCTTAAATTGCCGTGAGTGCTGGCGTACACTGAAGACTGCTGGTAAAAAAAAATTCGCAGATCCCACGTTGTGTGGGAATTGATGATAAGCAAAGCAGGAAAAGAAATGTTGATATCTCACTTTAAAACCAGCCCAATCTTACGAAGTTGAGGTAAATGATGCCGTACATGACTTCCGTGTCATGATCATAATGTTTGGATGTGTCGTTTACCTTCGGCATCTATTCACGACACGTGATACCAAATTTAGTATATATGGACCTAGCGAAACGACCACTAGAACATTACGAGCGTGGTATGTTGTCATGTTCTTACATGACACGCATGTCAGGATTATCATGTTTGCACCAGTCATATATTGCGTCACCCATTGACATCACGTAACACCAAATTTGGTGTTTGTGGAGCTAGCAAAACGGCCGCGAGCGCATCATGAAGGACCCAATATACTCCAATGTAGCGTTCACGCGTGCGCATGCAGGGCACAGCGACGCTACGTTAGCAAGACGCGAGCACAGTCTGACGCCAGGCGCGACCAGCGTCCGTCGGCGCGGCCCTACGGCAACCAGCACGAAACGCGATATGCTGCATTTCGTGCTGATGCCTTAGTGTAACACTATTTCATGCCGATGAGTTACCCAGACAACACTGCGTCTCCCTCGTATTGTGGCGGAGGGATGTCGGAAGCGCTGAAACGCGCATCCCTCAAAGCTACGCAGCGCACCTGTAAGTATATGGCAGGATCGGTGTCAGGTGTGGCAACGCTGGCGTGACGCGACGAAATGAACGACGGCGAGCACGCGCACCGCGTTATGTCGAAATGCATTGGCGCCTTGACTGTGGCATGTAGTCATAATCTCACATGACACGCATGTCATTATTATTGTGTTTGCACCAGTCACATACCTTCGTCATTCCGTGGCGTCACGGAATACGAAATTGGGCATATGCGAAGCTAGCGCAACGCTGAGATTGCATCATGAATGTGGCACGTAGTCATGTTGTTACATGACACGCATGTCATGATTATCCTGTTTGGATGTGTCATTAACCTATGTGGTCCGTTCTCGTCGCGTAATAGAGAGTTTCGTACATGTGAGCGAAACGGCCGCGAGCGCATCATGAGTGTGGCATGTAGCTATGTTGTTACATGACACGCATCTCTTGATTATAGTGTTTGTACCAGTCACTTACCTTCGTCGTCCCTTTACGTAGTGCAATACCAAATTTAGTAAATGTGGTGCTAGCGAAACGGGCGTGAGCGCATCATGAGCGTGGCATGTAGCCATGTTGTTACATGACACGCATGTCCCGATTTTCATGTTAGGGTCTGTCGCTTGTGTTCGCCATGCAACCATTGCCATACCATACCACTTTTGCAACATGTCGTGTGAACTAAACCGCCGCAAGAGCTACAGGATCATCAAATGTAAATCCTGACATTCATGACATATGTATCATAATTTTCATGTTATGACTAGAGAAATATGTTCTTCATAATGTCATGTTATGCCATACCAAGTTTGGTATCGATACCATTATTGAAACGGCCAGGAGAGCTAAAAGTCGTAGGTGGCATGATAGATAGATAGATAGATAGATAGATAGATAGATAGATAGATAGATAGATAGATAGATAGATAGATAGATAGATAGATAGATCGATAGATAGATAGATAGATAGATAGATAGATAGATAGATAGATAGATAGATAGATAGATAGATAGATAGATAGATAGATAGATAGAAACGCTCAAAGTCACTTATGTTCGCTTCGAAATGCTTCGCTTTTAAAAAAATGACAGCATATTCACGGAGTGAATGATGGAGATTGGGGCGAAGCATTCGTCCGTTCCTTCATTCTCGCTTCCGTTCGTCCATGCGTACGTCTGTGTGAACGTGCATGCGTCCATTCGCCCGTGCGTGCGTGCGTCTGTTCATGCGTTCGTCCCTGCGTTCATCCATGCATCCGCTCCTGCGTACGTTCATGCGTCCATCCATGCATCTGTCTGTGTGTCCGTTCGTCTTTCTATTCAACACTCCAGAGAGAAACAACTTTATTGGTGGCATAGCAAGGTCGGTAAACTTAATTTGCTGGTGGTTCGAAGGGTGGTGGCCAAAAGCTTGCCACGACCATTTCGGCCCAGTTGACCACTTCTGCCTGAAGACGGTAGTCAGCTGACGACAGGAGCGACTCCCACACCTCGAGGGAGGAAGCCGGCAGTATGGTTCTGGGTGGGGGGTTGCCCTCGCATTCCCAGAGAATGTGATTTTGGGTAGCTTTCACGCAACCGCAATGTCGGCAGTCTGATTTAATTTCTTCTGGATAAATTTTAAACAGCCGATAAAGGCTGGGAAAGAATCTGTTCGGATTTGCCTCCAGACCGTGGCCTGTTCCCTTGACATATCTGCCTGCGGAGCCGCGTATGTCTTGCGGTTCTCTCGGTAATACGCTGTAATTTCGTTATACGTAGTGATCCCTTCCTGCGGGAAGTCCAGGGTGGAGAAGTCCACATCCCGGTTGAATAAACCTTGGGCTACGCGGTGGGCCACCTCATTACCTGGGTTCCCCGCGTGAGCAGGCACCCATATAAGTTGTATTTTATTGTCTCGTTTCTTATTTTTTATAATGTTGGCCACTTTCAGCCCAACACAGCCCATCGTAAAATTCATGAGCGCTCTTTTCAAATCACTCAGGATAGAACTGGTAGCCGGAATCGAGGTGGCCAGCGCGATGGCAGCTTCTTCTGCTTCTAATGATGAGGCCGTTTTTACGGTGGCTGCAGTGATAAGTTTCCCACTGCCGGTCACCGCGCATATGGTGTAACGGTCTCTCGCTTGTCGAGCGGTGTCAAAATACAGAACGTTTGGGCCATCCTGTAATTATTTTGCGAGGTTTTCCACTCTTGCCTTTCGTCTCTCGTGACGTATTCCTGCCAGCATATTTTTGGGCAGGGGTTTATTTATAATGTCTGCACGAGTTGCCGCTGGTAGGAAAACCTTGCTGCTGAGCATGCAACTAGTGCGTCGTCCGAGACAGTTGAGTACGTGCAAGCCTGCTTTGGTTCATGAGAGCCTTTCTTCTTGGGCTGTCAAATACCCTTCTATTAGTTCCTCCACTGTGTTGTGGATACCAAGGTGCAGTAGTTTTTCTGTGCTTGCGTATCTGGGAAGTCCTAGGGCACGTCTATATGTTTGTCTAATTAGGGAGTTAAGTTTTCCTAGATCCTTCTTTCGGAGTTGGTAGTAGAGGAACGAGTAGGTGACTCGACTGATTACAAAAGCGTGGATTAACTTGCATAGGCCGGATTCCTTAATTCCCTGATTTTTCGTTGCCACTCTCCTTAGAAGACTAGTCGTTTGCTGAACGGATGCCTGTAACTTGTTGATAGCTTCTGTGTTATGGGTGTTATGCTGGATGAGCATTCCTAAAACCCTGATTGTGCGAACAGTGGGGACAACGTTCCTATTTACTGTGATATCGATTGCAGAGCGCGCTCCACTTTAGGGGCCATCCTTCTAGTTTTTGGTTCTGATTACTAAGAGCGCGGATTCGTTGGGAGAACAACTAAGGCCCACTTCCTTTACGTACTCCTGTACAGTGTCGGCGGCTGTTTGCAACGCGTCACAGATTTGCCCATCTGAGCCTGTGCAGGTCTATATGATGATATCATCAGCATACAGCGAGTGCCTAATGTGCGGGATCTGATCCAAGTGAACGGGCAGGCCACTGATCGTATTGTTAAACAGGAATGGTGATAACACGGCTCCTTGTGGAGTGCCCCATGTTCCAAGGGTGATTTTGTCGCTTTTTACGTCGCCAATAGTTCAGCCGTGCGTTCAAGCAGAAAAATTCTGATATAATTGTAAGTGCGACTGCCGACGTTCATTTGGGCCAAGTCAATTACAGCAGCATGGGACACATATTATCGAATGCTTTAGTGATAGCCAGGCCCAGGATGGTCCTGGTAGCCGCTGTGTGCCTAAGATTAATTATTTCATTGTGGAGTTGCAGCATTATATCCTGTGTGGATAATTGCTGGCGGAATCCCACCATAGGGGGGGGGGGGTAACAGGTTTCTCGACTCTGCATAAGCTGTTAGTCGTCGTAGAATCGCATGTTCCATTACTTTCCCTAAACATGATGTAAGGGAAATAGGCCGAAGATTTTCCAGACTCAATGTCTTGCCCAGCTTGGGAATAAATATCACTCGAGCACGTTTCCAACTTGGCGGTAGTGCCCCAGACGCCCAATGTTTGTTCATAAGGTCAGTAATTGCCGTAATAGACTTATTGTCTAGGTTACGCCATATTTCGTTGGAAATTTGATAATCTCCTGGGGAAGCCGTTGTACGAATACTATTCGAAACAGCACGTATTTCCGCCTCGGTTATATCTCGATCTAGCTCATGGTTAGTATTTCCGGAGTATTCAGGCATTTGTGACGAGTCTACCTGTGTGTTTAATTACCTGTTTTTCAGTTCTTTCTCCACTTTATGGTTGGTGCCCGTGTATTTGTAAATGAGCTGATGCATTTTATTGCGTGACGTGTTTTTAGTCTGTTCAGGACCCAATGGGTGCCTGAGGAGATGCCAGGTGTTTTTATTTCCTAGCTGACCGTTGAACCTGTCGCATAGCTGATGCCATTGTGTTTGAGTAAGTTTTTTTGAGTACTCCTCGATGTCCCTGTAAATTTGCGCTAGTCGGTGTTTCAACTTTTGATTGTGCTTTTGGCGCAGCCATCGGCGATGTAAGCTGGCTTGTGCTTCCCACAGGTGCACAAGCTTGGAGTCCTGGACACGGTTGTCCCACTCCATTGGGGTTTCGCATGTAGCCTGTTTAGCATCATTAGTGAGATCGGTGATCCACTCATTGAGGTCTTCGATAGTGGTGGTTAAGCGCTTGTCTCTCAGGAATCGAAAGACATCCCTTTTTATGTGTTTAGTAGTGAATTTTGTTTTTTTGCAGCCTTTAATGGGTACGTTGATGGAAAACAGATAATGGTCACTTCCTAAATATCGTTCAGTGTTTTCCCACGTAACTGCGTAAGCGTTTTTAACAAGTGTCAAGTCAGGGGTTGTGTTGCGACTGACGCTATTCCCAATCCTGGTTGGTCGGTCGGGGAGCGTGAGTAGGGTGAGACCCAAGTCCC
This sequence comes from Rhipicephalus microplus, assembly GCF_043290135.1. Taxonomy (NCBI): domain Eukaryota; kingdom Metazoa; phylum Arthropoda; class Arachnida; order Ixodida; family Ixodidae; genus Rhipicephalus; species Rhipicephalus microplus. The sequence goes on along the minus strand of NC_134707.1, from coordinate 32,257,203 downwards.
TAATCGTTATCTATATTTTAGTGCCCTTGCGGTCACATTTGGGATAGCCCCATTTGGTGTGTTTGGCATTAAAGTCACCCATTATTATCAGCTGTGAGTGACCCGCTATTCTGCTAGCTTTTCTTAGAAGTGAAGCAACGTGGGTACTAGTATCTCTGGGTAGACTATACAAATTTAAAACGTATACACTGCTGTCTGAGCGTTTGTTGGGGGGGGGGAGAAGTTCTACGAGAGTATGAGCTATTTATAGATATGGCAAGTCCTGTTGGATTACCGTGAGATTGCGTTGCGCCAGTATGGCTGTAGCGGGTTGCTTACCGGCAGTAGTAAATTCGTTGAATGCGGCATATCCAGAGAGTTTCGCAAAATAACCTGTCTCGCGTAACGCAATTATATCAAGGGACTGGTCGGTGAATTGGAGGTGAAATTGCAAAGCTGCCCGCTTGTTGCGGTGGCTCCTGCAATTCCACTGCCAGAAGAGCGTGCTTGTCGCGTTGGCCGTCTTTTCTCGAATATGGCGTAGCCCTGACAGATTGGGTCGAGGGCATTTTGGGACTTTTGTGAGCAATAGGCTGCGTGGGAGTTGAGGACGGTGTCTGTGACGTGATTACGCCGGCCGTAGTTGCATTCTCGGTCAGAGCAGGAAGCGAATCTAAGCGAGCTGTAAGGTTAGTGAGAGCCATACCAAGGGCACCGATACTCTCAGTGAGCTGTTCGATTTGAGTTGTTTGCTCCCTAGACATATTGTAGAATAAACATTATAGCCTTTCGATTCGATCATTCATTTGTGAGACGTTCGGGCCTGGGGTGGTAATTACGGCTGTTGGTTCGGCAGCTTACGTTTTGTGCCCCTGACCACGTCTACGTCAATTGTGGCAGCGTTTTCATTTTGCGCGGCACAGGCCACGATCTGTTCGGTACTGTTCGTAATAGTTGCGCTAGCGGGTGCTTGTTAACGTTCCAATAGTTTATTTTATCATTAGCGGCAGCCAATTGTTGTTTTAATAGTTTGACCTGTTCTGCCAACTCCCTCACCTGTTGGTTTTCGAAGGGTTGTGTCTGCGACTGTCGCTGCTTGTCCGTCTGCCAAGCTACACTCTTTGCATGTGGGACGGCCGGAAGTCTGGTGTGGGGATCCCGGGTCCTTGACGGAGATCGGGAGTCCCGGGCCCCGTTGTCAGGTCCGGTAGCATTGGTGCTCCTTACCCCAGGCGTCGGGAAAGATTCTTGACAGTTCTTATTGTCGGTAGTAGTACCCTCGGTCTGGGAGTTGGAAAGGTGCCGAGTTGCTTTGTCGGTGCTCTTGTCGTTTCCTGGAAGCTTCTTTTTGAGCAACCGGTATGTACAGTTGCGACTGCCGGTTAGATGGCCGCCTTTACAAATGATGCATTGCGCCGGGCAAGTGAGTTCTTTGCTGTCGGTAGGTTGCGGGTGGCTTTCGCCACAACGACGACAGTTATCTTGTTTCGGCTTCGGACACACGTTGGTCCCATAACCAGTTTGTCTGCAATTGAAGCACGCCTCTACCCGTTCTCTGGAGGGAAACTTCAAGAGCGTGAAAGCAAGGTAGCGGACATGCTTGGGTAGGGTATGACCAGCGATGTTTAAGACGCAATATCTGGTCTTTCCCAGGGGCCGAGCGCTTACGATGTCGATAATTGGATTGTGGGCGCGAAGCTCGTTGAAAATCTGGTCATCACTTTCGATGCTGTGCGCATTGAATATTATGCCTCTAACCGAGTTGTCGGGTGCAGGGGCGTACGCAGCCATGGCACAGGATTGGTCAGTATTTTTCACTTGGGTAACCTTCAGGTAAGCCATTGCACGGTTCACATCAGGCGTGCTGACAGTGATAGTGTTGTTGGTCGGGTGAATGCGCATCTGGTCGGTTGTGAGAGACTGCGCGTGAGTCGAATTCGGCAGCGGTGCATGAGGCTTCAAGGAGGTGGGCTGGTCCCAGATCCGCTAGGTGTAACGAACCCTGCGGTCCAGGACTATTTTGTAGTCTTCCGGTGGTAACCGTAGCTGTGGGCGTTGCTTTGGAGGGGGCGATGGTCGTGCACGGTAAGGAGTCGGCTTGCCGCATTGGGTGTCGGTGGTCACATTGTCGACCGCGTCTGAGCTGTGCTCGGGATCAGGACGGCGATATCGGCGTTGCATGGCCAACGCAGTATGTGACCACGATCCGTCATTAAGTTATTCATTAGTTATTGGCGTTCCTGTTACGACAACTTCCATTTTCCTGTCTAAGACGCGCTCTGGAAGCGAACCCTGACAGAGAAAGACGGCGTCTTGTCGCAACGACGCCGGAGTAAGGGACAAACCTCATAAGCGCGAAAATGCACGCGGCAGCGACGAGCGACGTGACGTAGATCAGCTTCGCGCGATCAGTCGCTAGCGCAGGCAAACCTCATTCACGCGACGGCTTCGGCGAGCGAATTCCACTGTTGCTGGCATGAGCCCGTCTATTCGCACCAAGAAAACCGCGTAGCGAGCGGTATTTAAAAATAAGATATATTGTTGTGTAAGGAAACGGAAAGTGTTTATGAGTGCCTTGCAGCACTTTTTTTTATGCACATGCGTAAACATTGCGTTATTTTTTGTTGCGCATACGTGACTCTGGCAGGGTCACGTGCACCTATGTAGTAATTGTCTTTTCCGGTATTTCGCTATTGGCTGTTTGAGCCCAGCACTTCCGGGCGATGAGCGATGGTTTCCGAATCTGGAGAACCGAGCGATCGCGCGAAAACGAGCAGGTGACACGTCACGCGAACGCCCTGTTTCGTCGCTCATAGCGTCGCTCGTCGCTGTCGCGTGCATTTTCGCGCTTATGAGGTTTGGCCCTAAGGGTAAGCACGGTAGCCTAGCGTAGTCGGGCCTTTTGCGTTGCGTTCACAGCAGCGAAACAACGACTTGGCGGTGGGAAGTGGTGATTTCCAACGGTGCCTGGTGTCGTCTTGGAGCGTTGGGTCACTTTTCAGACGTAGAAATGGAACTTGTGGCGATGCAGCAAGGTGAAAATGCAGAGTCCATGCGAAACGTGTCCGTGACCTCCGGCGATCACAGCGCCTCCCTTGAACACTCCAAGTACCACTATCTCGCATCTTTTCATCATAAATTCCCCATATAGAAGCACCGCCGTCCAGCAGACATTCCAAGGACTAAACGAGAGGTGGCACACGCACACTTTCTTAAGGCCAGCGCCTCGGGTCTACTTCCCACCTTTAACCATCTCGAGTTCATGGTATATACTAGTTCACTGTATTCATGCCACTACGGCCCAACGCTCGGTAAACCTTTCTAAAACCAAGCAGGTTACGCGCAGCGAGTATAACGTAGCAACCTTTTCCTGTCAGATAGTGCTCAATGTACATGCCAGTGGCTGCTAATGGGAAATGAGAGACAGGTGAATTCGGCTTTTACTTTCTTACGGCTTGCGCTTCGTATCTACTTCCCACCTTTAACCACCTCGAATTCATGGTATCTACTAGTTAATTGTATTCATGGCACTGCGGCTCAATGCTCGCTAAACCTTTTTAAAAATAAAGAGGTTAAACCCAGCGAGTATAACGTAGCAACTTTTTCTTGTCAGATAGTGCTCAATGTACATGCCCACGGCTGCTAATGGGGATCGCAGCGTGCGCGTTAACTAAAAGCCGAATGCTCCTGTCTTTCATTCCCCCTTAGCAGCCATTGGCATGTTCATTAAGCACTTTTATTGTTCAACTACGCACAGAAGAAATCTCTCACCGGCACTACTTTCGAAGTCAAAATGTTATTCTTGTTACACACTACAACGACTACGAGAGATGTACGGGTGCCGCTATAAGAAGCTTCGCCCTTAAAATGCTGACACCGTAGTGGGTATTTCTGACAACGGCATGTGTAATTTGCACTAACACAATCTTGCCCTGACTGCTCGTTAAAACACCTTTTTTTTATGGGAACTTCTGCGCCTAGCGGTAAGGTATGCACACTGGTGGTTCAATGACAATGCCGGTAATTTATGAACGCAAGGAGCGTCGATTTATCCAGTGGCTCGTGATGCGTACAAGCGGAAACAGATGAAAGGAACTTTATATACTAGCCTTGTACGGCTGTAAGTGAACTAGCTGGTATATTTTGAACACAATTCTGGCTACACTTCGTCTTTTACCCGCTCATTATTTCTCTGCACAATGTCACAAATTTTGCCTAGGCTATTGTCAGACGTAAAAACAACAATAAAGCCGTACTATATTTTCTTTCGGCTGTGAGATGCGCAATAAATGTGCGGTATACCAACGTTATGTATCCTTCTGTCCCTGTCTGCAACAATGCTTGGGCTTAAAGGACTTCCTTAAGCATTTTGCTGGGGTGACTACTGCAACAGCTGATGGGCCACTGCATTGACAAGATATTATGGTAACATGAGAGATCGATAACCAGAAAGCTCACCTTGTTAGCTTTCTTTACGCTAACGAGAGCGTGAGCCGACGAAAATTCGGCGAGTGCGCAGTTTCTCCGCCGGCACAGGAACGATGAAACGCGTCTGATGATTGAGGTATGACATATCAATTATAGCAGTTGCGCATGTATGATCCAGAAATTGATCAACCCCACACAAAATCAAATCACGTCCCTTAGCAGTTGGTTTTCTTTTGGAACACCATGCTTGCCAGACTGACAGGTTTGCATATTGCATGTGCATGCGCGCATAACTTTTCGTGTTTTCTTTCTTTTCAGCCACTGTGCACTTCTTCTGTTGTTAGTAGTGTTTGTGTCGTCCCGACCCCCTTTTTGTTCGTGTGTGCGCGCCCTGTCTCATCGAAAATACACGCTTACCAACTAGTTCAGCTATCTGTTAGTCTGAACAGGTAGCCCGTTTTATTTTTGTCACAACTGAGCTGACGCGTTTGTGTCACAACTGAGCTCCCTTATCGGGGCCACGCCAAGGCGGCAGGGGAAATTTTTGCCGGGGTGTGATCACCATCAACCCGTGTGAAACCCTGCAGCGCATCAAATCTGAAGTCGAATGGCCGCGACGCACTATCCTGGTGGTCCGCAAACTTGGTGACTCCAGTGCAGCGGTGGTGACCTTCGAGGGCACGAAGCTTCCCCGCTTCATCTTCTACCACAATGTCATGGCCTACATGCGCCCGTATAACAAAACCATCCCAGCCTGTTCTCTCTGCAGCACCATTGGTCATCGACCCTCGGCTTGTCCACGACCTATTCCCGGTCGCTATACCCGTTGTGGCACTCAAGTCCAAGTGACTCCTGAAGACCTAGCTCATCATGAATGCAGCCCGACATGCCTCGTCTGCTCCGGGCCACATGAAACCGGTGCTCGGGGATGCCCAGTAAAGTATCGGAAACCTAAGCTACCATCGACCCCAAAGCGGACTGCACCCCCATCAACAGGCCCACCAGCGGATACGGAATCTAATTGTGACTCACCTCTCACTGAACCGCCGACCCCACCGCCAGCCACCTCAATTCACTACCCCACACTTGTCACGGGATCACCTCAGGTAAGCAGCCGGGCAGGGATGAATGCTCCTCAGCCTCTCCTTCCCTCCCCTCTCCCTTCCGTAATGCTCTCCACTCTACGAAAACAGAACGTGCTTCTTCAGTGACAAATCGCAGCTCTCACTAAGCAGGTCGCAGCTCTCGAACTGCAACAGTGGAAATTGGCAGGACCTCCCACTGCTACCCCATTTGTTGAACCCACCACCCCTAAACTTGACCATCCAGCTCCGCCACCCCACGTAGTAATACTACTTCCCCGACGACGGCGTCGGATGCCCCTAAAGCTCAGGGGCAACTCAGAACATTCCTCCTATAGACCAAACCTTACCATTGGAGGACCGCATTAGTCGCCTGGAAAATGCTGTTGTGTGTGCCACATGTCTACCAATAATGTTCAACGCAATGTAGCTGAGGTGATTCAGGTGGTTCAGGCCTGGGCTGTCACCCAGTTTTGCATCAAAACTCGCTCACGCTCAGCCCCTACGGACAGCAATTCTGTCCCGCGTCGACGCAAAGTTGCCGGTTCCTCTTCAGCGGCTTTCAATACAGCTTTCGTCCCCCTTCCAACTCTGCAAAGTCAGGGGCAGGGCATGGAGGATGAGAGATAAAACTTTATATTTTCATTATGGCGACTCCGTGATTTACATATTCACTATCATCTCAATTCCAATTCATTCAATTGAACTGCAGGGGATTCGGGAACAGGCGAAAGTGCGCACATCTTCTGCTCTTCCTTCAATCTCGGGGCTCTCTTCCTGCAGTCATCGCCCTTCAGGAACGCGGTTCAAACCCTACCCTCTCCAGCTACTGCTCTATACAGGCGGCACTACCACTAGTCTACTTGTTCACAAAACATATACGGCTGCTCAGATTGATCTAGACCTAGACCTCCCCTACGATTACTGCATGATCTTCGTTCTTCCCCAGAAACGAGGTACTCCATCAATTCATATTCCTAATGTGTACTATCCCCCAAATATACAGCGGGTCACTTTCGCGGAACTCTACTACAGGGCTCTCGGAGTGGCGGCTCGGCAACCCTTGCTGGTGGTCGGAGACTTCATTGCTCCTAGCCCACACTGGGGATACCACTTTGAAAAGCCTCGTGGCCGGAAGCTTAAAGAACTTACATCCACTCTTGGTTTCACACTGCTCACTGACCCAGCGCATCCCACGCATGTGGGAAATTCGGTGACACGCGATGCATGTCTAGACCTCTCACTCACGCGCAACATTCGCAGGCTACGTGGGAAAACCTCGATGACACTCTTAGCAGTGATAATTTTCTGCTGAAGATCGCCTTCCCGACTCGGAAAATGCGCCAAATCTGGGGTCAAGCCCGTATCACGGACTGGTCAGCTGTTCGCACTAAGCCTTCCCCCTTGCACTCCTCCCCAGAGGACTACCAGGCGTGGGCATCATACGCCCTCCATACACAGCAATCATACACCAAACACATTCCCACTTCCACATCAGCCCCGGTAGTGAATCTCCACCTTTGGGATGCACGCCAGAGCCTTACCCGCCAGTGGCAACGATCTAAGCTAAATTGTAAGCTTCGCTCCTGCATTGAAATGCTTACATCAGAGGCTGCTCCCTACTCTGCCCAGCTTGCGGGTGCGAATTGGGTCGATGCCTGCGTGAGGGCTGCAGGTCAGATGAACTGAAAAAATACAAGGCGACTATTTCGGAGCCTATTGGATCCCTCTACTACCCATGGGGAAACACGACGCCAGCTTCGCCGCGCTTATTATGCCTAACAGGGCCCGACAAGTCAACTCGCAAAAGACCTCTGTAACCGCTACCTCTGCCGTACGATTGGCCCCATGGGCTCCGAGTACGTCTACTCTGGGCTCCCCAACTCAGAACTTGATGCCCCCTTCACGCTCCCGGATCTTCGGGCGGCGTTAGCTAAAATGAAGCGAGGTACTGCACCAGGTAGGGATGGCATTACAGTCACTCTATTAGCCAACCTTCCCCATTCCGCACAACTCTCACTCATACAATTGATGAACGCAGTATGGGACGGTGAACCCTTACCCCCAGAATGAACCACTTCGGTGGTCACATTCATTCCCAAACCAGGCAAGCCTGTCAGCATTCAGGCGTTGCGGCCCATCTCGCTCACCTCTCCAGGGCCACACTTATGGAGACCATGGTCCGCTACTGCCTGTCCGAATATGGGGAAAGGAAGGGCGTCTTTGGTGACTCGATCTTCGGGTTTCGCCCTAATCTGTCTGCGCAGGACGTCCTTCTCCAACTCCAGCACGACATCATTGTACCTACTACGATGCGCCACAATGAAAAAGCCATCCTAGCCCTCGATCTCCGGGGTGCCTTTGACATTGTAAAGCATAGCATCATCCTTACCAATCTTAACAGCATGAACTGTGGCTCGAAAGCTTTGCGGTACATTAGGTCATTTCTTTCACATCACACCGCTTTCATCTGCATCGGCTCTTCAGAACATGGTCCGTATACATTAGGCTTCCGCGGTACACCACAGGGAGCGGTTCTATCGCCCATTCTTTTCAATTTGGCCGTGCTCAAACTTCCTGCGCTCCTCGCTCAGGTCAACCGCATACAGTACGCTCTATACGTGAATGACATCACTATCTGGAACAATTCGGGCTCCCCTGCAGAAATTGAAGACCGCATACAGCGAGTGACACTTATTGTGGACACTTACGCCTCATTATGCAGACTAGAGTGTTCCCCTACCAAATCATCTCTTCTCTCGGTATCATCTCTACCGCCACCTCAGATATCTAGCCGATGATGCAGCCCACTCAGTCCATGAAAGAACCCGTGTATTCCGGATTCCTCTATCAAGGAATGATGCAGCAAGACAACTTTACCTGCTGGCTCGAGATCTCACACGCACGTTCTGGTCGTCTACCAGCTTCCAAAGGTGTCAATTTTATGAACTGGATCCTTCGCTCAAGATAAAGCTACCATCACAACTTTCCCGCTCCGATGCGACACTGTTATGCCGCCTTTGGTTGGGTGTTGCATTTACAAAGATGTACTCCTTTCGCATTGGTATGGCAGACACTCCTACATGCGACTACTGCGGAGTTGAAGACACCATCGAACACGTCCTGTGCAGCTGCGCTTGCTACGACACACAGCGATGCCAGCTCCGGATGGTTTTAAATCAACTTTACCATAGACCATTTTGTGTGCAAAAGATATTAGGACCTTGGGCATCTGCCTCAGTTGCGCAGAAAGCGACTAAAGCACTGCTACTTTACTTAAAGTCAACAAACCTGAGTGACTGCCTGCAGACTGTGTGTGCTCCCCGAGTGTGCTCGTGATTGTGTGTACCTTCTCATCTCTCTGCAACCTCTTTTCTCCCCTTCATCTCTTCCCCAGTGCAGGGTAGCAAACCGGATGTGCGTCTGGTTAACCTCCCTGCCTTTCCTTGCATCTTTATCTCTCTCTCTCTCTGCCATCTGGCCCCACACCAAGTTGTCGCAGAACTCTGCATATTGGGCCTCTGCATCTCTTCTACTATAAACCCTGGCTCCACCAATGCGCGTCTTCGGCGCACTGGTGAGCAGATTAGCCGTAAGATTCGGCAGGTCTCCACCAAACGTGGCGGCCTTCGCTGTCGGCACTCCCTTCACTTGGCTGACGCGTTTGTATTCAGGCGAGTCCTCTACGCTACCCCATACCTTCGCTTGCATCGCCACCACCAAAAGCAGTTGAACGCACTGCTCCGATCGGTTTATAAGCGAGCACTAGACCTCCCCATTGCTACCTACAATCGCCACTTTGCGGCCTTGGGTGTGCACAACACGTATGCCAAGTTGCGGGAGGCTCATCGCACCAATCAAATTAACCACCTGTCCCAGACGGTTCATGGACGCTGCCTTCTGGACAGGCTGTCAATGAAGCCGATCTCTTTTCCACCACCCGATTCCTCCGATCCGGAGCTGTGGCAGCAAAAACTTTTGGTCGAGCCTCTTCCTTGCAACATGGATCCCAGTCAAAATACAGGCAGACGCTTAATCCTAACACATCTCCATACCCGATACTCTAACACTCCTGGCGTCTTCTACGTAGATGTCTCAGGCCCAACCTCCTCGGGACACTTTACGGCCGCAGTAATATCTGAGGGTCACCACGTTACGACATCTCTTTCCGCTCACCTGATGCAACTCGGGCCGAAGAGGCAGCCATCGCCTTGGCAGCCTCTTACCGCTCAGCAAGAGTGATCATCACGGACTCGCGCATCGCCTGTTCCCAATACCTGCAAGGTACTATATCTGGCCGCCGACCTTCTCCAGGCTGTCTCATGGTGCTTTGAACCTCACTCCATCCGCATAGTATGGTCTCCTGGCCATGCGGGTCTCCCTGGTAACGAAGTGGCTCAAGCCACTGCCTGCGTTTCTCTCTCCCGGGCCGTTACCTCTTTCGACCCCGCGTCTCCCCCAGGCACCTCAGCTCTTACGCAGTACCGCGAAATCCTTGATTACTATTGAAACTCGCGCCGTCTTTACCCAGAACCTGCACGGGGTCTCTCTAAAGCGAACAAGTGACTTCTGAACGCTTGCAGATGAATACCTTCTTGTGTCCTGCAGCCGCCCAGCATTTCATGCCGGGTATACACGGCTACTTTGCGCACTGTGGGGTGCTGGCCAACACGTACCACATAATTGCAGTATGCCCAGCTATACCTCTTGCTTTTTCATCTCCCTTCCTCCTAACCACAAGAGAGGCTTGAGAGGAGTTCCTGCTCGGCTGCTGCACCCGGCACGCTCAGCGCTCCCTGCTAGCCCGCGCCCGAGCAGTGATGACCTCCAGTGGACTTCTGGAATAAGGAGACCACCCAAGTGCATTTGTAGTGCAACTCTCTGTGCTTTTCTTATTAAGTCTTTACCACCACCACCACCCGCTTTGCTCCGGATTTTTTATAATGTATTTATTAGGTCCGAAGCATTTCTTGGTGAACTTTAGCGACTTTGCGCGGATCTATCTGTCTATATAGCCGCCTACAACTTTCAGCAGTCCTGGCCGTTTCGATACTGTTATCGATACCAAACTTGGTATAGCATAACATGACTGTATGAAAAACATATATGACTAGTCATAACAAGAAAATCACGACATGGATGTCATGAATGTCAAGATTTACATTTCATGGTCTTGCAGCTTTTGTGGTGGCTTTGTTCCCATGGCATGTCGCGAAATTCATATGATATGACATGATTGCATGCGAACACAAGCGAGAAACCCTAACAAAAAAATCCTGACATGCGTGTCCTGTAATAACATGACTACATGCCAAGCTCATGACGAGCTCGCAGGCGCTTTGCTAGCATCACATATACCGAATTTGGTATTACGGTACGTGAATAGATGACGGAGGTATGTGACAGGTGCAAACATGATAATCATGAGATGTGCGTCATGTAACAACATTACCAGATGCCACGCTCATGATGCGCTTGCAGCCGTTTCGCTAGCTTCGCTTATACCAAATTTGGTATTACCGGTCGTCAATGAATGATGAAGGTATGATACTGGTGCAAACATGAAAAACATAAGATACATGTCATGTAACGACCTGACTACATGCTACGCTCATGATGCCCTCGTGGTCGTTTCGATAGCGTCACATGTACCAAACTCGTTATTACGCGACGCGAACAGACGACATACGTAAATCACACATACAAACAAGATACTCACGACATGCGTGTCATGTAACGTGACTACAAGCCACACTCAGGATGGGCTCGTGGCCGTTTCGCTGGCTTTGATTGATTTATTGATATGTGGGGTTTAACGTCCCAGAACCATTATATGATTACGAGAGACGCCGTAGTGGAGGACTTCGGAAATTTCGACCACCTGGGTTTTTTTTTAAAGTGCACCCAAATCTGAGTACATGGGCCTACAACAATTCCGCCTCCATCAGAAATGCAGCTTCTGCAGCCGGGATTTGATCCCGTGATCTGCGGGAAAGCAGCCAAGTACCTTAGCCACAAGATCACTGTGGCGGGGCGTTTCGCTAGCTTTACAATGCCAAATTTGGTATCACGTGAAGTCAATATATGTGACTGGTGCAAACATAATAATTATGAGATGCGTGTATTGTGACAACATGACTACAAGCCAATGTCAAGGCGCCAATACATTTCGACGTGACGCGGTGCACGTGCTCATCGGCGTTAATTTCGTGGGGTCACGCCGGCGTTACCACGCCAGGCACCCGTCCTGTCATATACTCGCAGGAGCGCGCCGCGTTGCGTTGCTTTGACGCATACGTGTTTCAATGCGTTCGGCATCCCCCCCCCCCCCCCCATCACGAACAGAGGGAAACGCAGTGTTGTCTGGGTAACGCATCAACGCGAAATGCAGCATGTCCCATTTCGCGCCGGTGTTCGTCGAGGTGCCACGACGGACGCTGGTCGCACCGGTCACTCCTGGCGTCATACTATATGCCTAGTTCACACTGAAACATCCGCTTTCTACAGCGACCGGAATCCCCCTGCCACGGAAACGCAGCGTCGTTCGCACTGGACGTGCCCCGCGCCGCCGAATATGCATGCCATCTACTGCGGGGCGAACGCGGGATGAATGCGCTGTCACCCGGTTGTTGTGGCAGCTTGCAAACGCTACTACGCTATCCGGTGGTGTATACTTCGACGATTCTCGTACGCAAGAAGCAAGAAAAGACAGTACTGCTTACTTTGTTGGCAAGTGGCTGTCTTGTAATGCACGAAGAGCAGAAAAACCACCGACGCCAGCGGCGTTGGTGGGTTTGTTTTGCTCTGCAAGACCACAACAAGCTCGGTCACGCCAACAGAAAGCTCGGACACCTCTTTCACGAAATACGGAGGTGAAGTAAGTACAGAGTAGGTTAAACTCCCATTGGTTTCAACATTCAGTTACATGCACTGCGGCATAACAAGTGAGTAGGGCTTGGCCGCCATTTTTCAAAATTCCTTGACTAGCGCGCCTATTGGTCCGTGGTGACCGATTCGGTGGCAGACGCCGCAAAAATCGGTCCGAGAGCGATCGGCGCGGAGAGGGCCCTTTTGGCGGAACTCGCCGCCGCCGAACAGGATTCGGAGCACTTTCGGCGGCCGGAATGCTCAGTGTGAACGCGGCCATAGAGTGCTCACGTTTTGCTAACGTATCGTTGCTGTGCCCAGCACGCGCGCGCGTCATGCTATATTGGAGTATAATGGGCCCTTCATGATGCGCTCGTGGCCGTTTTGCTAGCTCCACATATACCAAATTTGGTGTTACGTGACGTCAATCGATGACCAACTATATGACTGGTGCAAACATGATAATCTTCACAAGCGTGCCATGTAAGAACATGACAACACACTCCGCTCATAGCGCGCTTGTGGTCATTTCGCTAGCTCCACTAATACTAAATTTTGTATCACGTGACGTGAATAGTTGCCCAATGTAAACAACACATCCAAACACGAGAATCATGACACGGAAGTCATGTACGGCATCATTTATCTCCACCTCGTAACATTGTGCTGATTTTAAAGTGACATATCTACCTTTCTCATGCATGCTTTGCATATCATCGGTTCCCACTGTACATGGGAACTGCCATTTTTTATTTGCATTGTTCTGAATTTTTCAGTCACGCATAGGATGATGACGTTTCGCTCATAGCCAAAGACGCTGACAACGACGCCGACACCGAATTTCATACGAAACGAGCTCTTGAACGCTATCGCGTTAAAAGCAGTGTGTGTGAGGTTTGTGAATTTTTTTAGGGTAGTTTTGTCACTTGAAATATGAGAACTACAGATGCTCTCGACAACAGCCAAGTGCTCGTCTTCAGCGTGCTGTTTTGTTGTGCATTGCTCACCTCAGTTTCACTGCTCAATAACCTAAATTTACATATACTTTTTCGTCTTTTTCCAAATCTATCACCAGTATATCCAATTACGTCTGAGACATATGCATCTCATTATCCGTATTTTAGGCTTTGATTAGGTGTATGTCGATTTCTATAATACGAAATATTTTTCAACGTATATTTACCCTGCGCTATTCATGAACAACCTTTTTGGCATTGAGGGGAAAATTACGGGGCGGAACTTCTGCACATGCAATCTTACGCGAAATAGTTCTGTTTCACACGCGTCTCATGTTGGTCTCAGATGTGATGGGTACGGAACATCGGCGTTGCTTAGCGATGCATACTGGCGTTATACACAGGCATTTATGGGTGCTGTTAGAAGGCGGCCTTTTCTCACACATGCAAAAACACAAGCTGAAAAGTTACAAAGTAAAACAAAATGAAGTATGTCAGAAGTATATCAGTCGTGTGTATACGGCATTCAAAGAGCTGCAGCCACAATATAAAAAGTAGTTTTTATGCTATCTAGATAATGTGTGTGCCAAGATGAAAGTACATTTTCTGGTGGTAGGACCAAGCACCTTATAGCGGTAGCTCTAGCTTCATTGTTAGAACAAGCTTTTTCTGGCTATAGTGCTGAAGAGAGTGAATCTCGTGTCAGAAAGACAAGCGTTGAAAATTCAGGCCTTGAAAAAAAACTGATTTTGTTTTTTCTGGTATTTCGCTGAAGAGCGCATTAGGTACCTCGCTGCCTAAACGCATATATATCATCTGAGAAAGGTATATAAATCACCCCAGTTGCGTAGAAGTAAACGGGCGTTACAAAGTGGCCTTGACTTGCCTTGCACAACAGACAAACTGATCCAGCAGCTGCAAGCAATGCCGCTCTATAAAGTACGCAGCTTAGGCATTCTGTTGTGTAGAAACGGTTCTGTTGTGTTCTGTCTAGGTTCTGTTGTGTAGAACAGTTATTTTAAAATGTTATTGATGTCCACCGTCTGTGAGAATAGGTTTCTATATATACATGATATTTTCCACCTATTTTTTTGTGGAATAGGCGCCCGTTGACAAACTACACGTATGGTTGATTTTAACTATTGGGGAGTCGAAATACAATGGCGGTATGAAGCATCTCAGGTTACTGGAACAGCAAGTTGTTCCAGTAACCACATTGTACTCCAGTGACTACTTGGCGTTCAGATCTTCCAGTTACTCTCTGTTCATTAATGTCACTATATGAAATCAATATCATAATTAAGCATGCGTCACATGTAATCGATTACTTCTAAAAAGGTTTGCTATAACCGGGAATAGGTAATCAATTACTTTACCAAACTGCAGCATTCTGAGCGACTCAATTTGAGTTCTTGCATATCATTACCAGTAATCAATTGGTATATCGCTTTTTCAAAATAATAATTTTTAACCATTATTTTTGCAGCAGTCCTCACTCCGAAAAATATGAAACTGTAGGTTCTGGAGGGTCTCTCTGTGCTGCCAGAGAAGATGTAAACTGCACAAGTATTGAAGCACTGTGCAAACAGCCGCGGCGAGACCGGGTGATAGGTGGCAGCCCCGTTGCCGGGTTAGTTTGAATAGGTGGTTCGTGACCCATAGACAAATTTATACAGTGGCGCTTCGCTGTTTGTCAGATTTTTTAAAAGACGATAGTCTTTCTTGGGGACCTTCGACGCATAAGTTTTGGTCTGTCTGTCTGTCTGTCTGTCTGTCTGTCTGTCTGTCTGTCTGTCTGTCTGTCTGTCTGTCTGTCTGTCTGTCTGTCTGTCTGTCTGTCTGTCTGTGTGTTGTCTGTCTGTACACTTGTCTATTTGTCCGCTCTTAACGGTACCGGGTATTGTGAATGGCACCATCCGATACCATCAACAGCTGACCCCATCCGCAGTGCCCCCCACTGTTGCTGAAAATTCAGCGCTCATACTTGTGCGATTGTCAATTAAAAAGCAATTATTGCGCATATCTGAGGCACCACAACAACACGTATATATTTTGTCTGTGCGTCGTTTACTAGAAAAGGCTTACATAAGTATTTCCAAAGACCGTAGCATTTATCACGCTGCGCTGACCATGCAACGTTCGCACGAAAAGGCGAGTGTTTCCAACGTTTTGCTAAAATGACATGGTGGTGGAACCTGCCCGACGTTTTGCATTCTACACCTTACCACCTCTGAGATGGCCGCACACGCCTGTCTTGGAGCCACGCGTTTCGTTTTCCAAGAAAACTACCATATAGCGCTCATGTCTCACGTGTGACGTGATTTGATGCGCTCGTTCGCCTCCGCTGCACGCTCGAGGAACTCTAACGCTGCGCCTACAGAATACCATTCAGCAATTTCTTGCGCAGAACATCAAATAAATGTTTAGTTCACTCTCTTCACACGTAAGACTATTGTTTGTTGACAACATTTGCTGAATAACTTGCTGATATGGGGCCTTTTTTTTGTGCTGAAGAATATAGCACGTCCACTGTAGCTTTACTGTTATATAAACGACCTGCACTGCCACAATAATGTATAAATCCGGGCTTACGCTCCTCATATGCGCAAAATAAGCGCAGCCTGCCCTTCGATAGGCCGCTGGACTCAGTCACAGCCTTGTGTTGCACGTTGCTTGATGCTTTTTTTTTCTCCATTTTAACCTCTGATGGAGCTTATACTGCTCGTCTGCCGGCTGCGGTGGATATATTTTTGATTGAGACGAAAATGCTTCAGGCCCGTGTACATAGATCTTGGTGCACGTACTTACATTTCGGTACACAGTTTCTGGAGCCCTCCACTACGGTGCCTTTCACATTCACATAATGATTATAGGACATTGAAAAAATTATTATTGACTAATTTCTGAATTAAGGGTCTGCTTCTTCATCTAGCGGTAGCAGAGAAAATGAAGTCTGTTTTTCTGCGCATTCAAATAATGAAGACTGTTGCGCACTCTACTTTAATCATTGCGTGAATACCTGTGCCACCATTAAAACGCATGGCTAAAGGTCTTTATCGCTGAATGGCATTTGCAGACACTCATTCATTTTCAGCAATACTGCAAGGCTTCCGAAGTGAACGAAACTTTACTGGATGGGGTCACTCAAACTCTTATTCACCCCTCGGCATTTAGTACTTATTTTGTTTAGGACAACACAAAATTTACTGTGTCTTGTGCTCAAACGACAAAGTGCCACCTACATCGCGACATGTAGAGTCCACGACGGCTCAGATGGCAAAGTGATCATGAATATTGCATAAACATACATACGCACATCTGACACTGTGCTGACACAGCGTCATAACTGAATCACAGTGAATGTCACAGAGTGTATAAACCATGTCAACTGGCTTCTGGAAACGTGCATAACGAACGCACACTTGTGAAAACACTGCGACCAGCAGAAAATGCAACGTGTGCTCCACACGGTGAGGTTTCTTTCGCTCGCCGCTTACTAATGACTTTCTTCGATCTGGCTGCCAATGAGAGCTGCTACACAAGGTGCTCCTCCTTTAAAGTTCTGCTGTCTCTAAAGATTTTACATTAAAAGAGTGTTCAGTAGAGCTCCTGATGTCTTAGCAAGAAAAGCCAGCCTTCTATTTACCATTCTTGTCACATTAATTCATTGTAGCTTTAGTAAACCTGTTTAATGGTGGTTTTTAATAAAATTTGGACGTACAGTTGTGAAAACGTAGCTCATTACGTTTGTTTATTTCTGCCATTTTTTTCCAGGGCTGCCACTTACCGCTCAAATCAATCACAATTGAAAGAAAAAAACCATTATTGCAGTTTGTTCTTTCATTTTCGTAACGTGTCGGAACTTGATAAGTAATGAAAAAGTCTGTTGGCTACCCTAATCTTTCATTCATTACTTGTTTTGATAACTCATTCAGAGAATAAAAAAACATGTTTTCGCAAAGAATATTTCTATTGAATTCAGAATAACAGCCTAAGAAATAATATTATTATTAATATTATTAATAAGATTAGTAATAATATTATCATAAGCATATACTGTTATTGATGATACTTTAAATAACATATTTGCTCGTTCATACACTTACAATTGCATGTAAAACATCACCAAAACTTGCATCATATCCTTTAAGCAACTCAAATAGCAACAAAAAGTTTTATGAAGTGAAGTTTTAGTGAAGTTGTCAGCACGATACAAAAAAGTAATATACTTGCCACTACAACTTTTCTAAAGATAATTATAAAACAAGGATTTTCATCACAGAAAAAATTATATTGCTCGGCGCGTATGCTTAGATCACAAACAACGTTTTCACAGCTTTAACAATTACAAAGCCCTATGAGCTGATTGCCAGCGATTTTTCAGGGAAATCGAATTATACGCCATCGCTTCAATAAGTGACTACGAAGAAATATCCTTCTTTTGACATATACCTCTGCACTAGCAGTATTTAAACAGTGATGATTACCAGATGTATCATTGTTCTTGCAGGAGAGGCCAGAATAGGTGCTGATCAAAATGTTTCAGTGATTGTGAAAGTCATGTACACTTCTAATTTTACAACGCACTTCCACCAAGTAACCGGAAACGAAAAGAATGAAACGGATATAAAGCAACACTTCAAAAAAATTTTTCAAAAGGTACAGTATCAGTGCAATGCTAAATATCTATTAGTATATCGTACTAATGGTAAGTAACAGAAAATTAAGCCATGGAAAGTACAGAGGACATCATTTGTATAGTTGTGGTGTAAGTGTGAAGAAACTAAATTGACTCATGTGATAACTGACCACCATAAGGCAGAAAGTCTGCAAAAAATTAATATTTTCAATTACTTTTTAAATAAGTACCATGAACTCACCTTCTCATTGCAAGAAAAATAGATATCGGCTAAGCACTTGATGTTTAAATAGTTATTAGTGAAATCATACCAACAGTGACTTAAAATATGTGCGAATTTTTTTTCTCCTTGAAAAAAAAACAAACATTATTTCTGGAATACTGCACGTCCCTGGAAATATGTGGTTCACGATTATAACTAGTATAGACCTTATGCAAAGTTGCTGCCATCTGTCAGCCATTGTGTGCATAGCCGCCATGTTGGAGACTCGACGCGGCACATTAAGCACAGGTTCACGTGTATTCCGTAGAAGTACACGGAAGGCGTATCGATGAGAGGTGTGTCATCTTCATCAGCAGAAGCTGCCTGACTGCGTCCGCTGCAGGACAAACGCTGATACGTGCTATCGGCATCAAATGAAACGCGAACAGCGGATTGCGTGGCACAAACCATATTAATGGCATAGTGCGCGCCGTCCCCCAGTCATTGACACAGAAAGGCCCACACATCCAGTTTGGCAGCACTGCACAATCCCGCTATAGTGCAATCTCTCTGCTTGTGTTCCAGGTATGATATTTCGAAGGAACAAAATTTAAAATATACAGAGGTTGAACAACTGCAGCCGAAGGCGAGTATTGTAGCACGGCTTGTCATCACGGAGTCAATCATCACGGAATGCCTGGAAAATTCTATTTATAGTAGGCAAAAGTTCGTTCATAATGCTGGTAATTGCACGCTGTTTCACTTCGTGCCAGTAAAGCGAAACAATTTGCGCGCTCTCTTCCGAAGAAACACTCGGCATGTCCAGTTATAATGAAGCCTTTTCGGGTCGTTTTCTAAAAGAAGGGTGTAGGTGAAGCAGCGCTGGCGAACAAGATACGACCGTCATTTGAAAATCAACCATAAACCGGTTATATTTCTCTTTATGTTTTATCGTGCCAGGACACTGATTGCACTGCGACGCTGAAGTAAAAGCAAAGAATTGCGAGTGATAAGATTAAAAGCGCTTGACATGCCCACGATTTCCACCATTGTCACCGTATGGAAACTAGAGCAAAAATCGAGATAACGCACTCTAGGTGGATCGCGCAGTGCTGCCGAACCGGATGTGCATACCTGTCAATGGTAATGACTGGATGGCCAACACTATACTGTTTCTAATGCTTGAAACACGCGCTCCGCTGTTCGGGTTTGTACATTTCACACGAAGGGCTTGTACGTTTCAGACTTAAGTTATCATCTCCCAATGAACTTTATCGCAGATAAAGTTCATTGTGCCTACATGTGCCTACATTTCATTGAATGTGTTTGTTCACTATGTTTGAGTATTGGCACAAGCTGAATTAGAAGCAAGTGCGTGGCATCGGTTCATTCTGAGAAGGGAACAATGGTGCTAAAGCGTCCTTGTTTTGTGCTGTTTCGTTCTTTGTTCTGGAGTGTTATGAGCAGCTGTTAAGTGGGACGACTTGCGCATGATTGCACACGTTTTTCAAGCACTCTATGTTCTCAGCACATGCAATGAAATATCGGTGCGTGCAATTAGCCGTGATAAACCCCATTGCGTGAATGTGGCTTGTGCGTAATGCGTAATAGCAGCCTTCACTTGGTAAACGGCTGCTACTAAAAACATTGCAAAAACTGTCTTGATTAGGCAGGCAGCGATTCACGGGATCACGACTACAAATGCCATTGCACCTCTCACTTGCAAAGGAAAACGCAAACACGTATTTCGGGTGCAGTAGCTGGAGCTCATGCTTTTTGAAAACGCCACCAGCTTGAAAAAAACAAGAGACAATTTTGCTGCTTACGTCTTTTCCTTCAGCGCTCCCAGTTTCTCTCTGTTCGCTGCAATAGACGCAGCAATACGCCGGTATCGCGATTATCAGCCAATGCACAGCTCATGTCGATACGCCTTACATATACGTCTGCGTAAACACACGCAAACCTGCGCGTATACTGTGCCGCGCGGCGCCTCTAACACGGCGGCCATGCACACAACGGCCGAAAGATGGCAGCAATTTCGCATAAGGTCTATATTAGGTCATACCGCTGTTTACGTAGCTGTTGTCTCGATAAACACAACCACCTTGGTGAGTCCAAAAAATAACTCCAAAGAAAGCCCATGACACCAATCTACTCGGTTATTGCCTTGTTACCACCAAACTAGTTCCCAGTCCATTGTGAAGCGGCCTTCACAAATGTTTTATTTTAAAAGTAAAGGTCAGCTGTATTTCTTGCACTAAAAAGAAAAAAAAAAGGTACGAGCACGCCTATACTTTATTTCAAAAGCGAAGCGTGATGGCTCTCGCAGCCCAGTTCATGCCATCTTTTTCATTCGTTTACCACGATCCACTCATCGTGGGATCTATCAAGCATGGAGTGCGCAAAGGAACCTCTAAACCTGTGAAATTCACCTTGTAAGCTCTTGTAGGATGTCTTCAGCAAGTACCGTTAAAAACTACGTCTGTGCCAATATTCATTGTTTTGCTAACTGTCAAAATACCTACCAGGCTTTTCAAGATTGATTGATTGATCTGTGGGGTTTAACGTCCCAAAACCACCAGTTGATTATGAGAGACGCCGTAGTGGAGGGCTCCGGAAATTTTGACCACCTGGGGTTCTTTAACGTGCACCCAAATCTGAGTACACGGGCCTACAACATTTCCGCCTCCATCGGAAATGCAGCCGCCGCAGCCGGGAATCGAACCCGCAACCTGCGGGTCAGCAGCCGAGTACCTTAGCCACTAGACCACCGTGGCGGGGCGGCTTTTCAAGAACATAATGCGCATTTTGGTGGCCGTAAACTGCTACTCATGCTGAGGCTGATGCAGATGAACAACTGGCGACTGCATCGTAGTAGGTTGACATGATCAGACGGCTTTTGCAGTTAGTTCAAGCAGCTGTAATTTAGAGACCACAATTTATTTGTTTATTACAGCGGAGCTGTTCCAGCTCAAATACTTGAATTAGCTGCCGACAAAACTACTATTATTATGAACCAGCACGAGCTGTTTCCGTCATTTTTTCCGTCGTCTGCTTCGCTCCCAGAACAAGTGTGACAATTTGCCTGTGATGGGAAGCAACAGCTTTCATCGGCGCAAAAGCGATTACAAAGAGGGAAAAACAAATAAAAAATTTAATAAACGAAAACGTAGATTTAAATTCAAAGAAATAAAAGGAAGATAGAGAAAGAAATAGACTGTAGAGAAATTAACACAAAAAATCTAACCTAGACAAAAAGACAAAAAAAAGCAAAAAATGAGAATCAGAGAAACTGACACAACTTCACTCCTAAACGTAAGAGAGCATGATCTTTAGTAACTACTGTTGTAGCTGAAGTGGTACACGTGCACCAAGACAAAGAGTGGCTTGCATTTAGGCATGATCAACAAGCAGGCAGTGAGCACTGGTACACGATAAACACTAATTCTATGTGTCTTCGTCTGACGAGAAAAACACCAAGGTGCACCTCACTGGCAATAGGGTACTGCACGCCTGCTTATGAATATACTACAAAGCACTTTAATAACGCGAGAGACAGAGGTCGTACCTAGAGTCGGCAATGCGGGAAGGCTTTCCGCTTCCGGCGAAATTCTTGCTTGCTGCACCAAAGCTCTCACTGGACAAGATTCGCCAATCCACGTCCTTGTCTTTTAGCACAACTTATTACAGCAGTTTTGTTATCCAGTGATATCGCACTCGAAGCCTGCAAAACGCTGCGGGTACATGTGGCAGCTGCACTACTCTGTGGACTAGTTGTAACGCTAACAAGACGTGAAATGGGAAGCCCGTTCTGCATAGTCTCCTAACTAAAAACGTCGCGTACAACGCCTTACACTGACCGTAGAGTGTCCTACAACAATGCCGGGAAAGCACCCGTTGCGTTGAAGCTACCAAAGCACTGCCAGTGCAGAGTCATTAATTTTGTGATGCAGTACTCCACCGCTTCTTTACAACAATACCGCACACTTCGTTCTCAGACTATTATTTGTTATTTTCACATACTGCAGCCAGTTTGGGCTACCACAGGAGTGAATTTTCTCTGCATCAGCACAGAAGAATAAAGACAATGCAGTGGTGCAATAAAAAGAAAGAAAAATGAAAAAGACAATTTATTTATATGTGCGGTTTAGTTTGCCAGAACCATCATATGTCTAGGAAAAGACGCCGTAGTGGAGAACTATGAAAACTTTGATCACCTGGGGTTCTTTCGTGAAAAGATATTTGAGCACAGGTGCCTACAGCATTTTCGCCTCCATCGAAAATGCAGCCGAAGCAACCAGGATTCAATCTCGCGACCAGCGGGTCAGCAGCCGAGTACATTAGCCACTAGACTACCACGGTGGGTCGAAGAAAAGTACAAAGAAAGAAGAAACGTCTACATAAACAAGCTTCAAATAAAAAAATTATTCGACCAATCTTTTAAATGCAATAAACTGTAGGTGACCCAGACAATGTATTCTATTTTTAGTGTGCGGAAAGAAGCTGAATTTAAATGATTAGTACCTTGATTAAAACATATCAGGTTGAGATTGTGGCTATTCCTTGTATATTTCAGTTTTTTGGGCAATGTTTTTGTTATTGTGCTGCGTGCGGCATCCACAACATTATGCTGCAACTGTAGGTGTTCGAGATCTCGTCCCTCCAATAGAGTTTGTAGACCTAACTGAAATTTCAGTCGTCACAGAATAAAATAAATGAATGGCTTTGTTTTGAACGTATTGTAGTGTGTGGATGTTCGGTCTTTTATAAGGTTTTCATATGGCGCAGGCATAATTGATATGACGGATGAATGATTTAAATGTCAGCACAATGGTTTCGCGTGGAGCACACCTAAGTGCAGCACTCAAAGATTCCTGCTTTTAAAAGCTTTATTTAGAGTGTATTTGATACGTTTGCATTAAGGAATGTGTCGGAAATCAGCAGACAACGAAGAAGCATTGATAGTGGGCTGCTGTCTCCACAGCTAGCGCGAATGAGTGCGTGCTTCACTATCAATATCATCATGAACATTTAGTAATCCATTATTGCCATTAAAGGCATTGGTTGGGTGTGTCTCGTGGCTTTGTCTTTCTGGCGGCGTCATACTTATCGAAGGCCGGTGTTCTGCGACAGCATCGTCGCTGCGAAGATGTCGCCTCCATATTTAAAATAGACCTTGCGTGTCAGAGAAGAGCCATTTAAAGAGTAGTCGTACACAGAGAGGTGCGTTTACTGAAGGAAAGAGTGACTGTTTTTTTTCAGTTTTTTGTTCACTTGCACGTGTGTCAAACCACCGGAAAGTTGTGCAAAGGATTCATTAGGTAAAATATAGTCTTCTTGTTTAAATATTATACCATACCCAACACAGCCATTAACGTATGGGTGAATGTCGACAGACACATATTTGGGCAAATAATTTGTGTTCCAAAGAATAAAGATATACAACAAGGGTGTGTTAGAGGGGAGTGTGTGGGAGATATAAAGCGCCATAATAAAGGCTTCCGTATGCGAGTTTCTGACGCAGTGGGTAGAGCGCCAGGCAGCTGTTGCCGCGGATGGAGATGCTAAGCTGTTTCTAACACTTTTTCAGATGCTAACACTTTTTCATCTGTTTATTCTTTCTCACCTCTGTGTGTACCTTCTACCAATATCACTTCCGTAGCTTATGTGATGTCAGTAAAGTCTTGGTGGGTCCTGGCATAAAAAACAACCCTCTCGTGTTAAAAAATTGCGAAATCTCACTTGCAGTGAATATCAATGATATTCGAAACACGAATAAGAAAGCTTGATATGTCACTTTAAAATCAGGCCAACGTTACGAAGCAGACGTAAATTTGGCCGTACATGGCTTCCACGTCATAATTCACATGTTTGTAAGGGTCACTTACCTTCGTCCTCTATTCACGTCACGTAATACCAAGTTTGGTATATGTACAGCTAGCGAAACGGCCGCGAGCACGCTATCAGCGTAGCATGTAGTCCTGTTTTACATGACTTCCATGTAAATAATATCATGTTTGGACGTGTCATTTACCTTCGTCGTCCATTAACGTCACGTGATACCTGATTTTATGTATGTGGAGCAAGAGAAATGATCGTGCATACCCTATGAGCGTAGCGTGTAGTCATATTTAGATGACACGCTTGTGAAAATTATTACTTTTGGACGTGTTATTTACATTCGTCGCGTATTTACGACACGTGATAAGAAATTCGTTAAATGTGGAGCCAGCAAAACGACCACGAACTCACTATAGGCGTAGCATGTAGTCATGTTTTACCTCCCACGCATGTCATGATTATCAAGTTTGGACGTAACATTTACCTTCGTTGTCTATTATCGTCACGGGATACCAAAATTGGTGTATATGGAGCTTTCAAAACGACCACGAGTGTGATATGAGCATAGCATGTATTCATGTGTTACATGACACGCATGTCATGATTATCATAGTTGGACGTGCCATTTATCTTCATCTTCCATTCATATCCTGTAGTACCAAATCTGGTATATGTGAAGCTTGTGAAACAGCCATAAACACACCATGAGCGCTGCACTTAACCATGTTTTATATGACGTCCATATTATAATTATCATGCTTGGATGTGTGATCTACCGTCGTTGTCCACTCAAGCAACGTAATACCAAGTTTGGTATGTGTGAAGCTACCGACACGACCGCGAGTGCACCATGGGCATGGCATGTAGTTATGACTTACAAGATATGCATGTTATGATTTCCACGTTAAGGTCCGTCACTTTTGTTCATCATGCAGTAATGTCATACCACATGAGTTTTGCAATATTTTGCGTCAACAAAACCACCGCAAGATCAGCAAGGCCATAAAATTTGGTAGATCACACGTTCCTGGGAATTGACGTTATACGTAGTAT